>NC_064865.1:7499988-7800345 GCF_024139225.1 Suncus etruscus | reverse complement strand
TAAAATAAAAAAAGAAATTACTCCTGGTAGGCTCAGGTGATCATATGGTATGCTGGGGATCAAACCCAAGTCTACCATGTACAATGCAAACATCCTACCTGCTGTGTTATTACTCCAGCTCCCATCATTCTTAATGCTAATAAGCGAGGCCATCTTGGTTCCTATGATTTGATCCTCATTGATGTGGATTATGTGCAAAAGGCAGCAGTCACAATAAACAGAGGACTATTAGACGAGTTCTAAGATGTTTACTATCGTAAATCACTGACATATAGTACAATAACCAGAATATAATTAAATGCAGTAATATGGGAACTTGGTATAGTGAGTTAAAGGTAACCTGCTTCATTCATGTATTTTAAGGATGTGGTTTGGGGGGAAAAGGTATTTGGTTTGCAACATTTATGCAAAACAAATAATATGACACTAAAAGAAACGCTATTCATTTAATGTAATGAATTGCTATACAACAAGTCAGATACTCCCAGCGTGTAATTTATACAAATTTGAAAGATTCATTTATTATTTAATATCTCATTCCCAGACAGGTGCTTACTCTGTCATAAAACCTGGTTTAGAATACAAATTTAATGATGTTCAATGGATAGGAAGAAGCATTAAAAAAAAAACTCTATCATGCAGGCAAGTACATCATTGTGTGCATTTTAAACCATTCCCCCCTTCTCATAATACTAGGAATATTTTAATTTTTATGAGCTGAAACAATAGGACTACAATCCGAACTGTATTAATAGGCAGAGAGAGTTGACATCAAGTTTGTCTGGGTTCAAATGTCCTGTTTCCAAGGTTTAGCTGGGTAAAGAAGTCAAGTGCCTTTGGGTTACAGGTAGATCTCATTTTGACAGGCGGGGATACTCACCACTATACTAAAGAGGAGGATGATCAGGTAGATCTCATTTTGGAAGCAAAAAATGTTGCTAATAGGAAATGCTGGGGAGCCAAACAGGGGGATCAATGAAATATTCTTTTTCTTGTGGGCTTTGTGCTCCTGGCTGCTCATTTCAAGCACTTGCCCAGTTCTGCAAACAACCAGGTAGTGTCTAGGAACTAACCTTCTCCATGGCTTTTTTGAGTGGGGTTGGTTTCTTGGGTGGGTGGGTGGGGGAATGAATCAGTAAGTCAAGGGCCACTCTGGTCTTGGGGTGACCATCTTTAGACTACGTGTAAGGGTGCTGAAGAAACCAGGGTTCAAGGTGAAACAGTGCTTCAACCAAGGCATCCTCACCTGCCTTGCTAATGTCCCCACCAAGCTAGCACTCCTGGGGAAGGAGAGAGAGGGTGTCCCCGAATACCTTGTGGGGGGAGTCAGCCAAACAATGTCCCCCCCAACACACACAACAAGAAGTGCATTGAGATCTGGGAAGGTGACTTACGACTGAGTTTTTCATCATGGCTTTGACTGTGAAGCCTTCGGAGACCAGGGAGTGGGCCTGGTGGCTTGGGAGCGACTGGGGCGCCCTCAGCTTGGTCCTCTTCGGCATCTTGTCTGGGCATTTGCTTAAGCTCAAGGTCTCTTTCTCTGTCACCATCTTGCTGGGCAGTATCTTGTGCTCATAAAAAAGGGGCAGGTCGAGAAGCACCTGGAGGTTGGAGGGAGAAGCCTGGATGGGGGAGTGTCAGAGAAGATGCCAAGCAAGGAGATGGGGAAGAGGGACGTGGAGGACCAGGCGCGCGCTTGGTTGAAAGAAATGCACCCCCTCGCCGTTGCCCGGGTGAGATCGGATGGATGTTCGGCAGCTCCGAGGTGAAGGGGCTTGAGGGGGGCCAGGGGAGGCGGGCGAGGAGGCCAGACGGGGCCGCTGGGGCTGCAACAAGCTTCCAAAAGGGAAGACGGCGGTTGCTAAGCAACGCGTCAACACGGCGTCCCGCTCTCCGGGGAAACCCCGGCGCAGCCCGTGTCGTCATTTCCCTGCGCCTGAAAAAGCGGCGCTCAAAACTACAACTCCCAGGAGGCCCCGCGCTCCGACGCCTGCGCACTGCGGCGTTCCAAAGGTTTTACTGAGCAAAGTGGGGACTATGTCTCAAAACTATAATTCCCAGGAGGCCTCGCGCACTCCGCGCCCGCGCATTGCGGCCTTTAAGAAGGTTTCTGAAAAGTGGGAGCGCCTTAAAACTACAACTCCCAGGAGGCCTCGCGTCCCCGCGCCTGCGCACTGTGCCGTCCCAAAGGTTTTTCTGAGAGAAAAAGTGGGAGGACTTCAGAGGACTGAAGGTCCCCGCGCCCCTAGTGGGGAGGTGCGAGCGGGCGGGCGCTGCTGTACCTGTTGAGGCCCCGGGCTGCTGGAAACAGCGTCCACCTGCGCAGTGACCATGATAGGTATGTGCGTGCCAGCCCGGGCACAGCCTCTCTGCGCCGCTCAGTGCACTTGCCCGGGGCCCACTTGCTGTCAGTGTCCAGGGGACACACCTGGATGCATGTGTGCTTGTTCTTGCACGCCCATGCACTGACAGGTTGGCCTTCCAACACTCCCACGCCGTGCCCACTGTATCCCCCCTAGATCCAGAGCCCTAGTGCCCGAGATTGAGCAATGGCCCTGGAGGTGTGTCTGCAGATCTGGGGCCCACTGAGGCCACCTGTAGAGGCTCCTCGGGGGGGACTCCTGGAAAGTGTGCATTGGGACCCAGTTCCTGTGCTGTTCATCTCTGGGAGAATCATTCCAGATAACTGATCACATGTGCATTGAGTAGAGCATTGCAAGTATGAATACTAGAGGTGTGGATTAAGAGAGGCCCATGTGGTAGTACAGCTGTTAGGGTGCTGGTCTTGCACAGGGGACAACCCCAGTTCTATACCCTGTATTCTTCAGCATTGAGGACAGAAGGAATTCCTAAGAGCAGAGCCATGAGTAATCCCCTGAACATGACCCGGTGAGTCATAACCCTAACCCCCCCCCCCCCAATTCCTTTCCCCAAAATAAGTGTAAAAAAAGAAAATGTGGTGTCCAAGAAAAAAAAAAGAAAGAAAAAGTTTTTGTTTTTTTTTCTCACGCTTAAGCCCAAATTTATTTTAGGGGTTACTTCTGAGCTTTAGTGGCTATTGCAAATGGGTTTTCAAGCTTTTTAAACAAGTCTGGCTTGCTATACATCACTAGCCCTCAGCCTTCTTTCTCCCGCAGGCCTAAACCATGGCTTTGGTGTGTTTATTTATTATTCCAAACAAGATCACTTGTTGCTTAACTCTCTTATGATTACAAGTACATCCATTTGAACTCAAACATGGCTTGTCTGGAAGAGAAGAAGTGGCTTTTCAAATACCTGCTTAATGCATTGATCCAATCTTTAATCCAGTCTTTATAAAACTAGAGTAAAAAGTAAAGCGTTCTATTCATCTCTTGGAGAATCATTCCAGATAACTGCCTTCTTGTGAACGATAAAACCTTAGGTTTGGTTTATTGTTTTGAACATTTTAGCATTGTCTGACTTTTAGTGAATAAATAAATTGTGGACAGGCAAGGGATCACATTAAGAAAAATGTATCCAGGTTGGAGCGATAGTACAGCAGGTAGGGCACCTACCTTGCATGTGGCTGACCTAGGTTTGATTCCCAGCATCTCATATGGTCCCCTGAGCCCGCCAGGAATGATTCCTGAGTTCAGAGAAGAAGTAACCCTTGATTACCACCAGGTGTGGCCCAAAATCAGAAAAAAGAAAGGAAGAAAGCAAAAGAAAAATATCCATTTTAATGGAAACTTTTAAGTCTTTTTATATGACAGTTGCCTCCCATAAATTAAGTGAAAGAATCTTTTCAAAAAATCCACGATATCAGTATTTTACAGGAAATAAATCTACTTTATCTTAGAGATAAATGTGTGCATAATTCGAAATGAAACACATTTGATCTAAAACCATGGAAATAGCACAAAAGATCTAAAAATCACCACTAATTGATTATTTAATTGGTGGTTTTATACATAAGCGCATACCAATCGCAAATTGGGCGAAATGTATAGGCAATTCTGTTCTGTTTTCATTTGGGATGTAGGGACTCTATTTGGATTTAGGATAACCAAAGCTGACAAGGGGACCCCAAGGAGCTTTGTAAGATGGTCCTTCTGTATCCTGCAGCTGTTATTTTCCATAGGTGTGTGTTTTAGCAGAATTCTTTCAACCCTGACCTCACAGGAAACGTATCCGCTAATTCATTGTACAGATTAGTAACCATGCATAATTCTGTTACGGGGTACCTTTTAAGTGTCACATGTAGACCTTGGGCACCAAGACAGCAGAGTGAAAACCAGAGACAAGGTAAGTGAAAGTGAAAGTGATTGAGTGGGAATGTGGACAATGGTTTGTTTGCTCCTTCTGTGACTTTTGTGACTGATCTGCGGTCTGTCTTCATGGATAAGCCCCAGACCCAAACAAACAGAAACACATTATCTGGGAATTGTTACTGCTGCTAAAGGCTTATGTCCTATAGAACTTGTCTTCCTATAATCTTCTCTGGCCCTCAGTGCAAACAGTGCTTGTCCATTTAAATTCAGGCTCTGTTTTGGAAAGGGAGACACCAAGAAATGAGTCAGTCAAACATGACTGGAGGGGACTGTTACTTCTCTAATAATGTAATTACCTGTTTTAGTTTCTCAAAATTCAGGATCCATTCTGGTGTGGAGGTTGTTGACTAAGTGCCTTTTGTTTCCTCCTTTAAATAAATTAAACATAAGGAAAAAAAAAAAGGCCAAAGAGATAGCACAGCAGGGCATTTGCTTTGTATGAGGCTGACCCTGACATACCCAGGTTTGATTCCTGGCATCCCATATGGTCCCCTGAGCCTGCCAGGAGTGATTTCTGAGGTTTCTGAGCACAGAGTCAGGAATGAACACTGAGTACCACTGGGTGTGGCCCAAATACATAAAACAAAACCCCAAAAATTAAAGAGTTAATCTCTTACATGCCCAGCTCAGGAAACTACAGAAACATACTTTAAATCAATGGTTTTTTAAGAAATTTGGACAAGAACTTCAAAATAATATCAAACAAAAGAAAAAGGTAACTCCTGACCTCTCCATGTTTCAGAAATTTTAAACTAGCACATTTTTATGTTTATAATTTTGTATTAGTGGAACAATCTGGGTAAGCAGTAAACTAGGTTTAGGTATTTTTATTCTCAGTATCTGATTATTAAGTTGAACAGTTATATGCTTATATCTATGTACTAATATTGAAATTTAAATTCAACATCTTGTTACTTGAGAAGATTTTTGGATGTTTCCCAAAACTCAGTCACTTAAGAGCATGATTTTTTTGGTATCTGTTTCACTGAAATCTCACAGAAATTGAAATATATCTAAATATCGTGTGGGCTGGCCTCCTCTGCTGTCCCCTGCCTGATTTTGACTTTATGAAGGTGCCTGAATGTGGGTTAAAGGAGAATTCAGTGTTAGAGACAGGGTGATGATCTGATTGGTGTGTGTCATTTTTTTTGTTTTGTTTTGTTTTGTTTTTTTGTTTTGGCTCCTGTAAGTTGTGGTATCCTAAAACTGGTTTAACTCTGGGTGAATTTTTTAGGTTTGCCGTTTGGGATCTTGCTAGTTATTTCTTTTCTTTTCTTTTTTTTTGTTGCTAGTTATTTCTAAACCAAGATGCTCAAGTCTTGGGTGACACAGACCCCAATAGCACCTGGGGTTGAAAAATCAGTTAGAAAAGACTCTCTGGTAACTATCCTTTCAAGACTTTATCACCCCCTTCAAGTGTAGGGATGAGGCTGTTTCTTCTGGAAGCTGCATCCTGGATGGCTTCTGGATTGGCTGTTTCTGCTAACTTGTAGCTCCTGCTTTTCCCTCTCCTTTGGTCCTCCCAGAATCCTTGTCTTGGTTCTCTCTCTCTCTCTCTCTCTCTCTCTCTCTCTCTCTCTCTCTCTCTCTCTCTCTCTCTCTCTTCCACCCCTCTTTCCCCCCTCCTCTCTCTCTCTCTCTTCCACCCCTCTCTCCCCCCTCTCTTCCCCCTCTTTCCTCTCCTCTCTCTTCCCCCTTCCTTCCCCCTTCTCCCTCCTTCCCCCCTCTCCTCCCTCTTCCCTCTCTCCCCTGTCTTTTCTCTCCCCTGTCTCTTCTCTTCTCTTCTCTTCTCTTCTCTTCTCTTCTCTTCTCTTCTCTTCTCTTCTCTTCTCTTCTCTCCGCTCCCCTCCTCTTCTCTCTGTCTCTGTCTGTCTCTGTCTCTCTGTCTGTCTCTGTCTCTCTGTCTCTGTCTCTCTGTCTCTGTCTCTGTCTCTCTGTCTCTCTCTCTGTCTCCCTCTCTGTCTCTCTCTCTCTCTCTCTCTCTCTCTCTCTCTCTCTCTCTCTCTCTCTCTCTCTCTCTCTCTCTCTCTCTCTCCCTCTCTCTCTCTCCTTTCTCACTGTGTGGGGGTTGACTGTAAGACCCCTGGCTTCCCTGCCCTACCTGTTACCCATAAACCCAGTCTCCAGAAAAACTCTTTCTTGTCAAAGTCATGCCAGCCTGGCCTCTGACATGTTTTCTCTTCTCAACACAGGACAGGGAAGGGCTGCATCTCTGCCCAGTACCCAGCCTTGCTAGCGGCTCCTGCTGCGTTTTGCTTCTCTCCTCCATGCATCTCGTCCTACTCTTACATCCTCAATCTTGACCCCGAGCGCATTAAGAATGTTCATTTTCTCTGCTCCATGGGTACAAGAAGGAGCTTTTCTGTTTGCCTGCTTGTAATTGAAACCCAGTGCATTTCCTTAGCAAATAAATTCCTGGGGCGGGGGAAATAGTGCTTCTCTATTACAAAAGCCGAGCCCCTGCTGTACCTAATGCTGCACCCTAGCCAGAGATGTAGGGATAAGTTCTGCAGAGACAACTGGATGGACAGTTGCCTGCCCCTTTGGATGGACAGCAGGACTTGGCTGCCCACCCCCCAAGCCAGGCATTTACTTGCGTTGGAACTTATAGATGGTAAATGTTAATGCCTCTGACTTCTTTTCTGCTTGGTACCTGTGGAAAGAGTCCTGAAGTCTGTGTACGACGAGGTACAAGTGCACCACATGGGAAGTCTGCTAGATATTTTGTAAAGAAGATTTTATATAATTACCTGCACAGCTTCTTTGGGTCCCAAGGCCCCACTCAGGTGCCCTGATGCCATTTTTCTATTAAGTAATTTCTAAGGATTTTTTGAAGCCCATATTTTTTTAAAATCAAGTAGCTACATTGCTTAGAAATGATAGAGTGGAAACACTAAGGTATGTAAATTTATTCCTGCCTCCAAAGCATCTTTGAAAAATAGGAAGGAAGGAAGGAAGGAAGGAAGGAAGGAAGGAAGGAAGGAAGGAAGGAAGGAAGGAAGGAAATAGGAAGGGAGGGAGGGATGGAGGGAGGGAAGGAAAGAAGGAGGACCTATCTCTTTGGCAAGGCTTTATATTCCTGAGAGGTTTCTTTTTTACCATTGAATATATCCAAAGACTTGATTCAGTTAGGTCTAGGTCTTTGATTAATGAAAAGTACTCCCTATTTTTAGCTCTTTCAGCTTTTAATTGTGGCCCAGTGTTCACTCAGTGCTTCTGTTTTAATTTGCATTTATGGCACTGATATTTGAAGGTGTCTTTTTATCATGTGGCTGGCTGTGGGTGCATGTTTTGTAATAACCCTAAGGAATGTGACTTTGGTGACACTTGTCAGGCCCGTGTGGCAGCTGGCCTGGGGCTTCATTTTCTCCCACATCCAGGAGTGCCTGTGTGTGTGTGTGTGTGTGTGTACATTAGCTTGGATGCGACTCTGGCTCAGGGCCCTGTGACCCATGAATCTGAACTATGACTCACACTTAGACAGATCCCAGTCAGTCTGGCCTGGGGTCACTCAGCGTTGCGGACTGTGGATGTAGATACAGAGGTGCTGAGCTCCAGTGGGTGAAGGTGATGGTCCTGTTACTTGTCTGTTGGGAAGAGAACATAAAAGCCTCAAAACCTGATGGTCCCCATTGAGTTGGGCTCACGGCCTCTGGGGAGAGATGAGACTTCATTCCTGTGCTCAGCTTCAGAGAGGAGTTAGGAAGATAATCTAGAATTGTAATATAATTATATTTGATATATGCTACATATTTTATATATTTCTATTCAATACAAATAATATGTAAATAGGACATATGGTATGATATATATCATTATTTTATATTGAATATATTTTAATATATATGAAATTTAATATATATTAATAATTTAATAAATATATTTATATATGAAATATATATTGTACAATATATAATGTAATATAAATATATAATATAAAATATAATAAACATATCCATGATTTAAGTATATACACTTAAATATATATTATATATTTATATGCATTAAAATAATTCAAATTAACATAAATGAATATTAAATAAATATCTAAAACTGAAATATTTAAAACGAATTAAAATGAATTAAAATAGAGGCTGGAGCTGTGGTGCTGTGGTAGGGTGTTTGCCTTGCACACAGCTGACCTAGGATGGACTGCATTTTGATTCCCTGGCATCCCATGTGGTTTCCCCAAGCCAGGAGCTATTTCTGAGCGCATTGCCAGGAGTGACCCCTGAGTGCCACCGGGTGTGGCGCAAAAGCTAAAAAAAACTTTTTAAAATAAAAATTAAATATTAAATCAAAATCAAAATAAATATAATATAAATTATAAAATTATTCATATAAGCATATGTTAATATATAGTTACATATTATAAATATGTATTTTAATATTATTTTATAATATCCTGGCTCTGCACTCAGTTCACTCAGGAATCACTCCTGGTGGATGTTAGTGGACTAAATGGGATGCCAGGGATCAAATCGCAGGTGGTCACATGCAAGGCAAATGCCCTCCTGCTGGACCATCTCAATGGCCCCACTTTACTTCATTTCAAGACAAATGTCAGTCTTGCCATCTTGCATTTGACTTTAGGCAGTGTCAATGGAATGTCTGAAAACTATCCCATTTTGTATTTTGGGCATAAGGAGAAGCTTTTAAGAAAATATGGGTTACCTTTTTAAATGGATGCCTAACATAACTTGTATAACAGCTGTTTCGATTGCCTAAAATCCTGCCAGACAAACCTGAGCTTTCTTGGAAGCTGACTGTGTTGGGGCGAGGTGGATCTGAGGGCCCAGGAAATGTGTTGAAGGAAGCTGAGTAGGGTCCAGGGGAAGGGGCTGCCAGGCCATGCCAGGCTCTGGCCATGCCAAGAGATGTGGCCACCACTTGGCCTTTGGGCAGAGAATCTTCATGAGACATTCAGGTTTGGAAGACCTAAACATTCAGTTTCTCTGAAGACCATGCCAAGCCTCCCTCAGAGGCTTGGGGCTGATCCAGGTGTGATGAGGACCATAATGAAGATCTTTGCCCAATTTGGCTGGGTCCTCTTTTCAAATGTATACTCAGTGGTGGGTTTAAAGTGCCACTGGGGAGGAGAATGCATCTTTAGTTTATTTGTTTTGCTTTCGGGCCACACCCCAATATGCTTAGGGCTTAACTCCTGGATGTGCACTGCAGTAGGGATCCCTTAACTCCTGGCAAGATTGGAGGACCAAATGAGACACCAGGAATCGAAAACATATCAGCTGCTTGCAAGGCAAGCTTACTCTCCACTATGCTCTCTCTGTGGCCCCAGAAGCGATCTTTAATACCTGCCATGGTTAGGTATTCAGGTATGTCCTACACTCATTTTATTTGAAGGCTGGAGTGCTGCCTGTCTCATCTCTGTAGTTGAGAAATCATTGTTGAGCGACTGGAAGAGGGGCCAGAGGATGGGTGCAGCCCCTGTTCCCTGCCTTGGTGCTGCTGAGGTTGGGCACTTGTCACAGAGCACCCTGAACACCAGTCTTGGGTGTGGGGCTTCATCTCATTAATCTCTTTGGTCCCCTCTAAACTGCCACCATCCCATGAAATGAGAAAATAAAGGACTTTAATAGAGAAAATGGTGATCAGATTGGAGCTAAGACCATACTGAGGATTTAACTTTCACGCTCTGAGATGAATCATTAACTTCTGCTGGGCATTTCTATCTGCCTCCTTTTCCAATGAGAGTTGTAGCTGGCCTCCAGTGGATGCTATTGCTGCCTCCCCAAGCCCTCACTGCTGATTCAAGAAGGGAGCTCCGAGAGCCATCTCATTCCAGAAGAGGCTGAGCCTGCAAAGTGCTTTGTTCAGGGCACTGTGCCCTGCATCTCCCTCCCATGCCTGTGCCATCTTTCTTCCACCAGGAGCTTTTAGCTTGATAGCAAATAGATTTTTTTTGCTCGCTTGGTGTCTGTCTGTCTCCGATTCCCTTGCCGCAGCTCTCCCTGGAATTGAGGCTGTAGAAATATCTCTCAGAGCTTCGAAATGGTCGCAATTTCACTAAAAGCTTCCTAATCTCATTATGGAAACTCAATGCTAAAGAATTGGGTTTTTCCTTGATCAAATTAGCTCAATTTAATTTGGAGGCTTCTGCATGATTGATGGAGGAGGCCTGGCAGGCCAAAGTCAAGGAGTGCTTCTAATGCCTAGAGCTTTGCACAGAAGACATCCAGGCAATGCAATTTTGATGGATTCATTTTCATTTTGCTGATTTTCTTTCCCCTCAAGGCAGAAGTAGATTTGTTTTCCTGTGCTCTATATCTGACCATCCCTGATGTCCTCAACCCCCACCCACCCAGGTCCTCCTGTATAATTCCCAAGGCTAAAAAAACTCACAGTTGTCCAAAGAAGTTCTTTCTATTTGTTTGTTTATTCATTTGGGTCACTCGCCATGATGCTCTAGGCTCACGCCTGGCTCTGTGCTCAGTGATCACTTCTAATGGGGCTGGGTTTGGGGGCCTATGTGGTGCTGGAGATCAAACCTGGGTCAGCCATGTGCAAGGGAAGCATATTTTTCTTGTGCTCTATAATACAGGTAGGTTTGTATTTCAGCACTTTCCAAAAGTTTGAACCCATTGGCAGTGAGCAAGACATGGTGTCACACCACCCATGTCTACCTTCAGTCCCCTTTTCCTGTGGAGCAGGAAAGAGAGGGTGGCGAAGACACTCAGGACTAATGGGTTGGAATTCCAGGCAGCATCCATCATGTTCAGGGCTTCATGTACTTGAATTCTAATTCACTTCAGAGACAAGCAAATGCCAAGTGGCTTCCTGATGCAAATGAAGTTTCCTGATCTTTAACAGCCTGTGTCAGCCCTATAGGTTACAAAGCAGTGGATCTAGACTATTTCCTGAGAACTCTCAGGGAGCTTCATGCTGACTTGGAGAAAATTCTGACTTCTCACTTGTTATTTATTTCATCTTCTTTCTAAGGCTCTCTCTTTGCATTGACCAGAGACTAAGTCATAGCTACTAGGCAAGTCGCTTTGTACTTAATCCTACACAGAGCACAGGATGGCACGAGTCTTTATATTCCATTTCTAAAGAATTCTTTTGGCCTTATGTAGGTTGCCTCATATGAATTTTTGACGACAGTAAAAATGGTTTTTCTCATCCTTTAGCAGGAGCCGCACATACTCTTGCTGCTTTCTTTCCTTTTTGACAGAAACCTAATTTGATTAGTAATGGTCTTCCAACTTCATTTTGTTTCTGCCTTCAGAAGCATGTATATATTGTTGAGTTGACGGATGGATGGGTGTGCTCTTGAAAATGAAGCCAGGAATTGGAATCTATCTTGTGTAGGGTGGATGCTGTTCCTCCTTCACCCTCTTACCTAGCCAATCTCATTGCCCAGCCCACATGTCTCTAAATTAGATCATTACAGTGTCTCATATATTTTAGATTTCTGTCCACCCTTCAGTGGACAGAAGAGGTCATGGAGTGAAGAGGTCATGACGTCTACCTTCCTGGGAGCAGGTGTGTGGATGGTCCTAGAAGAAGCTCTAGGACTTGGGTCTGCTCCGGACAGAGTGACCCTGGGTTTTCATCTATTAGTTTCATCCTGTCCCACTTACCTGGGAACAAATGTATTATGATCAACTATGTCAATTCTGTGTTACATGGGTTTTAAATAAAGTAATATAGCTTAAAAAAAAAAGAAGTTACTATGATGTACAGCAACTTTTGAAATGATTTCTTTGGGGGGCAGGGAAAGTTATACAGATTACTTTCTGTTTCTCTGAGAGAGTAGAGGTTGACAGAGAAGTTGATTTCACACAAAAAATTCTATTGAAAAAATAAAATTAAAAAAATTCTATTGAAGGGGTGGGAGTGATAGCACCATTGTAGAGCATTTATCTTGCATGCAGCAGACCCAGGACAGGCCTGGGTTTGATTCCCAGCATCCTAAATAGTCCCCCAAGCCTGACAGGAGCAATTTCTGAGCCCATGGCCTCTGGGTATGGCCCAAAACAAACAAGCAAAAATTCCGTCGAGGCAGGGGCAATAATATGGCAGGGTGGGCTCTTGATTTGTACACTGCCATTAAACTCCAATTCCTAACATCTTATATGCTTCCCAAGCAAGGAGTGATTCCTGAGTGCAGAGCCAGGAGTGATCCCTGAGCACTGCTGGGTGTGGCCCCAAATCAAAACAACAACAACAAATTTCATTGAGTCTGCTGATGAAAGTGCCAGGAACTCAAGAGAGCCCAGGCTGTGTGTCCCCAGGGCAGCTGTGTGTCCCCTATCCTCCACCCTCTCTTGGCCTGCTCTGCCTTCAGGATACAAGCAGAACCCAGGAGCTCTGGTGAAGTGAAGTGAGTTGGAAGGCAGGGGTTCGAGTCCTCATCAGATCATCTGGGCTTTGTGGCTGTTGAGCCTGCCTTGCTTTTCTCCCTTCCATTCTCAGGCTCCTCACTCCTTTTTCTTGCACAGCTTCCCCCCTCTTTTGCCTCCCCAAAGTGGCTAAAGCAACAGCAGGAATACCAGACTCTTGGCCTTTACCACAGTTTCTCACAGAATAGTCTTGGTGAAAGCCAGGAACTCATCTGGCACTCTTTTTCCAGTGGGTTCTATGGGAGCTGGTTGGGGTTCAACACCCATACCTTGACTAGTGCCCACTTCCCTCCACTAGTGCTCTTCATTTCCCTCCCATGCACCTACTTGTCTCTATGAAAGGCATTTTTTGTTTTATTTTTTGGGGCCATACCCAGCAATGCTCAGGGGTTACTCCTAGCTCTGCACTCAGTGATCACTCTTGGCGGTGCTTGGGGACCCTATGAAAAGTCAAGGAAGGAACCTGGGTTGGCCATGTGCAAGGTAAGTGCCCTCCCACTGTTCTATTGCTTCAGCCCTACACATATATTTTAATTGTTTTGGGGGCCACACCTGATGCTCTCAGGGATTACTCAATTTTCTGCACTTAGAAATCACTCCTGGCAGACTCGGGCGGCCATATGGGATGCCAGGGATCGAACCCGGGTCATCAATTTTAAGGCAAATGCCCTACCTGCTGTGCAATTTCTCTGGTCCCACCCTACACAAAGTTTTTAAAACTGAACTGAGCAGTGTCATTTTGAGTAAACTAACATGAATTAGAAACTATCTATGAATATAAAGTGTTTATGCTGGGGCTAAAGAAATAGTCCAGTAGGTAAGGTTGTGCCTTTTATATGGCAGACCCAGGTTCCATCCTTGTACCCTGTATGTTTATTCTGCCCCTCTGAGCACTGTTAGGAGTGGTCCCTGGGCTTAGAGTCACATATAAGCTCTGAGCACAATAGTTATGAATCAAAATTTTATTCCCCCCAACTTATCTATCTATAATATGTTAATGATAACATTCTAATAACGTTTATTACTTTCATTTTTTAATTAAAAAATATATGTTTGCCTTGCGTGCAGCCAACCCAGGATGGACAGTGGTTCTAATTCCAGCATCCCATATAGTTCCCCCCCGCCCCAGACCCCCTGTGCCTGCCATGAGTGATTTCTGAGCACAGAGCCAGGATAACCCTTGAGCACCACTGGGTGTGACCCAAAGACCAAAAAAAAAAAAAAAAAAGGTTTACTGCTTTTTTTTTTTAAGCTCATATTCTCCCCCCTCTTCCCCTGCACACCTCTCTCGCTGTCCCTTTGCTTTTCTGTCTCTGTCTCTTTGCTTTTCCCACTCTGGAGAAGTCCTTGCTCTCCTTTGAAAGTATCTTTCCTTTCTTTCTTATGTTTTTAAGCCAGTGTCGTTCAATGACAATTATCTGGTTTTATTAAGACAAACAAACTAAAACTGAACCAAGGATTTGCCTAATCACAGTGTCATTAATTTTTAGTAGAATATTCAACTCTGAGGGTCAGAAATGTACTGCTTTTCTAATTCAGTTGCTGAATTTGCACTTTTTCCTTTTAGATTTCACAGAGTTTGAAACTAAGCTCTCTTTTGCTGAAGCTGTAAGAAAGTTGGACTCTTCCTTCGTAAGACACGTACAATATAGAACAGGATTTGGCTAGGAATGAAACCTGGAGACTTCTATTGAAACAAAAAAAAAAATCTTCATTTGATATTTCACATATTGAGTGAAAATTGGGTCATTTGATTTTTACCCGAATGCTTTTAAGAACTGACCTTTAGTAGGTCTCTCTGGCTCCTTCAATTCCCTTAGCTATCAATTAAAATATAGAGGCATTGAAACCTTTCTCTGACACAGATTCATTAGGAAAGCTCATTAAGGAGTTAAACATCGCTCACTTGTCAACACTGAGATAATTATGCTCTATTAATTCTCATGTCATTTCAAAAAGTGCTATTTTAAAACTCTTCATTTCATCAATCCTGAGAACTGGGAGAAGAAGGTAGACAGCCCGCTCTAAACCAATTTGGGATTGTGATTGCATTACTTTATTCCTGCAATGCCTGGACCCCAAAGTTGATTTAATGTGAATACAGCTTTTGAAATGTTTCTTCCTTTACGTGAAGAGATGAACGTGATGAGGCAACCTTGAGAGGACAAAGGAGTTGATGCAGAAGGAAGGAACCCTTCTTTATTCTGTCTTGTGCAGGATTCAGGAAATGAGGAAATGGGGAATGGCCCTAGTTTTCATCATCTTTTCTTAAGTGACACATCTCTCTGTTCTCTTCATCTTATCAGCCAAAAATTAGAGTAGTTGGAAGTTTTTCATTGTGCTCCTCTCTAGAGGAAGCAGAAAGAACTTTTTTTCTCAATAGAGGAGTTTTATTAACTACTTAGAGCTAATTTCAAAGGAACACTTTTGAGTAAACCTGAGAATCCATATATGATGACGTATTTTCAAACATTGGTTTCAACATCTGTCAAGGTTGTGGCACTGGAAATTCATTAATATTTAGGCTTTACACAAATGTTTCAAGTCTGATTTGGACTCCTTATGAAATCTTTCCTAATTTCTTGACCTTGTAAAACAGGTTTTTCAAATATTTCTTTAAAATAATTTTTGTTTTCTTGTTTTATTTGTTTTGGTTTTGGGGCCACACCCAACAATGCTCATGGCTTAATCGCTGGCTCCAAGCTTAGGGTTCTATCCTGGTGGTGGTGGTTGGGAGACCTATGGGATGCTGCGGATCAAACCCGTGTTGACAACATGCAAGGCAAATACCTTCCTTGTTGTACTACTGCTGTGGCTCCATTTTTGTTTTGTTTTGTTGGTTTTTGGGATACACCCAGTGGTGCTCAGGGGATATTCCTGGCTCTACTCTCAGGAATTACTCCTGGCAATGCCTGGGGGACCATATGGAATGCTGATGATGGATTCCAGGTTAGCCCTTTGAAGGGGCAAATGCCCTTCCTGCTGTCTTAATACTCCAGCTGGCAACTATTTCAACTCTTAAAGAAACATCAGTTTATAGAAGATACTTAGCTTCGCACAGGCATTTTAAAGACTTTTTGCCTCTTAATTTCTTATTTGAATGGCAGACACATGGCTTTAGTATATTTGTTAAAGGAATTATTTCTTCCTAGATGCAGCATATTGTTTCAAAATTGGTTTTGTGGTGTGTCTGTGTGTGTTTGTGTAAATAAACAAGAATCACACTTTAAACTTGGCATTTTTCTAGCACCTCTGACTTTTGCTGCAATCCTAAGGGAAGTGCTGTATGTAGAGTCTGTGCATCCATCAGAGTCGGGGCTGACCTTTGCCCTTCTTGGCTGTCTCTTTAGCTTGTGGCTCTTCTCCCCATTAAATCTGCTGACTTGGGCCCTGCACTTTTATATAAGTAGATTCTGTTTGGTCACATTTGGAAAGCCATCAAATTAATATGGTAGCAGGTTTAATTTTAGTGTTGATCTAGTGGGCCAATTTGTTCAAGAATCTTAGACTGAAAAAATTACCTTGAAATTATTTAAATCCTTGCTTGTGATTCTGCAAAGGTTCTAATAAAAGTCTGTTTCCAACCTTAATTCTTTTTTTTTTTTAATATGGAACGCTTCACGAATTTGCGTATCATCCTTGCGCAGGGGCCATGCTAATCTTCTCTGTATTGTTCCAATTTTAGTATATGTGCTGCCGAAACGAGCACCTTAAGTTTTACCTTTTGATGCAATAATTAAGTTGAATTTTATAGTAGAAGATAATATATATATATTTTTATATTTATATATTTGTTTTCTCCTCCAAAGTCCCTTGCTATAAGATTTGCTTCTTAGGCCAATAATAGAACTCTTTTTCTTCTTCATTTCAATTATCATCAGTAGAAATTATTATTTTTCTTGCTAGTTGACAGTCATTTGATGTAAAAATTTGTGCTTGTCAGTTATCTTTGAGTTAATAGTGGTCTTTGAATTTTGATGATTAGCATCACCATCTTGATTTGGGAGGTGAGGAAAATCTGGTGGTTGTCTGCTCACTCCTTCCTCTGCACTCAGGGATCACTCCTATATGGGATCAGAGGACCCTGTGGGGGTTCCAGGGATTGACCGTGGTTAGGACGCATACAAGACTAACACCCCACATGCTGTACTAATGCTCTGCACCTTCAGTAAGAAGATATATATATATGTATATATATATATATATATATATATGTATATATGTATATATATATAGAAAATTTATTTTTATCCTTTTATTTATTTTAGTTTTGGGGGCCACATTCAGCAATGCTCAGGGGTTATTCCTGGCTCTGCATTCAGGAATTACTCCTGGTAGTGCTCAAGGAACCAAATGGGATTCCGGGAATTGAACCTGTGTCAGCGAGTTAAAGGCAAACACCCTACCCACTGTGCAATCACTCTGGCCCACAGTAAGATTTCTTGAATCCCTGAGGAGGACCAGAGTCTCCTCTTTACATACTAAAACATTGTGGGGTATGTTTTCTGCCTTTCAGGAGCATAGATTTCCTTTGCGGAGATTAGTTAATAGCAGTACACAGCCAGGGAAACGTTTGTGGGCCTTGGGAAGTGTCTACTTTTATACAGTGAAGAGGAAGAGTAATGGTAAAAAAGGCATGATTAACACAAGTATGTGATCTTGGAGGGTGGTTCAGAAATGGGTCGTTAGGGGTCAGAGCAATAGCACAGTGGGGAGAGCATATTTGTCTTACATGCAGCCAACTTGGGTTTAATTCCTGGCAGCCGATATGGTCCCTGAGCCAGCCAGAAGCAGTTTCAGGACACAGAGTCAGAAGTAATCCCTGAACATTGCTGTATGTAGCCCCCAAACCCAAACCAAACAAACAAAACAAATGGGTCAGTTAGAAGTAGACACTCAGGGACAGTGAAAAACATAGTACAGCAGGCAAGGTTCTATCTCTGGCACCACATAGGGTTCCTTGAGCCCTTCCCAGAGCACAGAGCCAGGAGGAAGCCCTGAGCACTGGTGTCCCCCACCCCAAATCAAAACAAAACATGCAAAAGTCATATAGGATAAAAGTTGACTGTCAAAAGAAGTTCTGGAGCTGGGAAGATAGTGTAGCAGTCTTGTACACAGCATGTTTGGCTTAATCCTGGGATAACTTATATTCACTGGACCCCACCTTGAGTGCTCCCTGAATGCTGAGCCAGGAGGAAGCCCTGAGCAGTGCAGGGGTGGCTTTCAACTCCTCACCCCCAGTCAAATAAAGAAATATAAAGACCATAAATACCACGTAGGCAGAAAGAGAGAAAGATTCCAATATTGAACTATTTTTTTCTCTCTCTGGGCATTTTATTTGAATTGTGCCACTTAATTCTCAAAGCACAATTCTTCAGATAGATTTTGTAGTTATAGTATTGGAGTCAATGGTCAAATCCTTTGAAGGCCCCTAAACAGAGAACTGGGTGCAAGCAAAGTATGTGGTTGAACCTTTCTTTGATCATAGTCTTGGTTTTCTCACCTAAAGAGATGCCAAAGCAGAGATGCCAGCTCTTTATCAGGCACATTAGAATGTTCTGCCTCTTTCTCATCTCTACAGGACACTTTCTTCCAACTAAACTCTGAATAACAGCCTGATTAGACCCCCAATTACTTTTTTTTTTAGTTTTTTACTTATTTTTCTTCCTAGTGTTTTTTTTTTATAATATATTTATTTAAGCACCATGGTTACAAACATGTTTATAGTTGGGTTTCAGTCATAAAAAGTATACCCTTTCACCAGTCCCAGTGCTCCCCTATTTCTCTCTCTCACTACCATTGTCATGATAGTTGTTGGTGTAATTATTTATCATAACTGCACTCACCAATCTTTGTGGTAAGCGTCGTTTCATGGGCTGGTCTATTATTTTAATACTATATAGTTTACTTTGCACTACTATCCATAGCATTTTATATGCACTAACAATATTTCTTGGGTTCTCTAATTTGTCATCTTTCGTTGTACTTTGCTGAGATGCCGAATCCAATTTCTAAATTCTGAAATATTATTAGGCCCTTCTCCAAACTAAGGTTTTTCATTGTTCACCATAAAGAAGATGCAGTAGGCAATCAGGGAGTAAGATGGAGAAGGCCATTATTAGCCAGAAAGTATAGTTTTGAGCAAATATTCCAATTGAATTGTGGGAGTAGTGAGTGAGGGATGCCTGCCATAGAGCAAAGACACAGAATGTTTTTATGGAACGAACTTTACCATGAGAGTCACGTGTGACATTTTTTAATGGGGCTATAAATTTAGTAATATTTCCATGGCCATAACTGAATGTTAAATGCTGTTCTTTAATCCTGAAAGTTGAGCTTTTCTTAATGACAGTTACCATTACTGAGAGCAGCCAACCTTGAGAGCATATTTAACTGAGATTTGGAGGTAATGCTTGCTACGACTTCAATTTCCATGACCCAGAAATATTGACGTGCTAATTTTCTTAGTTAAAAAACTTTCTTTTTTATGTTTTTGTCCTTGCTCAAATGGCCAAATGTTGGCTAAATGTCTTGGAGAATACAGTCTTTTCCAGGAAATGACAAGAAATATTGATTTGCCTTATTCTTCATCCCTCAAGCAGAACAGACATAAAATATATTCAATTTTTGTCTCATTTCTGTGTGCAGTTTACACTGACTGGAATAGGTGCTGGCTGTGGCCATGATGGGGACAAACTGACAGTGACTAGGATATTGCTTGAGAACCACAGAACTGAGAGGTCCATGTAGTCATCTGCTATTTGTAGCTCTTAATTCTCATGGCACTAGATTTGGTTGTTTATATAAAAATAAATGTCAGGTGACATAGGAAATCAGGACCATACCTTCTTTAGGAATTAAAACTTTGCATTTGATATAAGGTTGATTTTTGGGAACTCTTCAAAAACGATTCATTGTTGAATATCCAAGGTTTTTTGTGGGGGGTGGGTGTCACACCCAGCAGTGCCCAGGGGTTACTCCTGGTTCTGCACTCAGAAATCATTCCTGGCAGGCTCAGGGGGGTGCGATGCTGGAATTTGAACCACTGTCCTTCTGCAAGCAAGGCAAACGCCCTATCTCCATCCTATCCTTCCGGCTCCCAGAATATCCAAGATTTTTATCATCAATGATATTGAGTGATAATCAAGGTTAAAAATTATTTTCCAAACTTCCTCCTCCTTATTCTCCTCTTCTTCCTCTTTCTTTATCTCTTCTTTCTTCTCTTCTTTCTCCTTGTCTTCTTCCTCTTCCTGCTCCTTTTCTTCTTCCTTCTCTTTTTCTTCTTCCTCTTCTTCCTTTTTTTCTCTTCCTCCTCTTCATAATGATTTTAAGCCCTTAAGATTTATATTTGGTTTTAATCATCTATTGTTTTCTTCTCATAATCTGTTCTCATTCTCAGGGGTTACAACTTTGTATTCAAAGTTCTAATTCTTGGTAATCATATTTATATAACAAACACAGTGTCATTTTTCTGCATACTCACTTTCTGTTTAGATTCAGAAAGTTATAATTTTGGGGGGGGGGTCCACACCTGCTGGTGCTCAGAGGTTACTCCTGGCTCTGTGCTCAGAAATCGCTCCTGTAAGGCACAGGGTACCATATGGGATACCAAGTTCAAACCACTGTCTGTCCTGAATCAGCTGAGTGCAAGGCAAACATCTTAACGCTGTGCTATCTCTTTGGCCCCAAGAATTTTTAACCATAGCACAATATTCTTTTGTGTTTATTTTTCCTGTAGAATGTGCAACCTGTTTTACTCGTTTTTCAGAATGAATGATGCCTATAATAATTGCAATCATTTAAAAATTTTTTGTTACTACACTGTGATTTACCAAGTTTTTCATAATGCACTTGTTTTGAGCATTCAATGTTCCAGCACCAATCCCACCACTAGTATTACCTTCCTCCACCATTCTCCAATCTCCATCCTACCACCATAGTCTGTTCCTTCACAGGCACAAACATTTAACTTCAGATTGCTTGATACAACACAAAGACAACTGGAATAATCATAACTTAGCTCACTCAGGGTCAACTAGAAATCATTGTTCTATCTCTTTATGGTGTTACTGAAGCCATTTTTTGAGGATTTACTGGCCTGTGGTTGGTACCAGTTGAGCTTCTATATTACGGATCAGGCTTACTGAGCTTGGTGGTCTTCTAATGTAACTTTCCCTTCAGATTTGCTTTGATTATACTGGGCTAGTACTATGAATTTTTGGGTTGTCATGCACCTCTTGTGGCTGTGCAGTCCAGGATTTATAGATCTGGAACTTATTTATTTGGTGGCTTGGTAGTTTGACAAGGTTTAGTTGTAAAATTGAGTCGTTTTTTTTGGAGGCCAGGAGTGTGGCTGTGGTCTACTGTAGCTTCAAGCAGAAAGAGGGATCTGTCTCCTTCTGTGAAGGCTCCAGAGTTTTAGCCTGGTTTGGACTCCTTGTGAAAAGTCAGAAGCATCATTTTTTTTTATTGCCACTTAGTAAAGGAGTTGGGCTGTTTATCTGCAGAGAAGATGGTGGGTGTGAGCAGAGTCTGCTGGGTTTTCTGGTATTTGTTTTTGGAAGGGTTGTTCATGGAACTTGACCCACTCCCATTCCATGGACATCCCAGAGTTTTCAGCCCGTAATCTGGTTTCATCTGAGAAAGTTCTTTTGCTCATATTATCTGAATGAAGTTTTCTAGAAGCAAAAACTCCCTGGACATCATATCCTCTGGGGATGGAAAAGTATAATCAGATGGGGTGGAAAATTCAGGCACTTGTTCTGAGCCCTGTAGTTTAAATATAAAATATAGAGTCTTAGGGTTGGGAGGAAGGCCATTCTTGGCTCAGTCGGCGTCTATAGCCCCTTTGTCCGGCAGGTCTGAAACGGTGGAGAAATGATACACAGGCAGTCAGTTGAAGTTTCAGGAGAAATCCAGTTTTATTTCAAGGCCCTAACCGCCATGTGCATTTCTCTACATAGCTTTTTTTTTTTGGGGGGGGGGGGGGGGTTTGGGCCACACCCTGTGACGCTCAGGGGTTACTCCTGGCTATGCGCTCAGAAGTTGCTCCTGGCTTCTTGGGGGACCATATGGGACGCCGGGGGATCGAACCGTGGTCCGTCCTAGGCTAGCGCAGGCAAGGCAGGCACCTTACCTCCAGCGCCACCGCCCGGCCCCTCTACATAGCTTCTAAGCTAAGCAAGCAGCCTCTTTCCTGCTGCTCTCCATCCATCCTAACTGCATATGCCTCTCCCCCAATCACTCCCTCCAGCCAGTCCTATTATCCTCTCTTCCAAACAACAGACCCTCCTAGGTGTGGGGGGTCTGACCATACAGGTGAGATTAGCAAATGGAATTGGGGGAGGGGTAACAGAACCCTTGCACTGCCCTGAGGAAAGGACAGTCAGGGGTGCTGCTGGCACCCAGTGCTAGTGACACCTCACTTCTAGCAGGGAAAGAAAACTCAGTGCCAGTCTCTCCCTCAGTCTAACTCCCTGTGAGAGAAACGACCATTCTCCTCCCCTTTTCATGATGAATGTTGGGGTGGACCCACACCCCACCTCCACAGAGGAAGCTCCATCAGTGGCAGATGTGGTAAAGTGATAAATAGGACAGGCTGGGTCCGAAGAAAGGCGTGATGGCTGCATTAGACCCGTGGGGCCCATCAGTCTCAGCACTGCAATTTGTGGGGCCCATTAATCTCTTACCTAGAAAAGAAATAGTCATTGGCCAGGAGCTGGGAGCGGACTTGTTTGCAGTCGGTCAAATTTGTTTGCTCCTTCATTCTTCTCCTTATCATTGACTTTTATTCCACCGTTGTTGCTTGTCCTTTTTCTGAAATAAATGATACAGTCTATTCTTTCTGTGCATTTATTTTTCTGACATAAGGATTAGTATTCTCAAAGGGTTTTAATATTAGGGACTGGGTCTGAGGGTGGGTGGGAAACTGGGGACTCTGGTGGAGGGAAAGTGACACTAGTTGTGGGATTCATGTTGGGGCATTGGATGCCAGAAACAAGCGTCTTATAACAACTTTGCAAGCCACTGTGCTTAAATCAAGTAATTTTTTGTTTTGTTTTGTTTTCGGTTTTGGGTCACACCCAGCAGCACTCAGGGGTTACTTCTGGCTCTACACTCAGAAATCGCTCCTGGCAGGCTGGGGGGACCATATGGGATGCCGAGATTCGAACCAGTGACCTTCTGCATGAAAAGCAAATGCCTTACCTTCATGCTATCTCTCCAGCCCCAAATCAAGTAATTTTAAAACAAGAAAACAAAACCACTGTGTCAGCTGAGAAACACTGGCTTCACAAAGTCCACTCTTGAAAAGTTTTCAAAAGACAGTTAACACTTAGTTTTGAATGTGATCAGGTTTCTTTGGCTCCTAATTATTACAGCAATTTCCATAGGCAGTGAACCTTTCATGGAGGGTAATTTCTAGTGAGAAAGATTTTTGGGAGGAATACAGACTAGGAGGTGCATTTAACTACATCGATGAATATTGACTTGAAATCTTGAGTTTGAGCTTTTGGAATGTACTATTGAAATGATGCAGGCTTGATATTTTCTGCCACTAAACTCTGACTCAGAAGACTAGACAGTGCTGTTTGTTAAGAAATAGCAATGTATAATTTTAATCCTTTGAAAAAAATGAAAATATGTGTTGCCACAACAAATATTTTATTATACTGTGAGTCTAGAACTTGAGAAAAAGAAGTTGTATCTTGTTGTATATATAAGCATTTTAATGGGATT
Organism: Suncus etruscus; assembly: GCF_024139225.1. Taxonomy (NCBI): domain Eukaryota; kingdom Metazoa; phylum Chordata; class Mammalia; order Eulipotyphla; family Soricidae; genus Suncus; species Suncus etruscus. The sequence goes on along the minus strand of NC_064865.1, from coordinate 7,776,953 downwards.
ATTATGTTACTGACCCTACCCTGATCGGTGATTGTGCCTACCCTAGGGTGTGACCTGGCATTCTGCTCCCACCCTAGGGTGGTACCTGATTCTGCTCCCACCATTGGGTGGTACCTGATCCCACCATTGGGTGGTACCTGATTCTGGGGCATAAAAGCAGGGGTCTGTGGAAGGCGAGAGGCTTTATGTCCTGGACCTATTCTTAGGCCTTTTGGCTTTGGCCTCTTCATGAATAAAGAGCTGTTTTCTTCGGAAGCCTGACTGCCTGTTGGCTTTCTTCCCGCTGGATTCACCTCAGAACCACCGACTGAACAGGGTAACAGATGCGTGGTCCGAGCTGGAGAAGAAAGGCCTCATCCTCCATCCCTCCATCAGTCAACCTCTTCAGGGGCTGACTTGCAACAGCATCTCCTAATTATCTGCTTGGGATGCCCTTTCCATTTCGGATGATAGCTCTGCATCAGACACCGGCTCTTTGAACTTTTCTCATATGTGTGAAAAGGTTCGTGAACCTGTGATGTTCCCGCTTCTGGGAGTGAGCAGTAGACCCAGGTTGGTCTTATTCTGGAGTGCTGGCCTTTACAATGCTGGGGCTTAAACATTCCAGCAATATGATGATGCCACATCCCTGCAAAAAAAAAAAAAAGTGTTTGGAGAGATGCATTTGACAAATGGCATCATTATACCCAGGAGCACCGGCTCTTTTAATACATAGCAGAGTACAGTGATTTTACAAGAATTTCTGTGCTCAAACAACCAGTGTAATTCCAGCATGGTTAGATTGTAGGGGACAGAGTATCCTTAGATGGATGAAGAGGGCTGATAGGCGGGGAGGCGGTAGGGGCATTGTTGGACACCTCTTGGATGCTCATAGGGGCTCCCTGGTGTTTGACTGGTGTGTTCTTTGTCTGCCCATCACCGTTAATGTCTTTCAAAGAGGGAGTGCTGCCCTCTGAGTGCTGCCCCTGTGGTGAACTCAGAAAGAGCCATGAATCATGCATGACCCACCGGAAGGGAGAGCCTCTAGCTGCATAACAGTTTTGCTCACCTGGTCCTGACAAATGAGGCGCCTCGGAAACACACTCCTGCTTGTTCCTACAAGGAGCAGGGGAAAGGTGACTTCAAAATGCATCAATATTTAGCCCTTTGGTAGAAGCTCCGAAGGATAATAGAAGAGTGCGTGCTGCGCTCCTTCATAAATAACTCTCTCCTATCTCCGTGGGTTAGTGTGCTAGGCTAAATGCCTTCCTGTCAACCCAGAGCATTAGGGCTCCATTTCATTTATCCTTACTCTTTGAGAAACAACCAGGAACAAAACCAACAACAAATAAAAAGGGTAAAAACACAGAAAAAGTAAAAACACAATGATAAAGATGCCTGCTCTGTCATCATCTAGTTTATAGAATACGATCCTTTTCAAGTATCTTTTCTCCGATGTATTGAGCTGGTAGGCAAAGAGAACAAATAAAAACTCTTTCAGGACTCTCAGTTGTTTTATCTGTAAAATAGCTCAGATGGGATCTTGGCGGTAGGATTAGAAGCCAGAGCCATATTGAAATATAAAATACCTAACTACGCAGGAGGGTTTTTGTTTGTTTGCTCATTTGTTTTTTGTTGGGACTACAACCAGGGTGCTTAGGTTTTACTCCTGGTTCTGTGCTCTGGAATCATTCCTGATGGTGGGCTGCGGGTGGGAGGACCATACAGGACTCAAACTTGGGTTAGCCCGGGTAGGCAAACACCCTACCCACTGTGCTATTGCTCTGGCCCCACAAGGACATTATTATTATTATAATTATTATTTTTTTAAAACCCTTTTCTTGAAGTCACTCATGCTTCTTACTAAAATAAAGTACAACAAGAAATTTTATTTTATGTAAGATAAAGAGTAGTTTTGCTAGTTATCTAGTACTATTGATCTATGATATATTTTTAGTTCTGGCACCATGATAGTCCTGTCCCCCCTGCTTCATCTTTAGTTGATATGTATCAAAAAAAAAAAAGGTGACATGTCCAAATTTGAGGTGTGGAATCCCAATGTACTTTTCTGGTACACTCTCATGTTCTCAGCTGTGAATCAAGAGGGGGAATCAAGAATGTTTCTTCAGGCTCTGAAAGTATGTCACCATCTCCATGTCCACAGCCTCTGCCATCTGACACTGAGGTCAGTTTTGCCTGCTTTGATCTACAGTCAGTAAATGCCTTCTTTTGGGTCTGGTTTATTTAAGTCACTATTGAAATTACTATATGAGATTTATCCCATGTAGAAAATACTGCTACTTATGATTTAATTATTCATTGTGTGGTTTGATTTTTATTTATTATTCATTTATTTATTTATGTTCAATATAAATATTATTTATTTATTGTTATTTGCTCATGTATTTATTTTGTGATGCAAGGGTGTTTTGATTGAATGAAATTTACTTTGCTATTTTTCATTTGTTTGTTTGGGGCCACACCCAGCAGCGCTCTGGGGTTATTCCTGGCAGGCTCAGTGACCCTATGGGATGCCTGGGCTTGAACCCTCCCCTATCAATCACTTTGGCCCTTGAAACAGTTTGAAAGATGCAAGAGGAGAGAAAGGAAATCCACTTTCAAGAGTTCAAGAGAAAATTCTGGCTTCTCCAGAGCGGGACATTGCAAGCTCAGCCAAAAAACATGGAGACCAGCAAGTGTGATGTGTGTTCCAAGGGGCACTAGAACTGGAAGAGCCCAGCCAGCCTACTTATCTAGGAAAATGATTCTCCCTTGGAGCAGAATAATGAGAATAGATACCTTAGAGCACCAGTATTTTGGGATGTGTTTCAATCTCTATTTGAATCCTTGTCTGAATTTCTGTCCTTGAAATCTAGCTCCATTTTATATAAAGGTCCTGGGAAGGTTCCCTTTGTGGTGTACTTACTAATCTCAGAAAAGTGTGTTGTTTCCCATTATGGACACTAATTAGACCTTGAGAGTCCCAGCTCCTGGTTCCTTGTTGCTGGGGATTGTACGTTGTCATTTCTGCCTCCTGCTGAGAATCAAGCTGCATCTATTTGCAGCCAAATAGGGCACAATAATTAGACCCTTGCTAGGTTGAGCCTGTATGAAAAGAAACACAGGTGATATGACTTGCACAGGAATGGATTGCTGTTGCCCCGAGAGTTAGCTCCCAGTCTGTAGAGATCCCTCACTATGGACAGTGCAGATCCTTATATGTTGTTTATAGGTTCGTGACTTTGTGTGACAGTTGCCTCCAAGGGGACAGGGTGGTTTGTGGATACTCACATCCTATCTTCTTTTTCTTTTTTTTTTTTTTTTTTGGTTTTTGTTCTTTGGGTCACACCCGGCAGTACTCAGGGGTTACTCCTGGATCTGCGCTCAGAAATCACTCCTGGCAGGCTCAGGGAACCATATGGGATGCCGGGATTCAAACCATTGTCCTTTTGCATGCAAGGCAAACACCTTACCTCCATGATATCTCTCCGGCCCCACATCCTATCTTCTTGCTTGTTCTCCCAGGAAAGGAAGTGGTAAATATTCTGCCAGAAAAGATTCTTTGTTTTTGTTTATATTTCCCAAGATGTTTTTTAAGAACTAGAGTTTCTTTCCATGCAGATTGTTTTGGAGGTCTAGAGGTTGGGGTCAGGGCTGATTCCTGGTGAATCTCGGGGGGGGGGGGCGGTAATGGTACTGCTGGGGACTGAGCCAAGCTCAGCATCATGGCAGGCAAGCATCTGTCTTTCCCATTGGGCTATGTCTTTGGCCCATGATGCTGCTTCCAAGTCTTGCTTCTAGAAGTCTTATTATATTCTGTGAAGGCATCTTAGCTCCAGCAAGTCTGCCTTCTAGCCTATGAAGCCAGGTTGCCTTGTGTGCCTAAGTGCTCAGTGCCCATCAATGCTGTTATCACACAGACCAGGTGTGTTCCTACACTGATGGCCTCATTTTGCCACTAGGACAGGTTCCTGGGATGGTAGGTTGGGTCTGATCACCACCACCCTGAGCTCTCGGACTAGGGTTTGTGAATTTGGAAGGGTGAAACTGGGCAATTTTCTCCTCTCCTCCCCTCCCATCCCTCCCCTCCATTCCAGTCATCTCTCCTGGCTTCCACCACAGAGGGACCCAGAACCTCCTTACTTTCATGCACTTGGCTTGGTGGCATTATATCTGAACTACCACTGCATATATTTTTCTATCTACCTATCCATTATCTATCCACATATCTATCATCTATTTACCCATGTATATATCATCCATGTGTCTATCCGTGTATCCATCCATGCCTATATCATCTATCCATTATCTATTATTTATCCATGTATCCATCCATCCATCCATCCATCCATCCATCCATCCATCCATCCATCCATCCATGTTCTATCCATGTATCTATCCATCCATTTATCTATCCATCCATGCATTATCTATATAATTTGCCCATCTTTGTATCTATCATCCATTCATCATCCATCCATCCATCCAATTATTCTAAGGAAATCTGTTTTGTGAGAGTTTTGGTCAGAGCAATGAATTCTCTTTCTATAAATCTTTTAGTGATGCTGCTTGTATTACTCATATTTGCTATGTTTGTTCTCACTATGGGTCCCCCCCACCCCCACCCCTGCCATCAGGCCTCACCCTGGCTTTACCCAGAGGTATTGGAAGTCCAACTCTGTGAGTTGTTTCTTGCTTAGAGCTGTTTCATTGAGAATAGTTTACACTATCAGTGCTAATCCACCCTGGCAGTAAGTCATCTGATCCCTGTGCTACCACACCAACCATTTTTGGAACTGTACCCTATGCCAGGGGAAAGGATAAAGAAGCAGCAGTACTGGGCTTCTTACTGTGGATGTACAGCCTGTATTTCTCCCTCTTCTGCCTCTTGAGAGACACATTTGCCCTTCCTTCCTTCCTTCCTTTCTTCCTTCCTTCCTTCCTTCCTTCCTTCCTTCCTTCCTTCCTTCCTTCCTTCCTTCCTTCCTTCCTTCCTTCCTTCCTTCCTTCCTTCCTTCCTTCCTTCCTTCCTTCCTTCCTTCCTTCCTTCCTTCCTTCCTTTCTTGTTCCTCTCACAGTATCTAGGACTTTTCCTGCTTCTGTGCTCAGGGATCAACCCTGGCAGGGCTCAGGCGACCAGATGGGGTACAGTGTTTGTTTGTGCAAGGTAAGCACCCTCCCCACTATACCATCTCTCTAGCCCCAATAGAAACCTTTTAAGGGCAGCCATCAAGCTGGAACTCTTTCAGGATTATTCACTGTTATTAATTGGTTTGAGGATAAAATTCCCATCTCTAAGGAGCATTTATAGCAATCTTTAAAAACACACATGGTTTTTTGAATTGTCTAGAAGACTTTAGGGAATTAAAAAAAGCACACTTTCCAGTGCAACTTAAGTCTCAATAGTAATCGTTTTGCTGTCTGGATTTTCTTGGCTGGAGCTTCATTTTAAATCTCAAGGGTGGAAAACACTGGAAAATCAGAGGATCCAGGCATACGTCAACAGAGATAATCATCTTGTGTTCACAATATGTCAGGAAAGGACAACTCACATTTTCAAAAGGAAGACAGACTATTAATTTAAAACTGATTGGAACATCTTCATACAATGATGAGGGTAAATCGAGAAAATTGAATAAACATTCTAATGGGAAATGTGCAATAGATAATGGAAGAGCAGCTGCAGAAGAGAGAGCTTGCATTTATGATGGTACAGGAGAGAGAGAGAGAAAGAGAGAGAGAGAGTGCGCTTTCATATCCTGTATTTTCCACCAAAGTTGGGTATAAAAGGTTTGGCTCTTAAAATGGTTTACCTACTGAAGTGATTTTTGGTCCTAAGAAGATATGCTAGGTTCAGTGGTAAGACGTTTGCCTTGCATGCAGCCGATTTGGGAAGGATGATGGCTCAAATCCTGGCATTTCATATGGTCCCGAGCCTGCCAGAAGCAATTTCTGAGTACAGAGCCAGAAGTAACCCCTGAGTTCTGCAGGGCGTGACCCAAAAACCAAAAAAGAAAAAAATATTGCTAGGTTATCCGAAGAATTCATTTATTTTTTGTTTTTTGGATCATATCTGGTGGTGCTTAGGGGTTACTTCTGGCTCTGCACTCAGGAATCACTCCTGGCTGGCTCAGACGACCATATGGGATTTTGGGGATTGAACCTGGATCAGCCACATGCAAGGCAATTGCCCTACCCACTATGCTGTTCTCCTTCCCCAAGGAATTTATTTATTTTAAACACATTCCATTTTAAAGGAAAATGCTGTTTTAAAAATACTCTTTCTGAAATTTCCTTCTATTTCCTTGTCTTTATTCCTCCCACCATAAGGCTCTGTTGCAGTACAAAGACAGTTTTTATACTCCCTGGGAAGGCTGCATGCAGATGGAATTGTTCCATTTGAATTCTAGCTTATTTCCAGTTCATTCAGTTACTTCCATGAGTCTTGATTTGTGCCTGAATTTACTCAACACCAGAATGAAGAGCTCTATAACATCGGCCTGAATCCTAAATGTGATAATCAATGGCTTTTTGGCTCTTGATTAACGAGGTGGGGAGGCCTGCATGAGGAAAGCCCCTGTGGATGGAGGGTCTAGGCCAGAGCTTAGAATGGGAAGGTTTCAGTTCAGCTAGCGACCCTTCTCCTCTCTGGTTGCACTGTTTGAGAAGCATGATAGGTAGATATGCATTTGTTGGCATTCTTGCTACATATACACACAGTATATGTACGTGGATATACAGAAACATGATATTGTACATAATGTGATATCACATGTTATATAAGCTATTAGATATGCCGCATAATAAATGAAACAATATATTTAGGAATATAATACCTATTCTATACATTCTTTTTAAATTATTAGGTGCTCATTAAGTAGCCTTTGTAAAGTCTAAGAAAGTAAGTTCTTGGTCTAAAACCAAGTGTCTAAAAGGAAGAAAAGGAAGAGTACGAGAGAGAGAGAAAAGGGTAGAGAGAGAAAGAGAATGAGAGAGAGAGAAGAAAAATGTCTGTTATAGAGGCAGGCACAGGGGAATATAAACTGGATACATTGGTGGTGGGAAATGGTCACTGGTGAAGGGTGTTTGACATTGTATGACTGAACCTTGATCATGAACAATTTTGGAACCATGTGTCTCATGGTGATTCAGTTAAAGAATTTATATAAAAATAAGCTATTGGGATCAAAGACATAGCACAGCGGGTATGATTAATTTGCCTTGCACATAGCTAACCTGGGTTTGATCCTGACATTTTGTATATTTCCCTGAGCATCACCAGGAGTAATTTATGAGTACAGAGCCAGGAGTAACTCCTGAGAACTGCTGGTTCCTCCTCAATCCTCCTCCCCCACAAAAAAGAAGTCTCTATACACTCATTGACCCAATAAAATTGTTGCTTAAGTTTGTTCTCCCCCCCCCCCATTTTTATGAAGGTACCAGACTATTGATAGTGCCAGAATTTTGTTTGTTTGTTTGTTTGTTTTGAGCCATACCCATTTGATGTTCAGGGGTTACTCCTAGCTAAGCGCTCAGAAATTGCCCCCTGGGTTGGTGGGACCATATGGGATGCCGGGGAATAGAACTGTGGTCCTTCCTTGGCTAGTGCTTGCAAGGCAGACACCTTACCTCTAGCACCACCTCTTCGGCCCCAATAGTGCCAGAATTTTTACAGTTCTTTTCCTGGGCACTTCCTCCTCATGCTACATCCATCAGCAGACACCTCTCTTTCTTCTACCAGTGTCCCAAGGACCACCTTCATCCCCACACCTCCATCTAAGCCCAGTTCTGTAGGCAAAATGGCCAATTCCAGTAATTCAAACTGTGTTCCCTTTTTATCCCACATGATAGAGATTTTTAGAATTTATTTATTTTAGGCTTGTTAAGATCTTCACACATATAGATGAATAAAATTCAAATCCTGAAACCCCATATTGTAAATTAATGACATGTCAATAAAATAAATAAAAAACACTAGTGCATCTTTCTTTATAGGTATATACATTTTAAAAATAATATGAATAATTATGTGGTAAAATATTTTAAAATTTATATGAAACAGGTAAATCCTACAAATGTGAAATTAGAGTGAGGAGAATTTAGAAAAAGTTAAAGGGAAAAATCTAAGTAGGCCCATAAAAATATAATTAAGTGTATTTTACTATTAGAAGGGGATTGTTTTAATGTTAGAAAATATTTTATTATAGATGATGCTTAAGTATATGCATTAATAAGTAAAAACTTGTAATAAAAATCTCAATGGATATAAACAAAAACACAATTAGTTGTAGAATATTCAATTAAGATGAAATATTAATTTATTATTGAAAATCTTCTAAAACCTCTTAGTAAGCTAGGAGTAAACAAACCTATCTTAATCTAGCAGAGGGCAACCATATACCTTGCATGCCAAGTACTGAGATGTTTCTCTTAATTCATTTTTTTTTAAGAAAACATATTTTATTGAGTTGGAGGGGACCACACTGGGTGGAGGACAGGGAAGAAAAGCATGTGTAAATCAATCTCTGATCAGGACTGCTGAATGTTCTCACCTAACCCTGCAATGGGGTGTTGAAGGGGAGAGGCAGGAACAGTCTTGGATGGTGAGACAGGGGACTCATCCAGCGAGTTTCTGCTTCTTGGAGCTAGGCTGCAATCTTCGAATCTTTGGTTTGGGGCAGCCCAGCTCAATGTCAGTTTCTGATGATGGTGTTGCCTCTTGGGGGCCCTTCGGGCCGCTGGCTTCTTGGTTTCTACATTTCCTGGGGTAGCCAAGGGGATGTCTCCATAACTCCTGTAGACACCAACCATGCAGTATGTCTCTCTGTGCCAGCCCACCTGGCTCTCTCCATGCTCTCTGTAGATGACATGGTAGTATCCAGGTGAGGGATTACTGGGGGCCACAACTGGAAAGAAAACCAGACTCAGTCACACACACAACTGCCACTTCCTGGGAACCTTTTCTCTCTTGAAACTCTCCCTGTTTTGGGCTTACACCTAATCTGTTTAGCATCCAAGAAGACATAGCCTTGGCCACTGAGTCCAGAGTCTCCAAGAGCATGGGTGCTGGCTGCAAAAGCATTCCCCAAAACATGTCTGCAATATGTGGAATATCAGTCTTAACCAGTAGAAAGAACCACACAAAGGCTGCAGGCAGGTTCTGATCACTCTCTTTAACGGAAAAAAATTTATTTCCTGGTTTAGATTGGGTTATACAGCAATTGTGTCGAGGGGCTACTCTTGGTTTTGTACTTAGGGCTCATTTATGTTGTGCTGAGGATTTAAACCTGGCCCTCCTACATGCAAAGCATCTGCTTAAACCTGCTGAGCTGTCTGTCTCTCTAGTTGAGAGAACATTTTTAGGGGGTGAGGTTTGAACCACATCAGTTTAAAAGCTATTTATTTATTTGTCTTTTGGGCCACCCCCTGCAGCACCCAGGGGTTACTCCTGGCTCTGTAATCACTCCTGGCAGGCTGAGGGGACCATATGGAATGCTCAGGGACTACCTTGGACACTGGTTATATGGGAAACAACAAGACTTCATACAGGGGCTTCAGGGTTTTAACTGACAGCAATCTGAAGACAAGTTCTTCACAGTCTCAAGTGATGTTGGGAGAGGTCAAAGGTGCTACAAAACAGAATTTTCCTAGTGAATTTATGTGAAAACAGGCCCATTTTAACATAAAATTAAAAAACACATGACAAATTGCCATCACACAAAATGCCAAACTATTATACCCCTCTGTGACAACCCCACAACCATGGCCAATGTCTAGGTGACTAAAGCCCAAGTCAAGTCACTATGGCAAATGTTCAGGTTTGAAGGCCCCTGTAAAAAGAAATCACTGAGTTCTCATCTCTAAGGGGTAATAATTCCCCTTAATATCTAATATTTTCCTATTTTAAGATGCCCATGTAAAAGGAATGGTGCCATTAAATACTGTTGTGGCTTAATGGGAAGATAACAAACCAGACAATCCCTATAACCTAGCTGTATCAAAAGCACAAAATTCCAAGGGTACTATGCACATTATATTCTAAGAAATTCCTACTAGCAAATCTAAAGGCAAGGGAAAAAGCTGTAACTACATACCAAAATATACACTAATGAATATACATGTTAAAGAAATATACTTATGAAGTATACGTAGGAGGTATACATAGCCCTTAGAAGTCTTATGAAATGGTCTAAGGAGTGTATAAATTCTGGATCAAAACTTCAGTTGGCCACGTAGTCTCATTCACTGCTGGTAAAAATGTCGTCTAGTTCAGCCCCTATGGAAAACAACATGGAGATTCCTCAAAATACTGGAAATTGAGCTCCCATATTATCCGGCTACACCACTCCTAGGGATATACCCTAGCAACTCAAAAATGCCTTCTGTACACCTATATTTATTGCAATGCAATGTACAATAGCCAGAATCTGGAAACAACCAAGATGCCCTTCAAAGGATGACTGGCCAAAGAAAGTGTGGTACACATACACAATGGAATATTATATACCCATCAGGAGATATGAAGTCATGAAGTTTTCCTATACGTGGATGAACATGGAAACTATTATGCTGGGTGAAATAAGTTAGAGGGAGAAAGATACAGAATAGTCTCACTCATCTGTGGGTTTAAAAAAATATATATAATACATTATTGTAACAATGCCAAGAGACAATAGTGATGAATGCTGAAAGAAACAGCTCACAGCATGAAGCTCATAAAAACTATTTGGGAGTGTTCCTTTTTCTAAAGTTTCTCTTAATTCTTAAAGAAGCTCTTTTAATGCTTCTTGCAAAAATGATTTCAAGGCTTAAGAATTCCTTAACTGTAGCTTGTCGTAAGGCTCTATATTGTTTCTTCAAATCTGAATGATAATCTAGTTGGATGTAAAAGTCTTGGTGAGGTTTCCATTTCATTTGGCCTTTGCACTTTATCCTTCCATACTCCTCTGGCTCAGAGAGTCTCATTTGATACATCTACTGTGATTCTTTGTTTTGTTTTGTTCTTTTGGGGGGGCACACCCAGTGGTGTCCAGGGGTGTCCAGGTGGTGTCCTGGCTATGTGCTCAGAAATCGCTCCTGGCTTTGGGGACCATATGGGACCCCAAGGATTGAACCAAGGTCCATCCTAGGTCAGCTGTGTGCAAGGCAAATGCCCCACTGCTGTGTCATCATTCCTGTCCTAGATCTACTGTGATTCTTATGGACCTTCCTTTGTGTGTAAGTTTTTTTTCTTCTTGGTCTTGATATTTCCTATATTCTCTCTCTCCCTTTGGCTTTTGTCATAATGAAGACCAAGTGTCTTATTAGAGTTTTTCCATTTGAGTCTATTTTTACTGGGACTCTTCTGATCTCCGTGATTGCCATCCTCAATTCTGGGTAATTTCTTTCTGTGATTTTTTTTTTCTTAACTATTGGTTCTTCATCAAGTTTACCTTGTCTTCATAGACTCCCATTTGTGTTTTGTTCCACTTGAACTCACCCATAGTTTTCTAGTGTACCCCTTCCTCATTTAAGACTTCTTTTTATCTTCTATTGTCAATTAGATGTCTCCTGCATCTTGGAGCTCCTCCATCTTTTCCTCAGCTGTTTTGATTCTGCTGCTCAGACCTTTTATTTTGGATATCACCTACTGTCCTTTTTACTTCTGTTCTGTCTGAGTTTTAGTGTTAGAGTTTTCTCATTTCAGTCAGACTTTCTAGTGCTTCACTTACTGACTGTGCCATTTTTTCTTCGAGCACTTGCAATATTCTCATCTCACTGCCACTAAAGTCATTCTCTGAGGACAAGTGTTTATTTCGGTGCTTGTTGAGCCTTCCATGTTTCTCTTTCCATTCATTGAATTTTGTGGGCTTCGGTGATCTTTCCTTCAGATTCTCAGAATCTTATCATAGCTATAGCTATTTTATTATTATTTTTTTCCACACCTGAGAATGCTCAAGGCTTACTCCTGACACACTCTCCTCATTCTCTACTCAGGAATTATTTCTGGTGGTACTCGAGGGACTTTATATGGCATGCCAAGGATTGAACCTGGGTCAGCCACAAGCACCCTACCTGCGGTATTCTAACTCCAACTATAAATTTTTTTTTGGTTTTTGGGATACACCCTGTGACAATCAGGATTACTCCTAGCTATGTGCTCAGAAATCACTCCTGGCTTGGGGGACCATATGGGACGCCGGGGGGTGGGGTGGGGTTGAACCACAGTGCGTCCTAGGTCAGCTGCGTGCAAGGCAAACTTCCTACCACTGCGCCACCACTCCAGCCTCTAACTACAATTACTTCTTGAAACACTCTGAAAATTTCTTTTATTGATGTACAGTTGTCACATTTTATCTTATTTACAAATATAATTTTTAATGCCTGCATAATGATCTTCTATATCTTATATTAATTTATATACTATATAATGTAGCATATATAATATAATTTATATAATTTTATCTTATATTAATCTATAAGTCTACATGGTACACTATAGAAAATCTTCCTTAACCAAATTTCTATCCTTGATAGTTAAAGTTTTTTTCTAGATTTTCTGTGATTCTATGCTGCTATGATCATTTATATATGTAAAACTTTCTCCAAACATAGGATTTATCTTTTTTGTTTATTTGTTTTTGTTATTTTTGGGGGTTACACGCAGCAGCTCTCAGGGGTTACTCCTGGCTTTAAGCTCAGAAATTGCTCCTGGTAGGCTCAGGGGACCATATGGGATGCTGTGATTCGAACCACTGTCCTACATGCAAGACAAATGCCCTACCTCCATGCTATCTCTCCGGCCCAAACATAGGATTCATCTTTAAAAATCACTGGGAGATTTAGAGAAATGGAATTTACTAGGTCCAAGGATATGAATATTTTAAGACTGATGATATACGTATGTTCAGCTATAATACTGCTAAATATTAATATATACCCAGTGTGAACCATCTAACAGAGACTTATGTTTTTTTAACCTTTAAGTCATGCTCATTTTATTTCATGATTAAAATGTATCATGATTTTAATTTATATTTCAACATATATTTTTATGTATTCCTGATTATAACGGAGAGAAATTGAAGTCTTAGAAGAGAATTTGTCTGTAGGAAAATCCAGTGTGGTTTTTTCTTTCACATCATTTTCCTGATTATAAAGAAGGAAATGAGAGGCCATGTGTTTCGTGTTGTTAAGCAAAGGATGTTTTATGTGGCTTTATTTTGTGAGAAGCATTAAAAAATGTGTGAAGTTGGGAAGTCAAATAATCTATTTTTCTTGTTTTGCCTACTTTTTGTAGTGACTTTTTATTGTACTTTCATTGGCTTTTTATGTATTTGAATAGTATCTACTTGAAAGTCAGGCTGGAATCGAATTGTAGCTTTTCTTCTCTGTATATTTGTGGCTACTTTGGAAACAATAATAAAGACACATCAGAAAGAAGTTTATATTAAACATCTTCTGTTGTGCCTGTTAAATTATTTTGGATATGGTGGTCAGATTAATGCTTCAGTGAAGGTTGTTTTAAACATAGCTCTAGATGTAAACTAGAATTTATGAAGGAGTGGTTATTTACCTGACAAAAGCATTCACTGTAGGGTAATAAGTAAATGATGCAGTTGCCTCACTAGTGAATTTGTGTTTCAGTTTTTTTGTAAATTGATTTATAAGCTTTTGTGTTCTTTTGCATTAAATGAGTTTATTGAAATAAGCATTTTACTGAGATGCTTTATAACCAGAAACAGATCTGGTAGCTCTAAAAGATAAGCTACTTATTTCTCTTTCATAAACTTATCATGGTTGTCTGACTGAATATATTTTGTCTTGGGAATCAAATTTTGTATTTGCTAGCCAGTTTTGGATATGTCTTTTGACACAACACTATATAGACATTCATATTTCTAGAAAAGACCACTTGAGGGATAATAAAGAGAGCCGGTTAATGTATTCGATAATTGGAGGAAGTCAGAAAATAATGTTTTAGCATGAAAGCAAATAGAATTAAAAAAATAAAATAAAATAAAAAACCAGAAAGAAACAATTCTAGATGTCAGTGACAATTTAGCAACAACATTGAAGTAAATGAACAATGGCCTAGGAAGTTTCCATGAAAAATCCACCCAGTGTCAAGCACAAGCTCATTGCCTGCTCCTTTGCACCACTGAGGATGGTTCCTCTTCAGAGAGTTCATGGTTGAGACTTCATAGGTCAGAGATGAAATCGGCAGTATTACCTCAGTATTATCTCAGGATTACCTCAGCATTGCTTCAGTATTTCCTCAGTATTGCTTTATGATTACCTCAGCATTACTTCAGTATTACCTCAGTATTAATTCAGATTACCATCTTTTCATACTTCAGTTTTACCTCAGCATTGGCTCAGTATTGCCTAAGGATTACCCCAGCATTACCTCAATGTTACCTTAGAGCACGTGTACACCATGGGGTTTGTTTGCTTGATGTTGATACTGGAGTAACATATTGGCCCTTTTCAAAGAGGAATCAGTATTATAAAATATGGGTCATTGTTTATGCTGAATCCCAACTTCAGTAGGTTTGGTTATTCGCCTCTGAGAGAAGAGATGAACTTTTCCAAAATCAATTTTTGCTATAACCTTTAATTAATTTTTAAAAAGTTCACCATGGAGATATGTAATTTAAACATTTGAATGGATGTGGATGATATTCATTATCATTTTGATTTACATTCCCGATCATGATTGTTTTTTGAGAAGCTTTGCTGTGTCTGTTGCCATCTTGATGTCCTTTTTCCAAAAGTGTCTAGATAAAGCATTATTATTTTTTGTTTGTTTTTGGGTCACACCCTGCGGTGCTCAGGGTTTACTCCTGACTCTTTGCTCAGAAATAGCTCCTGGCAGGCATGGGGGACCATATGGGACACCAGGATTCGAACCAACCACCTTTGGTCCTGGATTGGCTGCTTGCAAGGCAAACACTGCTGTGCCATCTCTCCGGGCCCGATAAAGCATTATTTTAAGAAGGTTTTCCAATTCAAAACAATCATCTAATCTTGATCCATATATTTTACCATATTAAAAAAGTTAAAATTTTAACTCTAGGGCACCCTCAGTGGAGGAGGGTGGGCTGAGTAACTTCACTGCTGAAGCCCCAGCTGGTGCCCCAGCTGCACCTACACTGCATAGTTGACACCACACCAATGACCCAACTTCATGGTATCAAGACTGATCTCTGCAGAGATGCTAAACACACCAGAGATGGCAAATCTTTGGAATCTTTTGGATGTAGGGACAGGCAGCCTCCCCAGGCCCACTGTACTTCTGGAGACACGCCCTTGATAAACATTCCTCTTTCCTTCCCCAGTCCTCTCAGAAGGAACACTCTTCAGTCATTGCCCATTCACCCCTGAATCTTGGATTCTATCTATGGAACCAGCATGGTTTTCTGCACCAGCACCGGTAATTGGACTTCTAGCAGGGAAGGCCCTAATGCTGTCCTGGCACCAACTTGCTCCAAGTGTGTTCATATGATACCCTGATAACAGCAACAACTTGCTTTCAGGGCAGGGTTCCTTGCATTTCCACTTAAGGGTGAGATGAAACCAGAAGATGCCCCATGTCACCCTTACTTCGATGTAGGATCTGTACAAAAACCAGGATCTCTGACTACAGAAAACTGACTGTGACCATTGTGACTTGAGAACTTTTACTTGGGAGCACAACAGAAAGAGTTTGGGGTTAGACAACTTAGTATGTCAGAACCTGTAGTTCTAACATGATGCTTCATGGGTATGATCTTCCTGTTTTTAGGCCAAAGGTTTTTTTCTTTTTATTTTCTCCATCTTTTGATGTGCCTTTGCAAAACAACAACAACACATACACAAGCAACAACAGTTGCCACACACACAGACACACACACACACGCACCCCTCTTTTCCTTTTGTTTTATTTTTTTTTATTTCTTATCTTTTAAATAGGTGCTTCTGCCTTATTAATAGAATCTTGGGATATGATTGTTTTGTCACATATTTCTGTGTTTGTTTGTTTTTTTTTTTTAACAAAACTAAGAAGAAAGGAATAAAGAAAGGCTGGGGCCAGGGACCAAGTGGTCTCAGATGCATTGGTGGGGGAAAAAATAAGGACAGCTAAAATAAAAAATAATAGAATCAAGCTAAAATAAACAATAATAGAATCAAGGGACATAAACTTTAATGAGCTAAACTTAAAGAGTCCTGTTATAATGGCAGGCCAGGGGGCGTAGGGTGGTGGTACAGGATGCATTCTGGGTTCATTGGTGGAGCAAGGTTGACATGGTGGTGGGAAGGGCCCTGACTCATTGTATATCTGAAATTCAACTATGATGGACTCTGTAGATCACAATTATTTTAATAAAATACAATTAAAAGAAAAGGAAGGAGCACTATTTAAGGGGTTATTTTTTGGGGAGGCTGGAGTGCAATCAACCAACTGGGATTTGATCCTTGGCAACCCATATGGTCCTCTGATCATACCAGGGGACATCCCTGAACACAGAATAAGGAGTTTTGAGCACAGCCAGGTGTAGCTCAAATCCAAAAAAGTAAAATGTGCCTCTTTACTATGCTCTTTCTTTCCCTTATCATTTGTAATTAATAAATGTCCTAGTGCCTTTTTATGATCTTCCTAATCTAGTCATCTTTTGCATGAGTGTGAGTTAGTACTATGTCATTCTGCTCTTAGAATCTTTTCATATCTGCTCTGGTACGTTCTCCTCTCATGATTCTTCTTTTTAAAAATAGCTGTCCTCAAACACTTAATCCAGATGATTTCAGAATAACTTCATTAAGCAGTCCCAAATTAGATTACATTTTTATTAGAATTACTTTCCTAGAGAATTGATAACTTCAGCCAAATTATCCTTCATGTTTAGATTCATATCTTTCCATACGTCTGGAGATAGTTGTGTCTTTTTATGTGATTAGGAGGCATGCTTCATTATGATATTGGGCATTATGTAATATTTATATTGATATTTTTTACTTTGCACTCTTTCTGACTGTAGCTGTTCTCTGCATGCAGTTTCACCCAGTCTTGCCACAGGCTTCATTTGGCTCCTGTCCCTTGTCCTATCTTTCTTGCTTGTCTTTTTTTTGGGGGGGGGGAAGGGGAGCACACCAAGCAGTGCTCAGGACGTGCTCCTGGCTCTGTGCTCAGTGATCATTTCTGGTGGTCTCTGGGGATTATATGGGTGCTGGGGATCAAACCAGGTTGGAACTTGCTAGGCTGTATCTCTCCAGGCCCTACCATAATTCCATCTGTCTGTTGAACCCATTTGTGCTCCAGAGTAACCTCAAGGTTGTTGTATTTGAAAATAAACTCCCCTCTCCCTGCCCCTGCCCTTGTCCTCCCTCCATGTTGTCACCCTGAAGTAATTTTTCTCTGTCTTGGCCTACTAAGATTGAAGTTCTGAATCCCCTTGGTCTTGTCCATCTGTTCACTCAGTCCACCATATCTGTGGTCCTACATGCGAATTGTTCCTGGAATTTCAGATCATTCTGTTGGGTGAATTCTGTTGTCTGCCCCTTTTTCTCTTTCAGTGAAGTTAAGAAGATTTATTTTTTTTAGAGAAATATAGGGAGAAAGAGAGAGTAGCGAAAAGGAGAGGAGGGAAAACAAAAAGAGCAACTGGGCTTCTCCAAGGGGGAGAAAGCCAAGATTACCCATTTCAGGTTCTGAAGTATGTCTGCCTTAAAGGCAAGATTTTTCAAAAATCCTAGCTGAAGGGCAGGAGCATTAGTAGAGTAGGGGGGTGTATTGTCTTGCATACAGCTGACCTGGGTTTGATCCCTGATTTCCCATAGGGTCCCCCAAGCACCACCAGGAGGGATTCCTGAGTGCAAAACCAGGAGTCACTCCTAAGCATTGCTGAATGTGGCCATGAAATAAAACAAGACAAAACAATTTTTTTTTTTTGGTTTTTGGGTTATACCCAGTGGTGCTCAGGGGTTCCTTCTGGCTCTGTGCTCAGAAATTGCCCCTGGCAAGCTCAGGGGACCATATGGGATGCTGGGATTTGAACTACTGTTCATCCTGGATCGGCTGCGTACAAAGCAAACACCATATCACTGTGCTTTCTCTCCAGCCCCAAGACAAAACATCTTAATATCTGTCAGACTTCCCCTGAATCTTTGTCCTTCCAGGCACCATTTGCTCTTGTGATTGGTTGATCACTTCTTGGTCCAGGTTATATGAAAGATCTATGCCACACTGTCCTCCTATTGACACACTGACTTCTCTCTCACAGTGGCACTTGTACTGTGATGTTTTCCCTCGTGCTTCAAGCCCCTGGGTACCAATACATCATCCTCCCCTCCCTTGCTGGCTCCAGGGAGCATTGTGCCCACTGCCAAGCTAGTACCTGTCACCAAGCCACTATTTGGTGGTCATTATTTTATGTTGTTGTTTTCAAATCATATTTTCAAATGAAGGTTTCAGGGACACTGAGCAACTTTCAGAGAGCCATCTTGATGGCACTCGTGTTAAGGGATATTGAATTACAGAATTAGTGCATCCTGGAGAACTGAGTAGTCTCCTTGGCATTCACAGCCCAAGTCATGTTGGACAATTCTGATCATAGGCAGCCCCTGAGCTTGGTGCTCTGATCCCTCGAAGTAAGGGGGCGGCTGGAATCGTCTCTGACTCTCTCGTTCTAGAGTTGACACGCAGTGAGATCGAGCTCCCTTCCTCCTGCCTCAGTTCCACCCTTCTTACCCTCCTGATGGTCTTCTGCTTTTCTCCCTGCCCCGCAGCTCAAACACACATTTGAAGTTTGGTGAGGCCTGAGGCTTCCGTTCTTGTTGTTTGCCTTTTGCCTGAATCTGGGTCATATCTCTCCTCCCTACTTGTTATTGACATTTATTTCTTTATTTTGGAGCTGCATCCAGCAGTGCTCAGGGTTTACTTTTGTTGTGTGCTCTAAGTTACTCCTGACTCGGACGACTCTTTTGTGGTGACAGGGATCAATTCCAGGTGGGCTGTGCACAAGGCAAGCACTCTACCCACTGTGCATCTCACCGGCCCTTACATTTGTATTCATTATTGCTTTTTGACATTTTTTTTTTTTTGGTTTTTGGGCCACACCCGTTTGACGCTCAGGGGTTACTCCTGGCTATGTGCTCAGAAATCGCCCCTGGCTTGGGGGGGGACCATATGGGACGCCGGGGGATCGAACCGCGGTCCTTCCTTGGCTAGCGCTTGCAAGGCAGACACCTTACCTCCAGCGCCACCTACCCGGCCCCGCTTTTTGACATTTTATCAGATTTCCTCCTAATTAGTCTCTAATGTGTGTGTTTGTGTGTTTTTATGGGAGTGTTTAAAGGTACATGATACTTTCCACAATGCCTCACGCGTGGCCATTAAGGTCGCCAACAGTTTTCTCTTGTTCCAGCATTCTGGTGGCTCAGGTATGTCCCATCTGTAGTGTTTGATTTCAGAGAAATTCCCCAAAAGAGGATTTTCCTGCTGCTTTCATGATCTGATTGCATGAACTTTACCTTACAGAGGTAAGTGATTCTTTATTTTGTAAAATTATTTGAACACCATAGTTACAAAATTGTTAATAATGCAGTTTTTTCCCCCAGTCTCAAAGTTGTTCATGATTGAATTTTAGTCATACAATGTCTAACACCCTTCACTAGTGTACATTTCCTACCACCTGTGTCCTTCCAGTTTGCCTCTTGTCCTCCCCACTGCTTGCCTCTATGGGCAGACATCATTTTTCTTCTCTCTCTCTCTCTCTCTCTCTCTCTCTCTTCTTTTTTTTATAGGCACTATGATGTGCAATATTATTACTGTAGGTCATTCTTAAATCAGGAAGATGTCAGGGCCAAATGCTACCACAGATAGTTCTGATGGGCAGCCTTTCACGAGATAATTTGTATTATTTTATAGTTTATATATGCATATCTATAATGAGTGTTTAAGATAATATTGTCTTTCTAAAATATACCTAGCTTTCTAAAATTTTTTCTTTTAAATTTAATATTGAATCAACTTTGATGAATAACCTAAGATGTTTCATGTTTTCTTAGACAGGAGAGTATATCAATATGATATATTGGCTTCCGAGTACAAAATTTAAACCTGATTTATCAAAACTCCCAATCGTGGTTTTCATTTTTCTTTGCCAGAGTGCTTGATGCCACACACACACACACACACACACACACACACACATTCAGATATTTCTCCCATTTACTTAGTGATATTAATTTTATCAGAAAATCAGTCGGGGCCAGAGAGATAGCATGGAGGTAAGGCATTTGCCTTTCATGCAGAAGAACGATGGTTCGAATCCCGGCATCCCATATAGTCCCCTGTGCCTGCCAGGGGCGATTTCTAAGCAGAGAGCCAGGAATAACCCCTGAGTGCTGCTGGGTGTGACCCAACACCCCTCCCCCCAAAAAAAGAAAATCAGTAGTCTTGGGACCA
This sequence comes from Suncus etruscus, assembly GCF_024139225.1. Lineage (NCBI taxonomy): Eukaryota > Metazoa > Chordata > Mammalia > Eulipotyphla > Soricidae > Suncus > Suncus etruscus. The sequence goes on along the minus strand of NC_064865.1, from coordinate 7,756,549 downwards.
AATTATAGTATAGCAAGTAGGATACTTGCCTTGAAAGAAGCTTTCCCAGGTTTGATACCTCTAACCTCCAAGTGGTTCCTATGCCTGCCAGGAATGATCCATGAGTACTGCTAGGTGTAACCTGTCCCCTGAAAAAAGCCCTCCCCGCCAAAAGTTTTAAGTTTTGACCTAATTTAATGACACATTTTGATTATTTAAATTTCAAAAATTGTGGTATACAATAAAACTTAGAATTATATATTTATATATAATATTTTCTATATTACATTAATTTGTATATTAGATTACTCTTTTAGTCCCAGTGGTACTCAGGGTTACTCCTGGCTCTGCATTTAGGAATCAGTCCTGGTAGGTTCAGGGGACCATATGGGATGCCGTGATGTATCCTGGGTCTGCATGCAAGACAAGTACCCTTCCCACAGTGCTATCTCTTTTACTTCTTGACATCAGATTTATTTTTTTAATTTTTTTAATACATATCTTTATTTAACAACCATGATTACAAACATGTTTGTAGTTGAGTTTCAGTTATATAAATAAAAAGAAACACCCCCCCTTCACCAGTTCAACCTTCCCACCACCAATGACCCCCATCACCCTCCTCCTCCACTTCTTGCCTACATTCAAGACAGGTATTCTATTTTCTTCAGTCACTATCATTATCATGGTAGTTGTCAATGTAGTCATTTCTCCAACTGAACTCACCACTCTTTGTGGCAAGCTTCATATTGTGGGCTGGACTTTCCAGCCCTCATCTCTATTGTCTCTGTTATTATTACAGTAATGATTTTTAGTTTTCGTAAAACCCATAGATTAGAGAGATTATTCAGTCTCTGACTTATTTCACTCAGTATAATATATTTCATGTCATCCATGCACAGAAAAATTCCATGACCTCATCTGTTCTGACGGCTGCATAGTATTTCATTCTATATATGTACCATAGTTTCTGTATCCACTCTTCTGTTGTTGGGCCTCTGGGTTGTTTCCAGATTCTGGCTATTGCAAATAGCACCAAAATAAATATAGGTATGTGTAGCTCCTTTTGTTGGGTTCCATTTACTCCTTTGTTGATAGTTTGAGTATCTGCAAAGAGCTCCAGAATGAGAATAATCTTATGGAAATATTTTCATATACAACAGGTGTGCAGAAGGCATTTTTGTGCTCCTAAAGTATATCCCTAGGAGTGGATTTTGCTGGATCATATGGGAGCTTAATTTCCAGTTTTTGAGGGATCTCCATATTGTTTTCCATAAAGGCTGGACTAGACGGCATTCCTACCAGCAGTGAATAAGAGTTCCTTTCTCCCCACATCCCCACCAGCACTTATTCTTTTTGATGTATGCCAGTCTCTGTGGCATGAGATGGCACCACATTGTTGTTTTGATTTGCATCTCCCTGTTGACATCATATTTAGAGGCAGATTTTTTTTTATCAACAGATGCTAACTTTAAGGTACACATAATAAAATTATGAACACAGTGATTTATTTCCCTCAGGGAAAGGCTTTGTGGTACTTACATAACACTTCTGCAACATCTCATTCTCAAATTCAGGTTGGATGCTTGAGGGCATCAATGCATCATTGCCCATTCACACCCCAATCTCTACCCTTGGCTTTGTAGGCGGAGAGGATGCATAACTGCCCCAGATTTTCAGAATCTATCTATTGTACCCTCAAGTAGACAATGATTCGCCCCATAAGCTTGTCTTTCCTTGCACTAAAATCTTCCAATCTTCCAAAGTGTGTGCTCAGTATTTTCCAACTTTACTTACACCTTTTCATTTTTCCTGACGGTTCTTAAATGAGTGTGTGTGTGTGTGTGTGTGTGTGTGTGTGTGTGTGTGTGTGTGTGTGGTGTGGGGCGGGAGGGATCTTGTACACATTGACCCTGCATGTAATACTACCAAAATTCCATGACTTTTGTTTATATGTGTGATAGATTTTTATTTTTGAGCCACATCTGGTGGTGCTCAGGGTTTATTCCTGGTTCTGCATTCAGGAGTAACTCCTGGTGATGTTTGGGGGACTATATGGGATGCTGGGGTCTAACCAGGGCCAAGTACATGCAAAGGAAATGCCCTCCTGCTATGCTCCTGTCCTTGATTTTTCCATGATTTAAATATTTGATTGCATATTCGTCAGAGCTGTGATTTATTGGACCTTCTCAGCTCTGTGTCTTCTTTTGTCTGATTACAAGTGCTTTTTCCATCAACAAACCATATGGTAGTATGGATGGGACCAGTGATGGAATTTCATCCTTCTCCTGCTTACCAGGTTTCATACATTGGCTATAGGGACCTCTTGCTTTTAATTTAATTTATCTTTTGTTTTTGGGGCCATACCCAGCAGTGCCCAGGGGTTAATCGTTGCTCTGCATTCAGGGGTCATTCCTGGCAGTGCTCTGTGGACTATGTAGGATGAAGGGGATCAAATTCAGGTCAGCTGTGTTCAAGGCAAATGCCTTACCTGCTGTGCTATCTCTCTGGTTCCACGCTTTTATTTTAAATAACTAGTATCATTATTCTAGTGAGATTATTCCTGAGATGACCTACTATTTTGAAATGCAAGTTCTGATTTATATTGTACAATTAACAATGTCAAGATCTCTTGCTCCGATGAGCATAGTATTAAGAGCCTTTATTTCTATTGTTTAGCTTGTATGTTTTTGTTTTTGGGTCACACCCAGTGATGCTCAAGGTATACCCCTGGCTCTGTGCTCAGGAATTAATCCTGGTAGGCTCAATGGATCATATGGAATGCTGGGGGATCAAACCTGGGTTGGACATGTGCAAGATAAATGCCTTCCCGCTGTACACTGTACTAACTCACTGTCCTAAGCCTTCACTTCTAAGTCTTAATTGGCATGCAGATTAATACTGTCTTCCTCAGCTAGTATAAAATCTTACACATAGATCTTAGTCTCAAAATAGGCTCCAGGGGACCCGGAGAGATAGCACAGCGGCGTTTGCCTTGCAAGCAGCCGATCCAGGACCAAAGGTGGTTGGTTCGAATCCCGGTGTCCCATATGGTGCCCCGTGCCTGCCAGGAGCTATTTGTGAGCAGACAGCCAGGAGTAACCCCTGAGCACCGCTGGGTGTGGCCCAAAAACCAAAAAAAAAAAAAAAAATAGGCTCCAGGTTATTATTTCAGGTCTCTACTGATTTTCTTATATTTCAGTGGGGGAAAATGCTGTCAATATTACATATCTGACCTCCCATTTTTCCCCTTAGCCATGATAATCTCAAAAAACAAAACAACACAACCCAGGATTTTCTTATTTGTTCTCCCTGAAAACCCATCTCATTAGAGCAGGAGGCTTAGGTGGGTGCTGGAGTTATATTTTTGATTCAGGCTCTAATTACCTGTTTGGCTATGGGACAAAGATTGGTTTCCCTGTGTGACTCTGCCCAAGAACTTAGTTCCTCTGGAACGCTGGCTGTCATATGTGCCGCATTTTAGCAGTGAGGCTGTTTTGTACCTATGTTCTACAGACAGACTGGAGGTGACAGTATTATTTACTTTTGTTGCTTGGGGTCCAAGGAGAGAATAAATTGCTATTGATTTTTGAGACATTGCAAGGAAGGGTCTGAATGCCTTTAGGATAGCCACTAAGGGTTCAGACCTTCTTTGAAACTGAAAATTTATTTTCTTATTACTGTCATAAAGTTTTTTTTTTAATTCTTAGTGCCAGTCACAAGAAGTTGTTGCTATTCTCAAATGTTTCACTTCTCCAGGAAGAATGAAATTCAACACTCTTCACAGCATGAAAGCAGAATGAAAGGATGAATAGAGTCCTATAGGTAACTGACATGCACCTAATATCCTGGGCTTGACAGTGAACTTTCAATCCAGTGGCATATTAAGCACTTTGGAGAACTTTGGATGTTTTATAAATCTTTGGCTGCACACAGGAAGGAGATTTGAATTTTGCCTTAATTTTTTAAACTTGTAAATTATAAGTGAGTTTTTTTTTCTCTTTTTAGTTTTTGGACCACACCCAGCAATTCTTAGGGTTCACTCCTGGCTCTGCACTCCTGGCCATGCTTGGGGGACCATTTGGGATGCAGGGGCTTGAACCTGGGTTGGCCGCGTCCTAGGCACATGCTCTGCTCACTGTGCTGTTTGCTCTAGCCTGATAATTGAGTTTCTAAAGTGATCTGTTTGCTTGCATGCTGACAGATGAGTTAGTTGTCGAGGTGCTGTATATAAGCTTCTTTCTGGAAAACAGTGGAGATAGTCCAAGAATATCCACCATGCCATTGTACCATTCCCATCCTCATAATCTCTTAAAATTATTGCTCTTTGGAGCAATTTTTTTGTTTTTGGGCCATTCTCGACAGTACTCAGGAGTTACTTCTGGCCCTAAACTTATGAATTATTCCTTGCCATGTTCAAGGGACCATAAGGGATGCCAAAGATCGAACCCAGGTCAGCCACACGAATGGCTAATGACCTCCTTGCTTTACTACCATTCTGGCCTCTGGGAGTATGTTGGATCCAACTTTACGGTATCACCTTAGGGACAAATTCCAAGGAGCAGCTGCAAGTTAGTTCATCATTTCCCTGTCCATTATTTTTCTTGATTCAACATTGCTCTCCTGATTTAAAAGCAAGAGTGACTCATGTTTGTGAGTAGCTGGAGGAATGAAAGTTATTGTCATGTAGACAATCATGAGTACATGTGAAGATGGGAACATTGAGAGATTGAGGTGGTGTAGACCAGGAAAATAGCTTGTAGATGACAAACTTCCATGAGTTAAGGAGTAATTTTGTAAATAATGTAGAATTTTAAATAAATAATTGAGGTATATCTGATATATATTTATTATATTTAATATATATTTAATTCAAAAGTTTGGTTTCCATTCAGATCTCTAGTCCTCTTTCTTTTCTTTTCTTTCTTTTTTTTTTTTTGGCTTTTTGGGCCACACCCGGCGTTGCTCAGGGATTATTCATGGCTGTCTGTTCAGAAATAGCTCCTGGCAGGCACGGGGGACCATATGGGACACCGGGATTCGAACCAACCACCTTTGGTCCTGGATCGGCTGTTGCAAGGCAAACACCGCTGTGCTATCTCTCCGGGCCCTCTTTTCTTTCTTTTTGTTTGTTTGTTTTTGAGCCACACCTGGCAGTGCTCAGGTCTTACTCCTGGGTCTGCACTCAGGGATCACTCCTGGTGGTGCTTGGGGACCATATGTGATGTGTTTGAAATTGATTCTGAGTCAACTGCATGGATGACAAATATCCTCCCTGCTGTTCTCTCACTTCAGCCCCATCTTGTCCTATTTCAAACATGATATATGTAAAGAGAGGTGCTACTCTGTCAGGAAGACGCAAGGAAACAGGTTTTGGACTCTTGTGTGTAGATGACTAATATACTCCAACAGTGCCTAGCTTTGCTTATTTTGCATCTGTGGAAATTTTAGGTTTCTAGGCTGGCCAGCACACCTGCTTTCCTGGAGAGTGAAGCTGTGCAGCTCAGACAGTCACTCTGTCTCTCATACCTTTCAGTTTTTCAGTCAGTAGTGTAGGTACTCTGCTGAAGCTCCCCAGACCTGGGTTTATGAGCCCATTTTGGGTCCAGAACATTGCTACTATTTGCTCCATTCCCTGCTGTCGTCCCCATTCTTAGCACACCTTCTTGGAATGCAGCTCTTGCTTGGACCCTCAATATTCATGGACCATGAAAATGGGAGAGACTGCTTGATGGACCTAGGACCCCAAATACTTTGTCAGTCTTGGCAGTCAGATTCTGTGATGACCATGTTTTGTTTTGTTTTTTTACTGCATATTGGTGGGATTTGGGAGCTTGAGTAAACATTAGGTCAGGCAGCTGGCTTAACTGTACTCCCAGCCCATGCCCCTGGCCTATTCTCCCAGCTTGTGCTCCATGGCTGTGTTATTCCTACTTGCAGTTCTGGTGTCTATTGAGGGTCAGCTGAGGCCCGAGTTCAGCAGCTGCCATACTGTGGGGGAGATTGAGGAGGGCTTGTGCACCCTGGTCTGCTTGCACAGTGATTGGGTGTTTCCATTGGCTTCCACCACTGTGGGAGAATTTTATATAAATTCTGCCCAGCCAAGCTCAGGGTCCATTTGACTCCGTTCATCCTAAAAGCTGAGCACTAAGAACTATGAAAAAGTAGGCAGCCATAGACAATAACATGTCTATGTTATTATATGTCTATGTTCTATGTCTTAAATCTGCCTTCTTCATTTTTAAAAATCTGCTCTCCCTTTACAACAAGGTTTCCTCAGTGAACACTTTCTGTTTTCATTTTCTCATTTTTTTTCTTTCAAGTATTTACTAGAAACCTAGACATATAGTTCAGCAATCTAGTGCGTGCCTCACACACTTGATAGTAGGGTTCATCCTTGCCGCACCCCCAGAAATACACATAAGTACTAGATCCTCTAATGAGGCTAAGTCCCTTTCTTCTGGTCCAGCCCAAGCTGGAAATTGCTGCTTTGATTCATTGTTTCCAGGGCCGGTAATACACGGGATCAGTAGCAGAGTTTGTCTGTGCAGGCACTTTCTGTTTTTCACTCAAAGAAGTTAGATTTCCCAAAGGACCTCTAAGTGATTGTCTTTCCTGATAAGGGAGCAGTAACCAAGAAAGTTTGAGAGCCCTGCTTTAGTTGTAGAAAGAGTAAGCACGTTTTGGTCCTTTTGTTTTGTTTTTGTTTGGGGCCACAAGTGGTGGTGCTCAGGTGTTTCACCTGGCTTTGCACTCAAGATGACACCTGGTGGTGCTCAGGGGACCATATGGGATGCTAGGGATTGAACTCAAGTTAGCCACTGTACTGTTGCTTCAGCCCACATTTTGGCTCTTTTAGAAATCATCTTTGTTTTAAGCTTGACTGATTTCACTTAAAGACAGATCCTTCTTGAGGTTTGTTCATTGGAAAGTAAATATTTTTGCAGCAGTGAAAGCTAACATGCGGCATCAACTGTGCCTGATTAGCTTCCAAGTGCTCTATTTGTATTATCTAATTTTAACAGACTCAGAAAGACAAATGCTCACCTTGTTTTATAGATGAGGACTCAGAGTCTCTGAGGTCTCAGTCTGTAGGGTCATCCTCCTACCCCTTATAGAGCTGTATATGGAGAACTGAGAATTTAGTCCAGGCGGTTAAGTTCCAACTCCCACAAGTTTTTAGTCTCCGTGCCTGCTGTTTGCTCCATGAAGTGCTGGGTGCACTGCAGCAAAGGCTGTTATTATAGCCAAGATCCTCACCAGCAACCCAGATTTGATTTAGGAGCCAGCCAAACCCATGTCAGAATAGGCAGCTAAAAATGCTGCTGCTTGGAAGCTGATCTTATCAGAAGTAAGCTATATGACTGAGCTCATTGTATCACTAGTCCTTCTTTATTCTACAAAAGGGTAGAGCGAGAACATAGGATGGACTCAGCCTATGTTCATGAGAGGTCTGAAGATGTATTTAAGTCAGGATGCCTGTTTGTGTCATGTATGTAGCTTTGGAGGATCCTGTGGTTACCCTGTGAAGAAACACCATTGTCACTGACAAAGCAACTTCAAGGCAATTTGAAAATAGCAGGAAAAGTTTAGCATTTTTCTGTCTGTGTGTCTGTCCGTCCTTTTTTTGCCGCATTAACATGCAGTTGCTAAAAATATTTTAAAATGTATAAAAACCAAAAGGTTTTGATCAGAGTTATCATACAGGAGTCCCCAAGCTACAGCCCATAGGCTACATGTGGCCCACCAAGGACATTTATCTGGCCCACCAGGTGTTTTTGCCACTGCTGCCTGTCCTGCTTAGCAGCCAGCTTGTTCCAGGCCTGCAGTACACATTTGTGGGATGTCTGCTGCATTCTCTGACTCCTCTTCTCTCTATCTCTCAACTCCATCTCTCAGTCTTGGGCAGAGGCCCTCATACTACAGCTCTGCCAAAAAGCAGGCCCATAGTTTCCATTGAAATACTGGTGTGGCTGGAGCAGTGACACAGTGGTAGGGCATTTGCCTTTCATGCAGCTGACCTAAGAAGACTCGGTTTGATCTCGCAGTGATTTGTGAATTTGTGATTTGTGAATGCATAGCTAGGAGCAACCCCTGAGCGTCACCGGGTGTGGCCCAAATAACAAAACAAAACAAAACCAAAAAATCCTTGTTTGGGGCCAGAGTGGTGGCGCAGCGGTAGGGCGTTTGCCCTGCACAAAGCTGAGCCAGGCTGGACGAACTGTAGTTCAATCCCCCAGCATCCCATATGGTTCCCCAAGCCAGGATTTCTGAGTTCATAGCCAGGAGCAACCCCTGAACATTATCAGATGTGGCCAAAACAAAACAAAACAAAACAAAACAAAAATACTAGTAAGTTTGTTGATTTAAACTTTACTTCGGGGGCTGGTGAGGTGGCGCTAGAGGTAAGGTGTCTGCCTTGCAAGCGCTAGCCAAGGAAGGACCCCGCGGTTCGATCCCCCGATGTCCCATAAGGTCCCCCCAAGCCAGGGGCAATTTCTGAGCGCTTAGCCAGGAGTAACCCATGAGCATCAAATGGGTGTGGCCCTAAAACAAAACAAACAAAAAAAAAAAACTTTAGTTTGGCTCTCCAATTGCCTGAGAGATAGTGAACTGGCTCCCTGTTTAAAAAGTTTGAGGACTCCTGATTTAGAATATATGAATTCTTTAAAATATATTTTGGTGTAGAAATTCACCGCTATTCGGCAGATTATTGCAGTAAGCTGCAAGTCTGCCTCAAGGCTGCAGAGACCCAAGACTGCTGGGGCCCAGTGCTGCAAGGTTCACAGGCGCCCATGGGGCCCAGGTGATGGGTGGGGCCAAGAGCCTATCCAGGGACACCAACTGGTAGCCACTGCCTGTTTAGGACAGAGAGGAGATAGAGGGAGAGAGAGGGAATAGAAAGAGAGAGAGAGTTCAAAGAGAAAGACATATATGTATATATATGTATGTATGTATGAATGTATGTATGTATGTATGTATGTATGTATGTATGTATGTGTATAGGCAGCACCTCTCCGATGCTTTATCTCTGGCCTCCTGCAGACCAGCAGGTCTGCTCTGGTCTATCCTGCACCCCTCCCCCAAATCCAAGTTTCCCTTTTTATACCCAGCATGACAGGGGTGTGTCCAATGGATGTGTCCAGGTGGTATGTCTAGGTTCAACTACCTTTACAGTAGGGGTATCCAAGGGGCATGTCCAAATCCAACTGCCATACATCAACAGATTGTAATCTTTAAAATAGTTCCTGAGTGACTGGGTATTATGATTTAGCGAGCAAGTCAACTTATTTTTTCTCTCTCTTTGTGAATTTAGATGTCATCAGTTGAGAAGAAGCCTGAGGATTTCAGGGGTCTGGCTTTGCACATATGATGCCTTACACTCACTCCCCCAGTGTTCTACAGTTATTTCTGGTCAGAATTGCACATCAGCCCTCTCTTCACTCTTTTCCCCATTTCCCCCCAGTTGTCACGAAGTCTCAGAGTCATTTTTGTTGTTCTGTGACAGTCATTTGCTCTAGTTAATTACAGTATACATAGGCATGAAGCCAGCCATCAGTAAAACTTTTCATAAGTCTTTTTAAATTGAAATAACATTGGTTTATCACATGGGACTTGCCATCTAAAACTGTATGGGTTGATATTTATGTACAGTCTATGTGGCTGCCAGCCCCCATCATTTCTAGCCTTCACTCCACTCTGGGTCCCCCTCTCAGCTCTGTCAATCACAGGTTTGTTCTTCTAGTCTTGAAATATGATTTTACTTCTGTTCTGTTGGTACATGAGCTTTTTTTCCCTTTAATCTTCCACACAGGAGTAAAGTTGGTCCCTATCTGTGAACCCTCAGGGGCATCTGTGGTGTAGAAAATGGCAGGATCTCATCTCTTTTCTTCAAAATCTAAGATAAGCTTAGTTTTTGCACTACATCGAGAAAAACAAACTTTTGGGCAGATCTGTCCCCTGCCCGAGAAAGAAGTCTTCCTACCCTCAGCTGTTGGCTGTTGAGGATTTTGTTTGCCCTACTAATTAGTGTGGGGAGAGAGGCTTGACACATCTTAGTGGGATTAGCACCAGCGTCCTTCTTTCGGGTGATAATTTATTGTATTGTTCCTCAATTAATGTGAAAGTAATTAGATGGTGTTTAGCAGCGACCTGCCATGTTCACTCTCCTTATTAATATAGGTTGAGATGTATAATCCTACATGCTGTGTAGCCTCATTTGAAACTGTCACCTATATCCCAACTGTACATTCAGTGTTTGTTATAGCACAGGTACAAGTATTTGAGTTTGGTTGTCCTGAAACTCTGGCTGCATCAGGAGACTCCAATTATGTTATTGAAGTACCTATCTGTTAAAGTGTTTCTATTCAGATAATGGGCGGCAGGGATGAGGCAGTTCTAGGAAATCTCTTGGTCTTATTTTCTTGACTCTATCATATTTTGAACATTGCTACCAACTAAGCCTGAATTTTCCTATTTACCTCTGGCCTTAGAGTTTCTTGTTATTATTAAATCATGGCACAGTTATGAAGTAGAGTTTATACCTTTTTTTTTTTTTGGTGGGCAGATAATTTCAGATTTGCATCATTAAGCATCGCAGCAAGAGATCTTGGCTGACCTGCTGGGGGGTTTCCTACTCCTATGTTTTGGTACTTTCCTCAGCTTCTAGACAGTGCAGCAAATAATCTCTTGAGTGCTGCATATGAACATGGGAAATATGGCCAGGGTGGTATAACCTATTTCTTACAAAGAATGGTACTAGCAGGCTCTTCTAGACCAAAGTCATTTTTCAAAATGATGCCGTAGTATGAGAGAAGAGAGAGGAGAGAGAGAGAGGATTGAGAGAAAGAAAGAGAGACAGAGCGAGAAAGAGAGAGAGAAGTGTGAAGGAGACTCACCTTGTGCCTTGGTGACATGCTGTACTGTGCCTCTACAGTCAGGAGCTGGAACTTTCAAGCCAAGCCCTGCTCATTGGGCTTAGCTCCCCTGGTGATGGTACACATGCTCTTCTCCCACAAGAGTCCAGGGGCGGTTTTGTATGTTTCAAAACTTGTCGCATGACTAGCTGACAAATCGATGCCTTATCCATGTGCGAGGCTGTTCAAGCATCAGGGCTTTATCTGATAAATCTTTGTAGCTTCTGGTGTTTTATCCAAGGTTTATCTTACTTTTCATTTCCCATTAATAAAGTGTAATTATCATACTTTAAAAATAAATATGAAAAGTACCTATGATAAAGGGAAAGTAGAGTTTTGGTTTCATGTATGTGGCATGAGTCTTCAGAGGGAAAGGGATTTTCTGCTGAGCATCTGAAGGGTTAATGATCACATTTGCAGCGCAAAAGTTCATTTTTATGTGAAAGTAAAATGACTTGGGAAAATAGGCTTTAATTGAAATCCTATTTAAGGGTGAAATTATGTTATTGATTATGATCAAAATGCCTCCAACAGTGATGGATTTATCAATTCCTATTTCAGTGGTGTTATAAATCTTTTAGTAGGAGCTGAAGAATAGGAACAAGATGGATATTTTCAGATTATGGTGGCATGTTACTATTGTATGTAAGTGTCTACTGTGCAGGGATGGGAAGGGGTCTAGGAAGCGATGGAGAAAAGTCACTGACGATGCTTTCCCTGTCATGTGCTGGAGGGAAGCATGTTCCATTGTAAACTTTGAAAATAGGAGGTTGGAAGCCAATGGGGCATATATTTGAGTTAAAGGAAAAGTGGCATAAAAAGAACAGTTACTCAGAACAGCCAAAGTTGCATTTCTTTGCAAAATGCCTATGCATGATACCCCTCGTAACAATATTGTACACCACAGTGTCTAAAGGAGGGGGGAGAAAGAGAGAGAGAGAGTGTGTGTGTGTGTGTGTGTGTGTGTGTGTGAGAGAGAGAGAGAGAGAGAGAGAGAGAGAGAGAGAGAGAGAGAGAGAGAGAGAGAGATAGAGAAGAAAAAATCTGCCTTAGAGGTAAACAGGGGGGCGGGTGGGAGGGAAATTGGAGACATTGGTGGTGGGAATTGTGCACTGGTGAAGAATGTTGGCCATTGTATATCTGAAACTCAACCAACAACTTTCTATTATCTGTAGGAAAGAACTCACACAACCTATAACAGTGTTTAGATAAAATAATTTTTTTGTTTTTTTTGGGCCACACCCATTTGATACTCAGGGTTTACTCCTGGCTAAGTGCTCAGAAATCGCCCCTGGCTTGGGGGGACCATATGGGACACTGGGGGATCGAACCACGGTCCTTCCTTGGCTAGCGCTTGCAAGGCAGACACCTTACCTCTGGCACCACCTCGCCAGCCCCGATAAAATAATTTTCTATTGTAAGAATTTATTCAAGAGACAAAATTGATTAACATATTGAGGTAAACTAACATAATATAATATAGTAACATAACATAACATAACATAATTAATATAATATAATAATACATGTAAGTTAAAGAACATTTCTGATTAAAACAATTTTTTTATCATAATGGCTTACATATCTTTCACAGTAATATTTTAGGTACATATTAACATTGAATCAGGGGAATACCCATCACCAAATATGTCCTCCCCCCATCCCAATTCCCTTTCTGCAACCCATATACCCCACCATCACCCCCGGGGCTGCTAGAATAGGTGGTCCCCTTTTTGTCTAGCTTACTATTAGTGATCATATATCTGTTTGGCCCTGGTACCCTCCCTTGTTTCCCCCTCTATTTAAGAGGCGGAGCTAGATAAATCGAGTTATGTGGTTTTGTTTGAAGGAAAGAAAAGCAATAGATTGGGGTACAAAATAAGAAAATAAAAGAAGTCAAATACACTGAAAATGGGCAGAGTCCTTATAGAGCAGGGCTCTCAAACTCAATTTATCTGCGGGCCGCAGGAGGCAAAGTTGGGGTGATCCTTGAGTGCAAACTCAGTAGTAAACCTTGAACATTGGGGGCTGTGACCCAAACAACTAAAACAAAACAAAACAAAAAAAGATTCCTCTAGTGCAGGGCCACAAAATTTTGTACGGAGGGCCGCAAAGGGCCCGCAGGCCGCGAGTTTGAGACCCCTGTTCTAGAGGCTTTCAACTTCAGTTTGAGAGAGGATGTGAAAAAGGTAATTGAAACACCACAACAATACAGAAAGAAATATCAAATTAAATATCCAGTGAGCACTACAGTAATAAAGACAAGCACCACACAATAGTCTCAGTTCTGAAATCAAATCATGCTCGAGTGCAAAAAAAAAAGAGAAAGATAAGATAAAATAAAATAATATTGAAGATATCAACTTCAATCTCTACACCAAAATAAAGACATCAAAAAAAATCGATCAATCGACAAATAAATATGTGGAAAAATGATTGTTTTGTGCTTTTTTTTTTCTTTTTCCCCCTGCATAGGCACAGAAACTATTGGGGATATTGTAGAGGGAATTCCCTTGGCCTAGGACAGTGGTCCGCAACCTGCGGCTCACAAGCAACATGTGGCTCTCTACACTTTTAATTTGACTCTTCTGTGTGCCAGGCGCCCTGTGTGCAGCCCCTGCTCTGGCTCCAAGAGTGTAAGATGATACCCATTATCAACCCTAAACAAAGTTGTTCCCCCACCTCTTCCTTTGATATGTAAAAGTCCACTAAATATGTACTTCTGTCTGTCTCTCTCTTGACCTGAAGCCTCCTGGTATTGGGAATTGGTTTTAATAAAGAAAGAAGTGTTCTAGTGTTTTGGGCTCGAGGCAGAGAATACAAGGTTTAAAAGGCCATGGACTCCATGATCATCCTTTCCTGGCTAGCTTGGTTTATTATTTCTTTCCTGCTACCCTGCTTCTTTAGACCAGGTTGGATGGGGTTTAGAAATACAATGCCTGGAGTGATCTTAAAACACATATTTTATTTTGCACAAGAGTGGGCATCTTTCATGAAAGGATTCTCAACCCAGAGTTTTCTTTTCCATGGATTCTCATGTTCAGAGTACTCATAATTAAAGTTGTGAACTAATGCCCTTAAATGCTGTTTTTTATATTGATTATGACTTTCTGCATAAGTGCCAATCAGAAATTTTTTGCAAGAGTGGAAACATTTCAATATCTCCTTCTCAACCATAGCTAACCTAGAATCAGATTCTTTTTTGAACATATCCATCTTATGTCTCACTGTAAAAACAACTTGTGAAACTCCCCTGCAGAGAAATATTAAATTCATAGAGAAAATGAACAATGTCTGCCAAATACATAAGCTTAGCTACCCATTCCTTGTCCAACTGGAGCTGTACAAAGTCAGAGTTCTGCTCTCACAGGAACTGCACTACTTCCCTCTTGCCAACAAGGCGAGAGAGCACCCCGTCCCCTGAACAGCCACTTCACTTCTTCATGGAGAAGATGCTAAGTAGTGAGACATCCATATCCTCACCAAGGGTGGTGAATAGCCTGGATTTGATCACAATTGTGAATTTCACACTATTATCTTTACTGTGTCATCTGTCATAGAGTTTAGTTCAGCATGGAGTTTTTTTGAACCAGTCTATCATACAATGAGTGGATACAATGTACGGGTGTGCAACTTCTGTTTCTTGTGACTACACAAAAACACTGAGTCATGCACAGTGCATCATCTGTACATATATCAGCACATCTGATTATTATTATGAGTGAAATGAGTCAAAAGGAGAGGTATAGACACAGAATAATTATTTGTGGCATATAAGAATAATAAATGGCAATATGGTAATAATATCTAGAGAAAATAGGGGATGAGGGACAGGAGGACTCGTCCATGATAGGAAGCTTGCCATAAAAAGTGGTGAGTTCAGCTAGAATAGAGAAAGGTACATTATGACACTGATAGTTGGAACATATCACTCTGGACAAGAACTAGATGCTGAAAATGGATGAGTGACATGCATGGTACCCTTTAATTAACAATATTGCAAACCATGGTGTCATAAAGGAAATTTTGCAAACCTCAGTGTCATATAGGAAAAGAGAGATAGAGAGAAAAAAGCAAAATTCCTGCCCCTGATATAGGCAGAGGAGGGTGAAAGGGAAGGAAACAAGGGACATTGGTGGTGGGGAAAGTGCACTGGTGTACATTCTATGATTGAAACTCAAGTATGAATAATTTTTGTAACAAATATGCTTAAATGAAAAATTATTTTTAAAATGTTTCAGGCACACTATCATAATTCCTTTATGATATATCATTATGCCTTTAACAAAGTGCTGGTTTTTGTTTTTGTGTCTATTTCAGTTGTTTTTCTATGCTTGCATGCACACACTAAAATGTCAATAGATTTTTTTCTTTCAGTGAAATCACTACTCTTTCTTTGGAACACTGTCCTTGCTTTTTAAAGATTTTTAAACGGTTTTTTCGCTCTTTTTCATTTTTCATCTCATATTGTAGGGTTTCAAATTTTCAGCACATTTTGTTTATTAAGAGGAAACGTTTTGAAAAATTTTGCTTCCTTATTATCAAAAATCAAAGCATTTTTCCTAGAGAAGGGTGTTCACTACCAGAATCAACAAACGATCAGTGGATTCAAAAACTGTATTTTATGGGTGGATGTTACTTCACATCTAAATCAGCTTAATCATACCTACAGGGGAAAAGAAACACAATTTTTTTCGATGTTAGAAGAAGTTATTTCGTTTGAAAACAAATTATCTGTTTTTGCTCAAGATTTTTTTTTTTTTTGCTCAAGATTTTGACAGAGAAACTTTGATTTACTTTTCAAGCCTGTTGAAACATCGCCAAGAAAATAATTCTGATTTTGACATTACCTATTAAAACAGCACTTTTAAATATGAGGGAAGCTTTTCTCAAGAGGTTTCAGGATTTCTGTTTCAGAAACAGAAAAGTGACATTGGCCTTTGTTAAAAAAAAAAAAACTGGGGATGCCACTGTAATGGAATTAAATTTTTCTCCCTTTAATATCGACATTGGCAACTTTGAAATGCAATTTCTGGATTTAAAAAACAAAAACTGTGGAGCTCGAAATTTGAACGTCTTTGTGCTAATTTAGAAAGATTGGAGAAATACAAAAGTGAACTTTGTTCACAGCACAAGTGGTCTGCTTTGAAAAGACTGGGAGAAGGAAGATATATTGATTTTTAACACCTGGAATAGTATTCCTGACTCATATAATCAAGTAAAAAAGCTAGTATTTGCTGTTCTTTCCTTGTTCAGGTCTACATATTTATGCGAACAATCATTTTCAAGATCACTTATCAAGAGTAAATTGAGAAATTGTCTCATCGATGAAAACCTGGAATCGTGCCTAAAATTAAAAACAACAACATACAAACCTAACTTACTCAAACTATCCAAGGAAATGCAAGGCCAATGTTCACATTAGTGTTTGTGACTTTGTCAGTCATTTGTCGGGATGTAATTTTCTCTACATTGTAAGGCAAATTTTACGGAGTTTAACGTTATTGATAAATAATATCATTCTAAAGTTTTTGTTTTATTAGTTGTGTTATTTGTATCCTCCTGACCTATGTGGATACTTGCATGCAGAATATTCTCAATAAAAACTTATTGAAACTAAAAACGATGTACCATCCTATGCATTTTCGGTTTTAAAAATGTGGCTCTCAGGGCTGGAGATATAGCATGGAGGTAAGGTGTTTGCTTCTCATGCAAAAGGTCAATGGTTCAAATCTCAGCTTCTCATATGGTCCCCTGAGCCTGCCAGGAGCGATTTCTGAGCATAGAGTCAGGCGTAACCCCTGAGCACTGCCAAAAAACAAAAACAAAACAAACAAAAACAAAAAAAAAACAAAAACAAAAAAATGTGGCTTTCAAAATAAATTTTAATCGTGGTTTTGGCGAGATTTGGCTCAGTTGAAAAAAAAAAAAGGTTGCCGACCACTGGCCCAGGGTTTCTCCACCCCTGAAGTATACTGTCATAAGATTAACTATAGACTCCTTGAATGATCATTTACTCTCCCCTTGGTGCTTTCGTGGTGTATGGAAGACTTCTGCTTCGTCTTGGATGGTAAAATCAGACCTCTGTATCTAGAGATCTTGGTGTCTGTGCAGCTCAAGGAATGGAGCTTATGATGACGTCTTTCTTTGTGGTTTTAGTAGTTATGCTTCTTCAGTGCCGTTTTAATCCATCTTCTGTAGTTGGTGGTCTTGGTCATTATGTTGCTCCTAGGATGGAACCTGGGATAAGGTCTTTCTTTATGTTTCCGGAAGACCCATTCAGTTGCGGTTGACTCAGTCAGACTTCTGGAATTGGAGATCTTGTTTGTTGAACAGATCGTAGACCAAAAGCTAGTCTAGAGCTTTTTGTTGCTATTGTTGTTGTTGTTGGTCCCTGGATGCATACTGTCTAGTCCTGGTTATAACAACCGTCATCTGTATATAGCAATCTTGGCTTTTGCACAGATCAAAGGGTGACATATTTTCTGAGTTTGTCTTATTGTTAGCTGATGAGGAAGGACAACTTGCTCTTAGATCAAGTTGTTCCCATTTCCTCATTGTCAGGTTATCAATTTAGAACTGGCGCATGTTGGCATCAGAGCAGTATTGTGAATGCCCTGGAGGGGATTTGGCTCCTGGAGCTGTTGTGAAGAACTCTGTCGTTTCTATGTCTGGGATCCAGGAGTTAAGGCTGGATGGTCAGTATCTAGTTCCCTGGAGCCCAAGTTGTTTCCACATGACATATGTTCAGGATGGGAGATGTCCCTGTGTTGTAAACAAGTATGAGTTCTTATCCCTAGTAGATAAGATATGTGGGGATGCCCCTGTGCTCAACAAAGAAATACTGCGTCTCCCACTTTTCTTGAAATTGTCTGTGCTCATCATCAATCTTTCTCTTCACTGCAGGCTTTGATGAAGTCATGATGAAGGTATGACAAAATCTAATTCTGTAATAAACTTCTCTCCCTTCTCTCTCTTTTCTTCTTTAGGCCTCCGATAATGCAAGGGACAGCGGGCAGGAGCAGCGGAAATGATGTCTGCACTAGGCGCAAAGTATTCACGATTTCGTTTACCGAATATTTGCAATAAAAAAATCGCAAAAAATCGCATTAAACATTTGCATACCCTGAACGGAACTGCTTGGGGTATGCGAATGTTTAATGTGATTTTTTTTCTTACTAATGCGATTTTTATTGTGATTATTCAGTAAGCAAATAATCGCAAATACTGCGATATTTGAAGGCCGGCTGTGGGCCACGAAATGTAGTACGGAGGGCCGCAAACAGCCCACGGGCCGTGGGTTTGAGACCCCTGCTTTAAACTATGTGTTGAGTCCAGATCTCTGGTCATCACAAATGTAGCTACACCTTTTTAGAATCAGAACTGAGCTTCACTGTAAAACATGTGTAGCAAACACAAAATTTTTTGTTTGTTTGTTTGTTTTTGGTGTTGGGGCCACACCCGTTGATGCATAGGGGTTACGCCTGGCTATCTGCTCAGAAATCGCTCCTGGCTTGAGGGGACGATATGGGACGCCAGGGGATCAAACCAAGGTCAGTCCTATCCTAGCACTTGCAAGGCAGATGTCTTACCTCTAGTGCCACCACTCCGGCCTCAAGTTTCTTTCTTTCTTTTTTAACTGTCATAGTTTTTATATTCTTGTATAATATAGAAATTATAAAACACATGAAGCTCTAGGATTTTAGTGAAGAAAATCACATTCTGAAGTTTTCACTTCTCATGTTGTTTTATTGCTTCTAAGCAAGAGCACTGTTTTATCTTTTTGTTCAAGTGAAAAATTTGATCATGTGGACCTTAGGACAATGTCATGAATCACTATATATGTGTTCCACCATACACATGGATACATGCACACATATAGCTCTCTAGGCATCTGCTATAGTTCTCATTTTGTTATTGTATCGTCCCCAAATAAATATGACTCAGTGTGAACAAACACGATAAAAAACATTGCTCTGGTCTATGTTAATGCGGAATTATGACCAGTAATTAAAAGTGTTTGAAAGAAATTCAAAGTTTATGGCTCTCATAGCAAGCATAATCTCCATTGTTGACATGGACAGGATATATTTCAGTCCACACTTTAGTGCCTGTTCACTAATAAGCAGATTATGTACATGTGCTTCAGATAGGGCGAGTTAGAGTGGTATGCAAACCACAACTGGCAACTTGCCATTTGTATGTTTAAATCCTTTATCATAACTAGAATATGCTAGTAAAATTGCATTTTCACTACAAGTATCGATCCTACCAGTTCAGTAAGGGGTGGCAGAGTTTTAAAGAGAATAGGAAGTTAATGAAAGTGGATTTTCTTTGAAGTAGCCATACAGTGTCTGAGTGTCTTAGCTTATAGAGAACAAGTAATAAAGCTGGGTTGTCATTTTTTGATGCACTAAGAAGAGTTATCATTGGTGCTTTGATCTAGGGGTTCTGATGGCATAAAGTGGTTTAGGGGTTCCTCAGTAATGCACCCACAAACCTTCCCCTACCCTTATCCAGATTTGTCCACAAGGACACAGGAGGTTAGTTTTACTTTATAACAAGCTATAACTAGACAATTCACCCTTGTCACTATTATGTATGTGACCGGTGCATCAAGTGGACAGACAATTGTGCCCTCATGTGACACAGACCCAGCAAGGGGTGCTGGATCCCCAGAATGGGGTCACACAGCACACTTTCTACACTGATGGCGCCAATTGCCCTCCACAGTGGGAACATCTGCTGAATTATAGAAGAACATATGGAACACGCTTATGGAGCTGCATTTTCAAAGAAAAGGCTGAAGTACGAAAGTCAAGACAATAATCAAGTTTAAATAAACACCATCAAGTGACAGGCAGTTGTAGAGTCTGAGAATGCCAAACACTCAGTTCACACAGGCCAAGGAAGTTTAGTTGGTCTGGTCGGAGTCCAAAACATTCAGCAGGATTGTCTTCTGAATCTTCTGTCAGGAATCTCACATTTCTCCAGCCCCAGTCTTCCATACCAACAAACATGGATGCTAGGGCTGTCTAAAGTTTAGACACAAATGGCCCTAAGTATTTCATATTTCATACCTCACAAGCCTGGTTACTAGACTTAACCTGCCCCAAGAGGAACACAGCACAGGTATACTCAGGATATGTTATCTGCAATTTTGCTTTACACCATTAAAACTTTTATTTAGCGTTATGCTCCATTAGTCAATGGAGCATTATAATGCTCTGCAAAAGTTCTTTGCCTAGAAAATTTAAAAATAGAATATTTTATTGTTTAACTTCTGTTATTTTCTAAAATTTACTAATTGTTAGAAAAATTAGGAATGGAATGAAAATACTGTTTGAAAACTGACATAAATTTAGTTTGTTTTTGGCTTTTGTGCTATACCAGACTGTGCTTAGAGATTATTCCTGGTGGGATTGGGGAACCAACCATATGGGGGTCAGCTGCATACAAGGCAAGCCTCATACCTGCTGTACTATCTCTCTTGCCCTGAGAACTGTTATAAATTTATTGAACTTTAGTTTGAAAGAGTTTGTTCCGGGCCGGGTGGTGGCGCTAAAGGTAAGGTGCCTGCCTTGCCTGCACTAGCCTTGGACGGACCGCGGTTCGATCCCCCGGTGTCCCATATGGTCCCCCAAGCCAGGAGCAACTTCTGAGCACATAGCCAGGAGTAACCCCTGAGTGTTACAGGGTGTGGCCCAAAAACCAAAAAAAAAAAAAAAAAAAAGAAAGAAAGAGTTTGTTCCAAACCAGGAGATTTTTACATTATTATTTGATTTTTTGGCTTACAAAACTATATTAATAATGGTTTTTCATGGATGTAGTTCCAACACCATCACCAGGGTATCTGTCTCCTTCTTCAAGGGATCTCACCTCCCTCCTTCCCTCTCACCACCTCTCTAAGTCAACTGTGTGTGCCAGTTCTCCTTGATTTTGCTTTTGGATCTTTGGTGTTGTTTTGCTGTGTATCTCTAAGTCCCATACATGGGAACCATCATGGCCGAGAGCAACACTTTTTTTTTTTGTCACACACAGCGATACTTGGGGTACTCCAAGCTCTGCACTCAGGAATCACTCCTA
Source organism: Suncus etruscus (assembly GCF_024139225.1). Lineage (NCBI taxonomy): Eukaryota > Metazoa > Chordata > Mammalia > Eulipotyphla > Soricidae > Suncus > Suncus etruscus. The sequence continues at coordinate 7,735,568 of NC_064865.1, read as the reverse complement.
GTGGGCTCGGGGGACCATATGGGATTTTGGGGATTGAACCTGGGCTGGTTAGGTGCAAGGCAAATGCCCTCCTCACTGTGTTATTGTTCTGGTCTGAGCACCCAGTTTTATCCAATAAAAATATTATAAAACATTTAAGTTCATGGGGCTGGCGAGGTGGCGCTAGAGGTAAGGTGTCTGCCTTGCAAGCGCTAGCCAAGGATCAGGACCACGGTTCGATCCCCCAGCGTCCCATATGGTCCCCCCAAGCCAGGGGCAATTTCTGAGCGCTTAGCCAGGAGTAACCCCTGAGCATCAAACGGGTGTGGCCAAAAAAAAACCAAAAAAAAAACCAAAAAAAAAAAACATTTAAGTTCTCACAAGTATGTTGTGGGTAAAAATGCCAAAATTCTTTGAATATAATAAATTCTGCACTTTTCAAAAAAATTATTTCTAGGGCATTTTCTGTGAACTTTGAGGAAAGAAACTTACACATTATTCTCTAATGATATAAATTTACTTAGATATGGCTATAGACACAGAGTTTAAGAACTCTTTTTGTGGGCCTGGAGAGATAGCACAGCAGCGTTTACCTTGCAAGCAGCCGATCCAGGACCAAAGGTGGTTGGTTCGAATCCTGGTGTCCCATATGGTCCCCAATGCCTGCCAGGAGCTATTTCTGAGCAGACAGCCAGGAGTAACCCCTGAGCAATGCCAGGTGTGGCCCAAAAACCAAAAAAAAAAAAAAAAAAAAAAAAAGAACTCTTTTTGTATAGGTTTTAATAATAGATCAGACATGCTTTTTGATGACATCTTGTTTATTAGGCCCACAGTGAAAAGCTCCTGTTTACTACCAGGTCAGTCCATATAGTATAAATATGTGTGCTCAGAATTGTTAGCTCTGCAGGATTCAGTTCTCCTTGAGGTCCACTCTGATATAGATACTCACTGTATAATGCCCCTGAAAATCTTAATATCCATCACCCACTTTTCTTTTTTTTATTATTGTGTTATTTTATTTTTTATATAAAATATTTAAGCACCATGTTTACAAACATGATTGTAATTGGATTTCAGTCATAAACAGAAAACCCCCATTCACCAGTGCAACATTCCCATCACCAATGTCCCCCCACACACACCTGTATTCAAAACAGGCATTCTAATTCTCTCACTCATGAAGATTGTCATATTAGTTGTTAGTGTAGTTATTTCCCTCTCTTTGTGGTGAGCTTTATATTGTGAGCTGATCCTTCGGGTCCTCATCTCTATTGTCTCTGGGTATTATTACAATAATGTCCTTAATTTTTCTTAAAACTCATAGATGAGTGAGACTATTCTGTGTATATCTCTCTCCCTCTGATTTATTTCACTCAGCATAATAGTGTCCATTTTCATTCATGTATAGGAAAATTTCATGACTTTTTTCTCCTGATGACTGCATAATATTCCATTATGTATATGTACCAGTTTCTTTAGCCATTCATCTGTTGAAGGGGATATTGGTTGTTTCAGAATCTGGCTATTGTAAATAGTGCTGCAATGATTATGGGTGTGAGGAAGGGAGGTTTTTTTGGTTTTGTTTTGTTTTGGGGGGACACACCTGTTTGATGCTTAGGGGTTACTCCTGGCTAAGTGCTCAAAATTGCCCCTGGCTTGGGGGGACCATATGGGACGCTGGGGGATCGCACCATGGTCCTTCCTTGACTAGTGCTTGCAAGGCAGACACCTTACCTCTAGCGCCACCTCACCGGCCCCGAGGAAGGGAGTTTTGAATTTTATTTTTGTGTTCCTAGGAGTGGTATAGCTGGATCAGATGGGAGTTCAATTTTCAGTTTTTTGAGGAATCACCATATTGTTTTTCCATAAAGGCTGAAGTAGCCAACATTCCCATCAGCAATCAATAAGAGTTCCTTTCTCTCCACATCCCTACCTGCACTAATTGATCTTTTTCTTTGTGATCTGTGTCAGTCTCTGTGGTGTGAGATGATACCTTATTGTTATTTTGATTTGCATCTCCCTGGTGATTAGTGGTGTGGAGTATTTTTTCATGTGTCTTTTGGACATATGTATTTCTTCTTTGAGGAAGTGTCTGTTCATTTCTTCTCCCCCATCACCCAGTTTTCATTTAAATGAAATGGAGGAAGTGCAGAGGGCTGAGAACATGGATCTCTTATGAACACTCCTCTGCATTTCCATATTAGCATAGTTCTGGGCATGGTATGTACTCAGCCATCTATTATCAGGTTCTCTCTGGCCCCAGTAGTTCTTTATTTTTCTTTCTTTAAAAGTTGTAGTTTAGGCAATAGAGTTATAACAGTGTCTAGGTTTTTGGCATGAGTATCTGTGTTCTCAAAACCACTATCATTTAAGTATCATGACCCTCCTCCACCCTGTCCCTATCTAAATTGCCTTTGATCTGACCTTTCTTCCTTCCCATCCCTTCGTTCTGTTAGTCAGTTGGTCTTCATGGTTGGGTGTAGACTGAACCTTCCCTAGTGTCACCATGTGTACCTGATTTTCTGCCTCTGTTGCTGAGTTAACCTAGTCATTGCCCTCTTCAAACACATAGCTTCAGGTCAGCCATCCAGAATTTCAGGTTTATTATCAGTTGATTCTATGCTGATCCTTGATTTGTTTCTTCATGGTCCAAGGTGTGGGGGAGCATCCTGGATTGATCTTTCTTCCTTGTTTCTTCCCATTTTATTGAAAGGGCCACCATCTACAAGACTTTATCTTTTTTTCTTGTGGCTTCATAGTATGCTATTGTTTGTATAAGCCACAGTTCCTTCATTATAAATAGATTATTTTCTATGTGGTCTTTATTAATCTAGGTATTGATGACTGCTGAAAACAGGTAACAGATATAACTTTTCCACTATTGATTTAAGAGGAGCTAATGCGATTGATTACTCAGTTGTTTCCATCAAAATGTGGGGACTTGACTCAGCATGGCCTCCCCACAGATGTAAGTAGGTCTCTTTACATCTGAGGTCTGTAATTCTTCTCTCTGAAGTAGAAAAAGTAAGAGCTGTCTTTTGTAGAATAGAGAGTTATTATTAGGATTGAGTTGTAGGAAGTAGAATGGAAAGATTTTCTTTCAGTAAAGTGCCTACACAAAACCGACCATAATACAAAATGTGGCTAGGACCTTGTTAAAGACCAAAGGAAAGTTGTTTATTGTTCTGCCATTCTCTGAACAACTGGTCATTTTTTAAGATTTTATGGTTACTTTTATGCTTAGCTTTGAGGAATGACAAGCTTGTTTGTGATTTTGATTGGTTTTCAATGCCAAGGAAGAATATGTAGATATTTCATACAACTAGTTGGAATGTGAGTTTCTAAGTGTATGTCCTAGAGAGGATGGGTTTCTAGCTTAGAAAGTATTTTCAGAAACATTTCAAAGATGTTTCAAAGATGTTTTATGTTATACATATAACTATGTAGAGGTGGTATTGTCACAATTTCTTTTGGATGAGGAAACAGAGGAATTTCTTGGAAGTCATATTTTCTTGTTCAAATGAATTATCACAAGTGCCTGATAATGTCGTAAATTAAGTGAGATGGCACAGGTGGTGACTGCTTCTCAGAAAGTTTAATTATTTTTGATGGTGGAGGATGTTCTTATATTCAGACATCTACAATTCTACATTGTGTGTATGTGTGTGGTTATACAGATAAAAATGTGCGTCAAAATGAAATCATTGCTAAAATTACTTGGAATGTTTGAGACTCCTGATTTCTGAAGCTATTTCCAGAATAATAGAAACTTAGAAGGGAGCATTAGGTTCATAACTCAAAGGGAAAAAATTTTGCCTGCCCCCACTCCACAGAACTTCTGTGCCTTCTTGCCTAAGGCATTACAATAAACCTTGCAAGATGATGTGATTTTTCTGTTTCTGGTTGGAGATCCAGGCCTTACTTCTTGTTAGAGAACACATTCCCACTAAGGAATCTGGTTCTGTGGGGCCTCAGGTACTCACCACTTGGTCCTTCAGACTTGCCCTGCCTGGAAAAAGCCTGCCTGCCAGAGGCCCTGGTCTATGCTCTCCTTCCATGCCCACATAAGCTTGCTCTCTCAGTAATCCAGGGAAGGGACTACAGCTTGGCCTCTGTGGCTTGGTTGCCATCTCCAGCCACCAATTGCCCAAGCTTCCTTTCACAGATTAGCAAATCATTTCTACCGCAGGCTCCCTTGATTCCTGCGAGAGAACAGGGGAAGAGGGCCTGATTCTGTAGGAATCTAGTGGGGTAAATATTTGAGGACACAGAAGGGTGGTTCCCAGCCATGAGATCATGGTGAGAGGTGCTCAGTGTTCTGTTCTTAGAGCTATGGTCTACTGTTCTCTCCTGGCTTAATCAGGACTATAGAATTGGCCAACCAGCTTCAGGTGCACCATGGCCAGTGTGTAGCCCCTGAACTTCTGTGTTTTGACTTTAGAGAAAGTATTTAAGACTGTGTCCTGGTGCACTTTCACTCAGAGAAAGAATTGTCTGGTGTGTGCTTAGTCGGCCTCCACTTCAGCATCTTTTGGTTTGTCTGCTTAATGAATCTCTATCTTCTAAGGGTGAATCCAGGGCACCTTCCAGAGATAGGAAAGAAGGAAGAGAAATGGCAGATGAACCAAAGATGCTGGTCCATATACCCAGTGTCCAGTCATTGCCATGATTCATTATCATCATCACATTTTAGTGCTTCATTTCAGAGAAGAACATTCCAGTTTCTCTTCTCATAAAATGTTGAATGCCAAAAAAGTACATTCACATGGCTTAGAAAATAAGTCAGTAGCTTCAAGGGAAAAAGCCCAGGCCCAGATGGATTTCCTAATGAATTTTTTCAAATCTTTTAAGAGGAGCTACTACCAATCCTAGCCAAGCTCTTCTATGAAATTGAAAAAACGGGAAGACTTCCAAACAGCTTTTATGAAGCCAACATCTCCTTGATACCAAAACCAGACAGAGATGCTGCCAAAAAAGAAAATTACAGACCAATATCCCTGATGAATGCTGATGCAAAGATCTTCAACAAAATCCTGGCAAATAGGATCCAATGCATCATCAAGAAGATCATACAGTACGACCAAGTAGGTTTCATCCCAGGAATGCAAGGATGGTTTAACATCCGTAAATCTATCAACATCATACACAACATCAACAACAATGATGATATCAATAAATGCAGAGAGAGCATTTGATAAGGTCCAACACCCATTCTTTATCAAAACTCTCAGCAAGATGGGAATGGAAGGAACCTTTCTCAATCTAGTGGAAGCCATCTACCACAAGCCAATGGCAAATATTATCCTCAATGGAGAAAAACTAAAAGCCTTTCCTCTAAATTCTGGTACAAGACAAGGATGTCCGCTCTCACCACTCCTCTTCAACATAGTACTGGAAGTTCTTGCTATAGCGATCAGGCAAGAAAAAGATATCAAGGGAATTCAGATAGGAAAGGAAGAAGTCAAGCTCTCATTGTTTGCAGACGACATCATACCCTACTTAGAAAACACTAAAGACTCTAACAAAAAGCTTCTAGAAACAATGTGGCAGGCTACAAAATCAACCTACAGAAATCAATGGCCTTTTTATACACCAATAATGATAGGGAAGAGATGGAAGTCAGGAAGGCAATCCCATTCACATTATTGCCACACAAACTCAAATACCTTGACCAAGGACGTGAAGGATCTATACAAAGAAAACTATAAAGCCCTGCTCCAAGAAATAAGAGAGATGGGGCCGGGTGGTGGCGCAAGAGGTAAGGTGCCTGCCTTGCCTGCACTAGCCTTGGACGGACCACAGTTTGATCCCCGGCGTCCCATATGGTCCCCCAAGCCAGGAGCAACTTCTGAGCGCATAGCCAGGAGTAACCCCTGAGCGTTACCGGGTGTGGCCCAAAAATCAAAAAAAAAAAAAAAAGAAAAAAAAAAAAGAAATAAGAGAGGACACACAGAAATGGAAACACATACCCTGCTCATGGATTGGCAGGATTAACATCATTAAAATGGCAATACTCCTCAAAGCATTATACAGATTTAATGCGATCCCCTTAAAAATACCCATGACGTTCTTCAAAGAAGTGGATCAAACACTTATGAAGTTCATCTGGAACAATAAACACTCTCGAATAGCTAAAGCACTCCTAGGGAAAAGGAGTATGGGAGGCATTACTTTCCCCAACTTTTACTCTACTACAAAGCAATAGTTATCAAAACAGCATGGATTGGAATAAAGACAGACCCTCAGATCAGTGGAATAGGCTTGAGTTCTCAGACATTGTCCCCCAGACATACAATTACCTAATTTTTGACAAAGGAGCAAGAAATCCTAAGTGGAGCAGGGAAAACCTCTTCAACAAGTGGTGCTGGCAGAACTGGTTAGCCACTTGCAAAAAAGCAAAATAGACCCCCAGTTAACATCATGTATGAAGGTAAAATTCAAATGGATTAAAGACCTTGATATCAGACCTGATACAATAAGGTATATAGAACAACACATTGGTAAAACACTCCATGACTTTGAGACTAAAGGCATCTTCAAGGAGAAAACTGCACTTTCCAAACAAGTGGAAGCAGAGATCAACAGATGGGAATACATTAAACTGAGAATCTTCTGCACCTCAAAAGAAATAGTGCCCAGGATACAAGAGTCACACACCAAGTGGGACAAACTATTCATCCAACACCCTTCAGATAAGGGGCTAATATTCAAAATATACAGGGCACTGACAGAACTTTACCAAAAAAAAATCTAATCCCATAAAAAATGGGGAGAAGAAATGAACAGACACTTTGATAAAAAAGAAATACAAATGTCCAAAAGGCACATGAAAAAATGCTCCTCGTCACTAATCATCAGGGAGATTCAAATCAAAACAATTATGAGATACCACCTCACACCACAGAGATTGGCACACATCACAAAGAACGAGAACAATCAGTGCTGGCCAGGATGTGTAGAGAAAGGAACTCTTATCAACTGCTGGCAGGAATGCAGTCTAGCCAACCTCTATGGAAAGCGATATGGAGATTCCTCCAGAATCTGGAAATTGAGCTCCCATTCGACCCAGCTATTCCACTCCTAGGGATATACCCTAAGAACACAAGAATACAATACAAAAACCCCCTTTTCACACCTATATTTATTGCAGCACTATTCACAATAGCCAGGCTCTGGAAACAACCAAGATGCCCTTCAACAGACGAATGGCTAAAGAAACTGTGGTACATATACACAATGGAATATTATGCAGCCATCAGGAGAGATGAAGTCATGAAATTTTCCTATACATGGATGTACATGGAATCTATCATGCTGAGTGAAATAAGTCAGAGGGAGAGAGAGATGCAGAATAGTCTCACTCATCTATGGGTTTTAAGAAAAATAAAAGTCATTTTTGTAGCAATCCTCAGAGACAATGAGAGGAGGGCTGGAACACCAGCTCACTTCATGAAGCTCACCACAAAGAGTGGTGAGTGCAGCTATAGAAATAACTACACAGAGAACTACCATAATCATGTGAATGAATGAGGGAACTGGAAAGCCTGTCTGGAGTACAGGTGGGGGTGGGGTGGGATGGAGGGAGATTTGGGACATTGGTGGTGGGAATGTTGCACTGGTGAAGGGGGTGTTCTTTACATGACTGAAACCTAATCACAATAATTTATTGTGATTTAATCAATTTTAATCTCACTGCATCGTTGTAACTTGGGGTTGTATATAATATTGTGAAGTTTATAATATTTCCACATACAAATGTTTATCTCTGTTATATAATAAAATGGAAGTGTGAAAAATAATTAAAATAGTTATTTCTCTATTGAAATTAACAGAAATTTAAAAAAGAAAGAAAATAAGTCAGCAATCAGGAAAGACGTAGGAACCAATAAAACTGGAATTCCTTCATTTCCTCTTCTGCCCACCATCAGCATCTATGTTTCTAAATGCTTCACTGAAAGTCTATTGTGTCACATAGTTTTAGATGCTATATGTATTTTGTCTCATTCTTTGTTTTTGTTTTTGGGCTACACCTGGCAGCACTCAGAGGTTGCTCCTGACTTTGTACTCAGGAATCAGTCCTGGTTGGCATTTGGGATGCCAGAGATCAAACTAGTGTGAGCCACATGCAAGGCAAACATAGTCTCTACTGTGCTATTGCTCAGGCCCCCATCTTTTTTTCTCTTACAAATACAGAAATTTCTGAATGCCATGACTGACACATCAGTGTTGAATATTTTTATTTATAATGTTCAGCTGACAAGAACACAACTGAAGCTGGAGGAAAGTGTCCTGAGTTTAATGCAAGTCTGAATTCCTCTCCTCTGTCCCGAGGAAGCACCAACTAACTCTAACTTGATGGCATTAAAGCTGCCCAACAGTCTAGGAGAGTTGACCCTCAGTTTTACTAAGATGATTGATGTCACCCTGATTTGTCCAGAATGGTCATGTGTTGGGCATGTTGTCCCAGTGCCATTACCTCTGTCTTGCATGGAGTAAAGTACACCATTCACTTCACAAAAAATGTGCTCATTGTCTTTAAATTACTGAAATATAAAAGTAGGAGTTTTGATGTTTTTTTTTTTTTTTCTTTTTTGGTTTTACAGGCCACACTCGTTTGATGCTCAGGCGTTACTCCTGGCTAAGTGCCCCTGGCCTGGATGGACTATATGGGACACCGGGGGATCGAATCGCAGTCCTTCCTTGGCTAATGCTTGCAAGGCAGACACTTTACCTCTAGTGCCACCTTGCCGGCCCCTGGTTATTTTTTTTTTCTTGTTTTATCACCAGCATGTAAAAACATTTCTCATCACATCAATGCATCCAACATGAAAATGTGATATAAATAAATAGTTCAGGCAGTGAGCTCTGTCATTGGCAGGAGTAAGTTTTTCTTGCCAGTGAGCATATGAGACAGAACCTTCTCGTCTTGTTTGCAGGTTGAGGCTTATTAAGACTGGGTTATTGTGAAGAGTCTCATGTTCTTTGTCCAAGGCTTGCCACTCTGTTTTCTTCTGAGAGTGCAGATAAGGAATTAGGAAAAGGATTTTCCCAGGAAAGAATTAGGGGAGGAGCAGAGGTTGTTGGGTGATCAGAGCAGTGGCATAAAGAGTACGTCCTCTTCAGCTGTGTAGGCAAGACAGTCCAATTCCATCGGACATATACTGGAGTTCTTAGCAGCCATAATCCTTCTGCTAGTGTGGCCTGAACTGGGGGTTCTTTTTCTAGACAATAAACCTGCAGGCCAAAGCTGGGCCTTGTGGAGAAGATGGCAGTACTGGTCAGAGGGAGGCTGTTATTGGAAGAGGGAGTCTGAACTGGATCTAAGTCAGGTTTTAGGTAAGGCTTTATGATTTATGGAAGACAAAGCATCCTTTATGATATCACAGTGTCTCTGCCCTAAGTGTGGCCATGTGGCTGGTTAAAGATAGTTGTGTTGAACCCATATGGGACAACTGATTTCTCCACGTTGGCAAAAATGTCCCTTTTGTCCTTGACCTAATGCTGGCAGCCTGTGAAGTGTGAGGGCAGGTGGACCTGGCCACTGTCACCACCACTGCTACAGCTTTCATTTCCTTGTTGGCAAAAAATACTTCTCTACTCTTCCTGGGAGTTTGGTATTTATTACTGAGTCACAACACGGGGCCAGCACTCCTGTTCTCAAAGCCTCCTAGGACTTGTACTTGATCACTTGTCACAATGAGTGATTAGATACTGTGACGAATAGTTATCTTGTTTGTTTTGCTTAATTTCCTCTTTTCCTAGGAGAAATACAGGTGGATTGAGTTTGATTCTGGCATAGGTCACAGTAGCATCTTTAGGTATCCTAAGAAGTTTTAGATATTTCAGTGCTGGCATGGATCCAGGGAGAAAGGGACTCTTTCTCATTCACTGTTGGTGGGGATGTCGACTGGTCTAGTCTTGATTGTATTAGGAAATGTTAAGTAGTAAAGGTGAGATGCTTAGAAGCTTGAACCCTAAGAACCTAAGTAGGAGAACAGTGAAGAAGAGAAATCAAGACAGGAAGGAAGAAAATGAGAAAGGGAAGTGTTGGAGGAGCAGGGGTCAGGTCTTGGGTTATATTGATGATGTGGGGGAGTGGTGTAGCGGTACATCCAAAGCATAGTGTGATCAACACTGAAAACAGGGGATCTAAGCTGAAACCACCCAACTTCAATGTGCCAATCAAGGTGTTAGGCAGGGAGCAGAGTGGGAGAAAGTAGATGGGGTGGAGGGTAAATGGAGTATGGAAGCACTGGTGATGGAAGTTGATACTATTGGTGGGGTTGCTGTTGAAATATTTTATGCTTAATATAAAACTCAACTCCCAATAATTTTAGAAACCATGGTTCCTAAGCAAAACTTTTAAAAATGTTAAAGAGGGCCCGGAGAGATAGCACAGCGGCGTTTCCTTGCAAGCAGCCGATCCAGGACCAAAGGTGGTTGGTTCGAATCCCGGTGTCCCATATGGTCCCCCATGCCTGCCAGGAGCTATTTCTGAGCAGACAGCCAGGAGTAACCCCTGAGCACCGCCAGGTGTGGCCCACAAACCCCCCAAAAAATGTTAAAGAGGTTTTAAAAAGTTAAAAAGTAGAAAAATTTAATAATAATAATAATAAACTATAAATTTAGCTTTCATTCAATACACAATATCATTCCTGAGAACATACCCCTAGGGGTCCTAAGACACAATGCAGTTACAAAACATCTGCACTTATATATTCTTGCAGCTATTCACAACAGCCAGAATCTGGAAATAACCCAGGTGCCTGAGATGAATGGATACATACACTGTTGTACATATACACAGTGGAATACTACACAGCTGTCAGAAAAATTAAGTCATGATATTTACTTATACAGGGATAGATATGGACAGTATGTTTAGTGAAATGAATCTGAGTGAGAGGGATAGACATAGAATGATCACAATCATTTGCAGGATATAAAACAGTCTGGTAATAAAACTCAAAATTAATAAAAACAAGGGCCATGTGGATTAGTTCATGGTAGGAAGTTGTCTCAGGGGTGAGAAGGGAACATTACAACAATGATAGTTAGAAATGGTCACTTGGACAAGAACTGAGTGCTGAAATGTAAAGTGATAAGCATTGTAGCCTTTCGGTAACACTATTGCAAACCACAGTGTCTAAAAGGAAAAGAGGGGAAAGGAAATAGAAGAAAAGTATCTGCCATAGAGGTAGGGGGCAGGTGAGTGGGTGGGAAGTGTGAAGTGGTGAAGGGATGGAGGTTGAACCATTGTGTGACATTGTATGACTGAAACTTAACCATCAACAACTTTTAACTCTCTATCTCCTGGTGATTTCATTTAAAAACTCTCTAAAAAATAAAGTTGCAAATATTTCTAATGGAAGAAAGAAGGAAAAGAAGTTTTGGTTTGGACATAAATTAGTTCCCACCCTGGCTCTTTAGAAACTGTTGGAGGGTGGCAATAAGGAAGCAATGGTTCGATCTTTGCAGCTTTCTGTATCCAAAATCAGGAGAGACTAAGGCTGTAAGAGACAGTCAGGGTTGACTTGCTCAGAAATATAATGATTACAGCTCAGTTTTCATTTCAAACCTTTGATTTCATTTCTTGTGTAGGTCTTTGCTGCTTCTTTAAAAACTGGGTTGATTTTTCCAGTCTACAAAGTCAATTTCTTTTTCTTTGTGTTTGTCTTTGGATTGTACCAGGTGGTGTTCAGGTGTTACTTCTGGCTCTGTGCTCAGGAATCATTCCTGGTGGGCTTGGGGGACCATATGGGATGCTGGGGATCAAAGCCAGGTTGGCCGTGGATAAAGCAAACACTCTCCCCGCTGTGCTATCTATCACTTAGGCTCCTACAAAGTCATTTTTATTGTTGACTTATAGTCAGTGCCATAAAAATAAATAAGTTTTGTTTAAATTATTTTGTTGTTAAAAACTTGCAAACTTGATTATTTTATACAGTCCTTTTTGTGGCTATGAAGCTAGGTGGAGATACTTTATCTTTTCAATAAATTTTACTTAATACTTGTAGAATGCAAACCAACATTTTCTCTGACGTAGTATTCTTTTTGTATTACTTGTTAATCACTACATGGTATGGCAAGAAATATGAAGAAATGTAAAAACATCTGCTATCTCTTTGTAGAGATAGGGATTTTCCTCTTAATAATTTATAGCTGACACCTAAAGAAAATGAATTTATTGAACAAAATTATTCAGTGAAACTTTAATCTCATTTGTGAAGCTTAAAATATTAAGGTTTGAGTGAAAAGCCTTTGACACTGAGAACTGGTTAAAATGCATGAAATGGTCAAATGCATGTGCGTAAGATCCATTCATGATGTTCACAGATGACATAGAAACATGCAAGTGTATTTTTCCTTACATTCCTGCTGAGGCTAGTTTGGTTTGATTCTGACTTTGGGGCCAGTTTGATTCGATTTTAACTTTGGATCCAGTTTGGTTCAATTCTGACTTTGAGACCAGTTTGGCTCGCCTTGCTTTGTGTTGGTCTGTGCATTGGGATCCAGGGAGCAAGCCTCGCTTCCTCAGATGTCTTGGCCCATTTGGCCTGAATCTCCAGTGGGAAGAGCCAGTGGTTGTAGAGATTTTCCTGTTCACTCTTTTGCTCATTCCCAGTGACTAAGAACAGCTGCTCCTTTCAGAGGATTCAAGCTCATGAAAAAAAGATCTGCTTGTTCTTGCTTTTTGTTGCCCTTTATTCTTCAACTTTATGCTACTGTCGGCTTTTATTTCTGATTAATCACTTGGGTCTTAAGATGTCAGATCGTCCAATGTAGAACCGTAGAACAAGTTCTCAGCTTTCATGGTTCTGGTATGCTGTGGCTGTTTCCTTTCACACAGAGCTCGTCAGTCTGTAAATTCCAAATCCTTCCCTGGAGTCTAGAAGAGATTTGGGGCAAAATACACTGCTGGGTGTGGCCTACAATCCAAATAATAATAATAATATAATAATATAATAATATAATATAATATAATATAATATAATATAATATAATATAATATAATATAATATAATATAATATAATATAATATAATATAATATAATATAATATAATATAATATAATATAATAAATGTTAACTAAACAATGTGTCCAATATCACATGGGCTTTTTGCATGCAGCCTTTGACACGGTCATTTGTATTCACTGCTATTCCATGTGGGCTTTTTGCATGCATCTTTTGACACTGTCATTTGTACCCCCTGCTACTCCTGGTAGCATCTATTCCAAGGAAGCACTGGGCACTTGAGACCTAAAATCTTGAAGCTACCTGCTTCAAGAAAGCGGATCTACTCACTGAGTGGGGGGAGAGGCAAGACTTAGATAAAGTTCCAGAGAAGCTGACAATGTGGGAAGACAGATATTCAGAACTCCAGGCCTCTGTTCTGTTTCTATTTCATCATCGTCATAGTTCCCTTATTTTGTGGCAAAGTACTCCATAAAATTGCTTTTCATCTTCAATTCCTTTTCAGGCTTCTTTTTGCTTTCTGTTGATTCCCACCCCCCCTTTTTGTTACAAGTTAGTGACTTTGGTTAGACAATGTTTTAATCTGAATAATAATGATCAGTTTGAACATCAGGTTCTAAATATAGAGATGGGAGCACAATGGGTAGTGTCTTGCCGCATTTGTTCAAAGTGGAAAAGGGCAAACCTGGTACTAGTTCAGGGCCGTTTTCTGTGAAGAAACCTGTAATACTACAAGCAAGTATATCTTTGTTTCTGACTTGGAATATCCTATACAAGGTTTATAGCCGAATCAGTTATTGAATATAGACAGGCCTTATTTCTCCTTTGCGTGTTTTTTCCCGGTTGGAAGGAGGCATTGGGATTTTTGCTTAGCTCCTACTCTGACATACTGAATATATGAATCCTCCATGGCCCACGATTGATGCCAGCATGTACCACTTAATCAGGCAGAATCTGAGATGGTCAGATTCAGGATTGTTGTAAAAGAACTTTAATTACTAAGGCCCATTAGCAGTGTGGCATCCTGGGAAATCAAACTAATTGATATTAGCTCCTCTGAAGATCTGTGTGGTATTAATAAGAAGGAAATCCAGTAAGTCGGCAGGACTGTCTAAAAACTCAGGGAAGAATAACATTTGTTAACCTTTAAATGGCCCTCTTAGATGCCAGTATTTTCAAAGTTTATTATTACCACCTGACTAGAAGATAAGAAAGTAGCATGTTCACCTTCTTGCTTAGGATCAGCAGAACGAGTCTGCTTTCACCAGATCTGTTCAGTCCTTGGTTCAACTAAACTGTGTGGTGGTAGGTGAGCCTGGTGACTGAAATTCCAGTCCCATTGGGAATGTAACCTGTGGCCAGAGCTGCTTCCTAGGAATGAAGGATTGGGAAGAAGTAATTTTCTAGGAAGGAAAAAGGATTTTTATCAGGCTTGAAATACATTGAGAATACATTGAAATACATTGAGAGCAGTGGTGCAAGCTGTAGGGCATTTGCCTTGCATGTGCTAACCTAGGTTAGACCAAGGTTTGTTCTCCCGGCATCCCATATGGTCCCCAAGCCAGGAGTGATTTCTGAGTGCATAACCAGGAGTAACCCCTGAGCATCACCGGGTGTGGCCCAAAAAGAAAAAAAAAGAATTATGTTGAATTTTTTTTAATTTTTCATCTTTTCTTCTGCCATGCTATTAAAAATAATAATTATTCTATACAGATTGATTAAATGACAGAATTCAGACATGATCCTAGTATTAGCTAAGAACAGATGTCTCAAATTAGGCATGGCTTATAGAAAATAGATTTTTTTAATTAATAGTTAATTACTTTCCTGCTCAGAATTTTTTTTTTTTTTTGGTTTTTGGGTCACACCCGGTGGTGCGTAGGGGTTACTCCTGGCTGTCTGCTCAGAAATAGCTCCTGGCAGGCATGGGGGACCATATGGGACACCGGGATTCAAACCAACCACCTTTGGTCCTGGATCGGCTGCTTGCAAGGAAACACTGCTGTGCTATCTCTCCAGGCCCTTTCAGAAATTTTTGTAACATGTTTTTTTGGTTTTTGGTTTTTGGGTCACACCAGGCAGCACTCAGGGGTTCCTCCTGGCTCTACACTCTGAAATCGCTCCTGGCAGGCTCGGGGTACCATATGGGATGCCGGGATTCGAACCACCATCCTTGTGCATGCAAGGCAAACGCCTTACCTCAATGCTATCTCTCCGACCCCTTTTATAACAGCATTTTAATGTCTGTCTGCTCTGCATAGTATTCCAGCCTGCCAGGCTTTGAGAAAGAACTTGACAATGTGGATAAAAATAAGTTCTTTGCAATATTTTGCTCTTCTGAAACGTTTAGGAAGTTGTATTTACTGATACATAAAACAGTCTTCCTTTAAATATGTAGTTATATATGTATTAGATGCACACATGGATATGCATGTTTTTGTTGTATTCTATAGTTTTTTGCAATAGACTATGAAATGTGACGCTTCTTTGACAATAGTGAAAACAAAAAAGAGGAATCAATTTGGGAGAAGCATAGAACCATTTATCACAAGAAGCGACTGCAAAAACCTATGCTGATTTGTAGATAATTAGCAAGAGGACTAGAAGACCATTTGGCCAAACATTGTTTTTGTTCTTTTTTCTCCACTTGAGAAATATAACAAAATGAGCTTTATTGAACTCATTGTTAAAATATTTTATTTATTCATTGTTTTCTCTGATTAGTTAAGATATAACGTGTAAATATGTGAACAGTTTGGGGTTATTTTCAAACCAGTCCTTAAATTGTAAATAAAAGCTAACGAATTAGTGTCTTTTCCTTATGTCTGATTGGGGGAGTAGGCCATGTTAGGTTATTCTTTTTTTATTTTTTCATTATGGGCCATTATCCAGACTAATGCTGGAATAATTAGTTTTAAATTAGTCATTTGATAGTGATCCCCAGCATGGAGTTTGTGCATAGTAGAACAATTGTGAACTAGCACATGGCACATTATTATTTGACTACTGTTGCCCCAGTTGGCTCTGAGTTAAGTTTGAATGAAGTTCAAGCCCTGGAGGGTGTTGGTGTAACCTTCATCATGGTTCCTGTCTGAACCATCTTTCTATCAAAACCTTCTTCATGTCTAAATCATCTTCCTGTCTCTTGCAAAAGGGAGATAACATAGAGCGTTGGATTCGGCCTAGGAAACCTTAGATTCTTTTATTTTATTACACATCGTCCCTATCTAGTTTGGGTATCTAGTCCTTCCTTCGTTCCTTCCTTCGTTCGTTCCTTCCTTCTTTCCTTCCTTCCCTCCTTCCCTCCCTCCCCTTCTTCCCTCCATCTCCTCCTTCCCTCCCTCCCCTTCTTCCCTCCATCTCCTCCTTCCCTCCCTCCCCTTCTTCCCTCCATCTCCTCCTTCCCTCCCTCCCCTCCCTCCCTCTCTCCCTCTCTCCCTCCCTCTCTCCCTCCCTCCCTCCCTCCCTCCCACCCTCCTTCCCTCCCTCCCCTTCTTCCCTCCATCTCCTCCTTCCCTCCCTCCCCTTCTTCCCTCCATCTCCTCCTTCCCTCCTTCCCCTTCTTCCCTCCATCTCCTCCTTCCCTCCCTCCCCTCCCTCCCTCTCTCCCTCTCTCCCTCCCTCCCTCCCTCCCTCCCTCTCTCCCTCTCTCCCTCCTTCCCTCCCTCCCTCCCTCCCTCTCTCCCTCTCTCCCTCCTTCCCTCCCTCCCTCCCTCCCTCTCTCCCTCCCTCCCTCCCTCTCCTCCCTCTCCTCCTCCTCCTTCCTTCCTTCCTTCCTTCCTTCCTTCCTTCCTTCCTTCCTTCCTTCCTTCCTTCCTTCCTTCCTTCCTTCCTTCCTTCCTTCCTTCCTTCCTTCCTTCCTTCCTTCCTTCCTTCTTCTATTTTTGCCTTTTGGGCCACACTGGTGATGCTCAGGGGTTATTCCTGGCTATGCACTCATTAAATCGCTCTTGGCTTTGGGGATCATACGGGACACTGGGGGATCAAACCTAGTTTGTGCATGCAAGGCAAATACCCTATCACTTGTGCCACCGCTCTGGCTCCATAGATATTCCTGTTTCTACGGGAGCCACAGTCCCACCTGCAGTAAACTTGCTTACTCTTGGGGCCCAGAGATAGTCTAGTGGTCAGGGCACTTGCCTTGCATGTGGCTGATCCAGATTAATTCCTGTCACCCCATATAGTTCTGAGCCTTACCAGGAGTGATCCTTGAGCCTAGCCAAGCATATCACTCAACACACCTCCTTCTCTCCCTAATTAAATAAATTAAAATAAACATTTTCACTCCCGAATCTCCTGATTAGAAAGCAAAGCAATTCTGGCCTTACTGCAGGCCTCTGGAGAGTTGGATCCAAGTATTGGATGCTGAGTTAGAGGAAGATCAGCTTCTTTTAGGCTCAGCATCCCTCAGCACTTGTGAATGCTATTGAAATGTGAAGGTGGATCAAATTATGACAGCTGCTCCATGTCACTCTATCCTTCCTCCCCTGATGCTAAGGCCTCACTGGTATCACCACTCCCCACCCTGGTCAGGCCTGATGAATCTCCCTGGATCTTATGTGCTGCAGGAAGCTCAGAACCAATGCCCTCACTATATTCTGCCATGCTCTCAGTTCATGTTCCTTGTGAGTGGCAGAGACGTGCCTCAGTCTGTCCTCTGCAGGGAACAGGCAGATGGAACTGGCAGTCCCTGAATGGCAGGGTGGGGACAGAGTCTTTCCCTCCCTACCAACTCATTCACCAAGACAAGACAAGTGGCATAGCAACTGGAGTGAAGAAGGGTCAGGTTGTTCTTCCCGCTCAGCAGAGCAGAAATACCAGCTGTATTGTCCCCACCAGCTACTTCATCATCTTTTTCTTCAGTCTGTCAAGGATGCCATTTTCTGCTGCCTCCCCCCACACCCCAAACCACCCATCCAGTGCATCCTCTTGTCCCATCATCCTTCCTCTTCACTTTGCCTTCATGCCAGGGGCTTTGGGGTGGAGGAGGCCATCTTGTGGGACTTCTTTGTCTCTGCAGTCCATCTATCCCACTGTGCCAATTAGCGGCATGTGGAGGAATTTAGTGCCATGCCATTCCATGCCATGCCATTTTATCAGTCAGTGGGACTTCACCTACTCCATGGCCACACAGAGCTGCCCAAGCACATCAGCTGGTGTCATCAGTATGGATAAGAAATCTAATGCTAAGGCCCGGTTCTTACTCATCTTCATGGACTAGAAGAATGAACTTTATTCTCCCTTGAGGACAATATGGTTTTGGGGTATCTAAATGAGGAAGCTAAGTTTCAAAAGGCTTTTCTGACTGCCTCCACTTTCCAGCCTCCTTAGGCAAACTCATGACACTGCTGTCTTTGATAAATGCTTCCGTCATTGTTGGTAGTGGTTTTGCTTGGAACTGAGACTTTCTGCCAAGAGAGAGTGATTGTTAAATCACTCTCCTCAAATAAAATAGAGTGAGCCTTGGTAGATATACATTTTATATGGCCAATTTTATTTTAATTGCAATAACATGCTAACATCAACCTTGAGGTTGAAGCCAAATAAACATGACTCCATCAAAGTTAAAAAGGAGGTGGGGAGCATTCTAGGACTATGGGGTCTGAGAAGGTGGGGTCCCTCTTCTTATTGTCACTAGCTTTGATGAGTTTTCAGTGAAAAATGACTAATTTCTCATTGAAAAGAAAGCTTGCTCCATGTTAATATACTGCTTCACGTTTTTCAGCTTATGTCGCTTTCTATAAGTTTGGAGGCATCAAAAAGAACGTATTTAGTGGTAGGAAATGGAAATGAATTTTACATTCTGAAATTGAGTATTTCATGCAGCAATGTTTGCAAATAATACCATCCATCTATGTAATCGTTCTTCTCAGAAATACCCTGAAAAGTGTCATAGTAGTATGGTATTCTTTTGAAATAAAGAGAAAAGCCAGGTTTTTCTTATAAGTTCTCCACATTAGAAACTACAATTATTCTTTATAAGTAAATGATTTCCTCCATAAATCATTATCAAGAGAGTTTCTTTAAAGTCAAATGGAGTTCTATTCTCAGCATCAGGTACTTAATGATGTGAAAAGCTCACAGAAAAGAATTTCTTTCAAGATTGGGCATTTTGGTGGTGTGGAGTGCAGGAATCTTGCACCTCAGTACGATGAGCATGAACACTCATAATCATGTTACCAATATATAATTAAAAATAAGTTATAAGAATATTAAAAATAAAAATATGCCATGTCTCTAGTTCAGTAGAAGAGCAGTTGCCTTCCATGTTGGAGACCCTGGCTTCAGTCTTTTTTTTTTTTTCATTTTTTTGGTTTTTGGGTCACCCCCGGCAGCACTCAGGGGTTACTCCTGGCTCTATGCTCAGAAATCGCTCCTGGAAATCTCGGGGGGTCATATGGGATGCCGGGATTTGAACCACCATCCTTCTGCATGCAAGGCAAACACCCTACCTCCATGCTATCTCTCTGGCCCTGGGTTCAATCTTTTCATAAGAGAGAAGAAAGAGAGAAAGGGGGAGGAGAAAAGAGAGTGAGACAGAGATAAAGACTGAGACAGACAGAAACAAAGAGATAGAGAGAGAAAGAAGAAAAATGTGTGTGTGTGTGTGTGTGTGTGAGAGAGAGAGAGAGAGAGAGAGAGAGAGAGAGAGAGAGAGAGAGAGAGAGAGAGAGAAACATTGAAATTGTGAGAGGTGGGACTGGTGCTGTCCTAAAACTCAACTATGAAACACTTTGTAAATTACAGTGTCTTAATTTGAAAATAAATTTTGTGTGCTTATATTCTGATATTCTTTTTTTTTTATTTTATTGAGACCACTATGAATTACAAGTCTTTCACAATTGTATTTCAGATACATAGTTACTGTGAATTGGGGCCATTGCCACCACCATTGTTGACCTCTATCCACCATACTTCCCAGCATGCATCCCACACCTCCACCCTTAGCCCCCTGGACTATGAGTGTAAAAGGTCCATTTTGTGTTTAGCTTGTTATAGTTTGCATCTCCTGATTCTATTGTTGTTGACTGTGGCTTGGGTAAAAATTTTTTGAGTGATGGGATCAGAGAGAAACATACAGAGATAGACAGAGACAGAGAGAAAGTACAGCAGGTAATGTGCTTGTCTTACATGTGGCCTATCTGGTGTGATTCCTGGCAACACATATATTCCCCTGAGCTCAGAGTCCTGAGCCCTGTGCACCCTCAGGTATGGTACACACCCCACCCATCCTCAAATAAAATGGTGGAAGATAATTATTTGTTTTACAGTGAAATCATACATTATCTAATGGAGACAAAGTAGCAATGGTGTTCAGTACTGACATCTAAAGGCATATTCTTTTTTTAAAAATAAAATCTTTATTTAAGTGCCATGATTACAAACATTTTGTAGTTGGGTTTCAGTCATAAAAAAGTACACCTCCCGGGCCTGGAGAGATAGCACAGCGGCGTTTGCCTTGCAAGCAGCCGATCTAGGACCAAAGGTGATTGGTTTGAATCCCGGTGTCCCATATGGTCCCCCGTGCCTGCCAGGAGCTATTTCTGAGCAGACAGCCAGGAGTAACCCCTGAGCACTGCCGGGTGTGACCCAAAAACAAACAAAGAAACAAATAAAAAGTACACCTCCCTTCACCAGTGCAACTTCCCACCACCAATGCCCCATCTCCATCCTCTCCTACCTCCTGCCTATATTCAATACAAGCATTCTTCTTCTTTCACTCATTAGCATTTTCATGATAGTTGTTAGTGTAGTTATTTATCTAACTGCACTCACCACTCTTTGCTGTGAGCTCCACTTCGCTTAACAGCCTTGCACACCTTCTAGCCAATGAACACCACTAAAATCCACGCTACAAGCATGACAATGAGGAAACAATGCAGGCCAACACCAGGCATAGAGAATGCAGATGGCAACCCTGATAACCTAAAAACTGCCAACCACCTAGTTAGTCTCTCAGATATGGAGTTTAGAGAAGAAATATGGAGGATTTTCATAGAACTCAAAGAAAGCATAGGTCGAGTTGAACAGAACACAAATAAGAATCCAGAGGATATGACAATAGAAATCAGAAAACTTCAAACTGAAATAACAGGTCTGAAAAAAAAAAACCAGTAAACAAAATGTAAACCTCATTGGAAAGCCTCTACATCAGGGTAATAGCTGCTGAGGATAGAATCAATGAGCTGGAAGATGAAATGTATACCAACTCCACATAGCAGAAGAGATTGGGAAAAAAAAACTTTAAAGCAAATGATTAGACAATGGAAAAATTACTCAAAGAATGTGAATAGATGAAAATAGAAGTCTTTGATAAGCTCAACAGAAACAGCATAAGAATCATTGGAGTTAAGAGACTCAGGAAGAAAATCCCCAAGAAGAATCAGCAGTCAAGGATATCATTGCAGAAAAACTCCCAGAGATAATGACTGCATGCAACCAAATCCTGCATGCCCGAAGAGTCCCAGCTAAAGGAGACCTGAAGCAACCCAAGGCACATCCTACTCACAGTGAAAATCCCACAGATAGGGATAGAATACTGAAAGCAACAAGATCATAAAGGGAAATGACCCCTATATTATCTTTAGAACTATTAGCATTTTGGATTTTTATTTTTAGAATTCACTGCACACAGCATCAGAGACTAAATTATTGTCTTGATGCCATAAGAAATAGTAACTTAGGTGACAATAAATAAAAAATTATCAGACAAGAGAAATAAATGCAGATAAAATAGAAGCAGTTAGGATTTTATCAAATTACGAGTCAGGTTGAGAAAACAACAAAATAGACACATTGTCCTTGGGTTTATAAGTGCTAAGCAGAAGCCAGGGAAATGGCTTAAAGTGTATATCTAGGGCTCTGGGATCAGTCCTGGGGAGATCTATTGGGTTACTACCTTGGTGAACCTCAGAAGTGCGGAGGGGCCCAGAAATTCAAAATTTTAAATGCTAAGCAGTGTAGTAGTAGTAGTAGTAGTAGTAGTAGTAGTAGTAGTAGTAGTAGTAGTAGTAATGAAATATAGGGAGCACATAGATGGTACAGTGGATTAGGCTCTTCTTTGCATATGGATGACCTGGATTCAATCCATGATCCTCTTGAGCCTGCCCGGAGTGATCCCTGAGCACAGAGTCAGGAGTAAGCCCTGAGCATTGCTGGGTATGGTTCCCAAACTAAATAATAAGTAATAAAAATAAAAATTAATAAGTAATAAAATATAAATACCAAAAGACAGAATATGAGTGGGAAACACAAGATGACTATAAATGACCCAGTCCCTCAACTGCCATAGCAGACAAGCAAAATGCACTAGGAAACATTGATTACTCAAGGTTGTTCTGTAGATTCCAATCTATAGTATGTATTTGATAGCCACCTTGTTATGTGCTTATAACAGCTTATACAGTAATCTCTGTGCAAATATACCATTATATTAAAAGACACTGTACCCTCTAGCCAATATTTACTAAAGAAAGTGAACAGTATAAAATGAAAATGGAGTAAGAGTGAGAGCATTTGGGGAGGACACTTGCTTTGCATGTACAGCTGCCTAGCTTTGACCCTCATCATCCCAAACGGTCCCCCAAGCCTGCCAGGGATTCATGAGTGATGAGCCCTGAGCACCACTGGGTATGTTCCCTCCCCCCCCAAAGAGAAACCAAACATGGAAATATAAATGTGTTCTTTGGCATAAGTGGAATGTGTACAAAGGATTGCCATTGTCCTGGATTACTGGAGGAGACTGGAGAGAGAAGGGGGGTGGTGGGAGGGAGAGTAGGTTAGAGGAGGGAGGAGAGGAGAAGATTTAGATTCATATATTGAGATAATGTCCCTGTATCATGCTTCTCATCAATGAAGGACTAACTTTACAATATCCTCTTTGCTGTGAATAGTTACTTCCAAATGTTTACTTTTCAAATGCTATTTACATATTTTCAGTCTGAACCTTCTCTTTGAAGAATGAGATCCTTATGGTACTATATAGTTTCTAAAATAGCACATGCATTAAAAAAAGGAAATCTAAGTGTATTTTTGTCTAGTATTCTTGCAGAATTCTCTGTACCTTCCACATTGATGATGGCTAGAACATGTGCCTTTATTCCATCTACCCCTTTGTCGGGCCAGCCTCCACTTTTTAGATGTTCAGATCTTGAAAAAAGGCTCAGCTAGCGATCAGTTACTAACTGCCTTCCTTGCACATAGCTGATGGTGATGTCACTACCCAATAGCAATCCAGAAGGCACAGGAGTGGGATTGTAGTATGGAATTAAGGTGCATAGCTGGGGCTTGGGGTGCTGAGGTGTGTGCCTAGAAAAGCCAGAAAAAGTGCTGACATAGAGCCATGGCCTGCAGGGAGTGTGGGAGGTTAGTAGCATCTCTCAGCCTCTGTTCTTCATGAGTTACATCTTTGGGGAGTGTCCTGGAGCTGTTTTTCTCATGTGGATTATGAGATTTTATTTTGTTTTTGTTTTTGTTTTCTACTTTTTTTTTCTTTTGGTTTGGAAGCTATACCCAGTGGTGCTCAGTGGGTGCGCTGCACCCAGGAATCACTCCTGACAGGCACAGGGAACTTTATGGGATGCTGAGGATAGAATCCTTGCTGCATGCAAGGCAAGTGCCCTCCTGGCTGTACTATCGCTCTGGCACCCTTTATCATGAAATTTCATACTTTCTTTTTTTTACATAGCATCTTACAAATTAATTTTATATCATAATACCTGTTGCCCATGTGTTTGGAGTGGAGGAAATGCTGATATTTATTCTACTAACATGTAATATCTGGGCTTTTTAGACTTCATTGATTAATTTTTATGCTAGCTGTGCTGCCTTCTTCCTGGGCTCAAAATTATTTGAAAACACAGGCCTAGTATCCTCCAGCTCCTCATGTCTGAAGCATTGTTGATTTGAGTTTCTGAGAGAATTCCCCATCCTGAAATTGGTTCCCTGAAAACACCATTGTGATTATGCGGCATTAAGCGATGTGTTACTGGGGTGGTCCAGTCTAAGTTTCTTGTGTGCTCAGAACTCGTTATCTGAGAATTCCGGGCTTTCTCCAGTCTGGGGATGATCCAGCTCTTCAGGGCTAGCTGCTTTTCTAATGCACCGGCAGTTTGACTTTTCTTTCTGCCAACCAAGCCTGGACACAGTGTATTGTAGAATATTGGTTTTCCTTCCCACATGTAATA
Source organism: Suncus etruscus (assembly GCF_024139225.1). Classification (NCBI taxonomy): domain Eukaryota; kingdom Metazoa; phylum Chordata; class Mammalia; order Eulipotyphla; family Soricidae; genus Suncus; species Suncus etruscus. Next base: position 7,711,426 of record NC_064865.1, on the reverse strand, counting down.
TCCCCAAAGTCTAAAACAGATGTTTATCTTTTTGATAGACAAGCAATTAACTTTGGGAGGGAATTTAAAGCTGGTAAAGTACATCTGTTAGGACACTGGAAATAAATAGCAATTTCTGACAGGCGCGCATTACAGCCTCGCATTTGTTCTGCTAGAGGTAAAGCTGCATCAGCATTTTTATGATAAACCTAGGGGATTATCAGCCCGCAATAAAACTCTTTTTGGGACTGAGACTTATTTAGATTCAGAGCTTAGTCAGGAAGAATCTTTTCTCTCCTGGACACAGGAGAGTGGATTTGCTTTTGCTTGCCTCTTGGAGGGAGAAATGCCCTGACTTCCCATTTTCATTGCAGAAATATTGGAAATATTTTATTATTAGCTGACTCACTGATTATCAACATCTATTACTTAATAGAAAGGCCCTGTAGAAAGCCGACTTGGCAGTAGAGTTGCTGTGCTGTGCTTAAAACAGTTGTTTCTGAGCCATACAGAGTCCAATTATGGCAGCTGCCCGATGACTCACCATTAAGCACGTGTGAGAGAACTGCCCACACTTCCTAAGATACTTCTCTGCAGGTATTGAAATGTGATTGGCTGCTGATTTTCTGTCATCCCCATTGTGCTGTGTGTGCATGCCAAATATTGTAAAATAATAATAAAGGATTCCAGATTTTGAGAGGCTAGAACAATATTTTGCTTTTATGTTACAGGAAAACGTGTAGAATAGTACCTACCTAGCATTGAGAGTGGGGTTCTGCTCTAGGCTCAGCCATTTGACCACCGGTGTCCTTGAATAAAGGCCTTCGAATATGTGGTTTGGGTTCCTCCTGTGTCCAGAAAATATTAGTAATGGCCTGTCCTGGCTGTCATTTTGGGAAGTTCTGAGGTTGCAGTGCACTGATCCATCAAAAGTCCTCAAGAAGGTGTGTGATTCTATTTAGTGATTAGTGAGTCTTAGTATGAGGGAGTCAGAGAGCTAGAGCCAGATAGAGTTAAGTTAGTTAAGGTATTTGACTTGTATGTGACTCACATTAATTCAATTCCAGCAGCTTTGGGTAAACTTTGAACCCCCCAAATAAAAAACTCCCAGTAATTTATTTCCTTTCCTCTTTCCTTTCTCCTCCTTTTCCTCTCCTTTTCATTCTTTCCCCTTTCCTTTCCTTCTTCCTTTCCTTGCCTTTCCTGCTTCCTTTTCTTCTTCCCCTTTCCCCTCCTTTCTTTTCCTTTCCCCTCCTTTCCTTTCCTTCCCCCCCATTTCCTTTCCTTTCCCCTTCTTTCCTTTCCCCTTCTTTCCTTTCCTTTCCCCTTCTTTCCTTTCCTTTCCCCTTTCCTTTCCTTTCCTTTCCTTTCCTTTCCTTTCCTTTCCCCTTCTTTCCTTTCCTTTCCCCTTCTTTCCTTTCCTTTCCCCTCCTTTCCTTTCCTTTCCTTTCCTTTCCTTTCCTTTCCTTTCCTTTCCTTTCCTTTCCTTTCCTTTCCTTCCTTTTCCTTCCCTTTCCTTTCCTTTCCTTTCCTTTCCTTTCCTTTCCTTTCCTTTCCTTTCCTTTCCTTTCCTTTCCTTTCCTTTCCTTTCCTTTCCTTCCTTTCCTTTCCTTTCCTTTCCTTTCCTTTCCTTTCCTTTCCTTTCCTTTCCTTTCCTTTCCTTTCCTTTCCTTTCCTTTCCTTTCCTTTCCTTTCCTTTCCTTTATTTCCTCCTTCCCTCTCCTTCTCTCCCCCTCCCCCTTCCCTCCCTTCCTTTTTTCCTTCCTTCTTCCCTTCCTCCCTTTCTTCCTCCCTTCCTTCTTCCCTTCTTCTCTCCCTTCTTCTCTCCCTCCCTCCCTCTCTTCCTCCTTTCCTCCCTTCCTCCTTCTATTTATTTTAGGGCCACACCCACCTTGCTCAGGGGCAAATCCTGGCTCTGTACTTAGAAATTACTCCTGTCAGGCTCAGGGGACCCTTCGAGATGCTGAGGATGGAACTCAGGTTGTCTATATGTAAGACAAATATCCTCCTTGTTGTGCTATATTACTCCGGCCTGATAAAACTCCCAGGCAGTCTTCATGCATATGATTACTTATGGCAAAATTTCTACTTATTTATTATTATTATTATTATTATTATTATTATTATTATTTTGTTTTTGGGCCACACCCGTTTGACGCTCAGGGGTTACTCCTGGCTATGCACTCAGAAATCGCCCCTGGCTTGGGGGGACCATATGGGACACCGGGGGATCGAACCGCGGTCCATCCTACGCTAGCGCTTGCAAGGCAGACACCTTACCTCTAGCGCCACCTTCCTGGCCCCTTATTTATTATTTTGATTTCAAATTTTATTAGAGACCTATTAGAGCAAAAACATTTTTTACATAAAGATAATTTAAAAAAACCCAAAGGTTCTGGTAGCTCTTTTCATATCTACGATTTCCAGCTTGCTTCGTAAAGTAAATGTGACCTGGTCATTGCAATTGAATACTTCTAGAAACAAATGGAACTCTTTGAGAATAAATGCTTAGTTTTTAAGGTGAGGATTCTTTCCCAGTGGAGATTCATTTGAAAGTCTTATTCCTGCTGACATGCTGACTCTAAGAAAGCATCCCTCTATTACGGTGTTGATTGTGGCCTAGGAAAATGCTGCTACATAATGTATATGTCAAGGTATATCAAAATAGTGTTATATTATGGACGGCTCTCTCCGGCTTCAATTCAGAGGAAGTGCAATTTTGTGCTCTAGCAATAAATTGATTGATAGGCGAGAGCAGGGCAGAGCTGTGCCATGACTGAGAACTGCTTGTCTCTCTGCCTGGGTTCATCTGTGCCACCTAAGAGGGGTCACCTGTACTTGAGAAACCAAGCAAGGAGTGTGTTAGGGAAGGGGGACTTGGGATTTGTGTGTGTTATGAAATATTCACTCGCTCTTGGCTTGCATGCAGTGCTCTTGTGATCCTTCTAAGATTAGAAGATGGGATTAAAGGTACCCTGGCAGCTTTGGTAGCAGCAGGGATGAGGAATCATTCATTTCCTCCACCTGGGTTGTTTGGTCATCCTAAACCAAGGTATGCTGGATGCCTTGGTTCTAAACAGGAGGGAAGGTAGCATGTTCCTGGCAACAATGGAAGAAAGGCTTGACCCTGCTCTGGAGCACAGATACATACAGCTGTCTCAAGATCCCCAGGTGGGCAGGTGGGCCTGAGGTTGAAGCAAGCCCTTTAAGGATGGATTGGACTGCACATCAGTGAGTGTTGGGGCCGTAGACCAAGGCAACCTGTCTTGAATCACAGGGCTGTGTGGCAGAGCAGTCTCCCATCCTTAGCAGCAATCTTGAACAAGAGTTGAATAGAACAGCAATTCCTGGCTTTAGGGCTGAAGGATCTTACACTGAGGATGTAAGACTGAATAAACTTGTTTCTTGGTATTTGGGAATGAATGAGTGAATATGTGATTGAGTGAACAAGATCTCCCAATTCACTTATTTTCTGGCTGTCTAGCTTAGTGGTTGATTCATCCTGGTTTCCTATCCCACTTTCTGAGTTCTCCAAACCCAACCTTTTGCCAACACATTTGAAAATTACCTTATGATCATGTGTGATGGAGTGTTGATTGTTTCCCACATGACAAACACAAATGAAATATTGGGCTTCATCACCCACAGCTCACACACAGACAACCTGTTGTATTGTTGGTTCCTTATGGCTGGGGTTGGGGGTGGGTGTATTCCTCAATCCTTTTCATGTCCCCAACTTCGCATTTGTGTGTCTTCCAGGCATGTTCATAGTGAGATGTGTATTTGGGCCCTCAAAGAGATCCATCTCATGGAAGTTGATTAAGTTCAATTTGGACATGTGGTCAGAATGATGAAAGAGTGCAGTAATGAAAAATCTTGATAAGTGTTAAATGTCCAAGTTTCATGTTTATATCATCATGTCATGACTATAACTTCTCAAGCCCCTAGAAACTATTCTTAAAATAGAGCCCAGGCTTTACATTGACTCCTGAAAAATAGTTATTTTACATGAGTTTTGTATCATTTTTCAAAGGCATATCTTGTTTGGATGTTTTTTAATATAGGCTGACAAAGCAAATTGAACTCAGATAAAATAACCGTGCAATTGTTACTTGAAGCACATGTGACTACTTTGCAAGAAGCACACTTTTCTGTTGTTTTTAATCATCTCATTAAGACATAATGATCTTCTTCCAGCTGAGGTGTCTAATTACCATCATATCCAATAGTCTGTTAATTGGTGAGAATAAAGCAAAAAAGCCACCACGGACACATCTTGACTCTATTCTCATTGCGTGGGAATGGAGTTGACGCAGAGTAATGGGTAATCACATTTGTCAACTATGGCCCACCATCTTAACTGAGTGCTTTGCTTTTCAGCCCAACAGAGCAAAACCATCCACATTATCTAATAACAGAAAAAAACAGAATATACAAGCTGTTCTTTTTTAGGTCTCCTTCTGATTCTCGAATACAGGCTTGAGATATCCTCTACCACAGATCTCAAATCCAAAGAATAGGTGGATTAATTTTGGCATTCCAAAATCTGACTCTTGTGCTCTCATGAGCATCTCTCCCATTAGACAAGCCATCCACTTTCTGTTCTGAAACCAGAGGTCATCTGCAAACATACGTGTGTGCTTAAAAATTAATGGGCACAAGTGACATATTCATATTTTGGGGCAACTACAAACTGAAAAGTATGACCTAAATTATTCAGCATTCCAGATATTCAAGATTTGAGACATACAGATATCAGTGTTTATATATATAACTGAAAATATCTTATATAAGATGATTTTTATAAGAACTATTGACATTTTAAAAAAAGGGACAATAAGTTGGTGGTAAAACAAAAACTGTTGCGTGGCCTGATTTTACAGATGATCCTGTGTCAGGCAAACAGCCTTTTCAGGGTTTTCAGGGTTTTTCATGACCCCAAATCTGGATCATGAGTCATCATTAGACTATAGTTTCCTTGGCACAGTTGCAAGTGAATACAAGAACCGTTCATGCCTACAAGGTGGGCAGCTGTACTTCTGCCTCTCTGCTCCATTTACCTCTCACCCCTACACCCTCCTCCCACTTACCATCTCATTAGTATCCCTAAAGGAAGGTGCCTGCAGGGACTGGCTGTGCTCCTAAGCCTTTGGGCTAGTTTTTGAACTACTTTACAAAATACAGGTGCATGTTTCATGTGCAGGCCATGATTCAAATCATCTTGGATAAGAAGACAGGCTATGATTCAAATCCTCTTGGAGAAGACAGAGATTAAATATCAGGATATTTGTATACCCACCCATACCAGAGCAACATATTGAGATGTACAGCATACTTAGCCAACTATATAATTTGAATTGACTAGCCCTGCTGCTTCTAACCAATTGCATTCATCCCTTTGTTGTTGTTGTTGTTGTTGTTGTTCTTCTTCTTCTTCTTCTTCTTCTTTGTTCTTCTTCTTTTCTTCTTCTTCTCCTCCTCCTCCTCCTCCTCTTCTTCTTCTTCTTCTTCTTCTTCTTCTTCTTCTTCTTCTTCTTCTTCTTCTTCTTCTTCTTCTTCTTCTTCTTCTCTCCTCCTCCTCCTCCTCCTCCTCCTCCTTCTTCTTCATCAGCATTATTCCCTGTAGCTTCTCTGTAACTTTTTATTCTTTGGCACTTTTGGGGGGTGGGCAGTGTCACTTTACCTGAGCTGCCTTCTGGGTCTGTAGCAACAACCACACAATCTTCTCCATGGTCTTGACTGCATACCTTTAGTGCACATGCAATTGGCATCTTCTTGACTAAATCTATCATCTTCCTTAATCTCAAAAGTGCTTTTCTAAGCTCCCCTATGCACAAGGGCTTTTCCGCAGCAGGAAGACCTTCATTATGCCTCAGTTTCACCTTTTTGTCTGCTAATGTTTTATTCTCAGAGTTCTTATTATGGATGTTTAAAACCTCAGGGACAAGCTGGAGTGATAGTATAGCAGGAAGGGCTCTTGCCATGCACATTGCTGACCTAGTTTTGATTTCTGGCACCTCATGTGGTCCCCTAAAGCCCTCCAGGAGTGATTCCTGATTGCAGAGCCAGAGTAAGCCCTGAATACTGCTGGATGTGGCCCTAAAACCAGAGGAGGGAGAGAGAGGTAAGGAGTGAGAGAAAGAGACACAGAGAGAGAGAGAGACAGAGAGAGAGGGGAGGGAGAGAGAAAGAGCTGGTCACAAGCGAGGACCCAATGTGATTTGGAAATCCAACCAAGGCAGTTTTCTAGTTTTTGGAAGAACCTACAATTTGTCATAAAGATTCTGAGTAACACAGAATCTGATACAAAATTGAACTTAGTCTCATTGAAGGTGACTCAAAAAGTCCCTTGATGTCATAATTGAGTCTTTCTTTTTTTTTTTTTTTTTTTTTTTTTGGGTCACACCCGGCAGTGCTCAGGGGTTACTCCTGGCTGTTTGCTCAGAAATAGCTCCTGGCAGGCACGGGGGACCATATGGGACACTGGGATTTGAACCAACCACCTTAGGTCCTGGATCGGCTGCTTGCAAGGCAAATGCCGCTGTGCTATCTCTCCGGGCCCATAATTGAGTCTTTTTTTAAAAAAAAAAAAAATAATTCCACTATTTCACAGCAAGGATCCCAGGTGATTTAAAGGGAAGAGGCTAGACACAGGTGAAAGTCAAGTAAATTGGGGCCTGAAGCTCCTTAACCTGAGATTAGGGAAATGACTGATAGTATGTGGAGGCCCACAAAGAGGAACCGTTATTGAAAAGGTTTCTGAAATACTGCTTGTTTCCTTAAATATGAGACTTTATGTATTTGGTTTGGTAAAACTATAGTTCAGTGTTCTCTGTTTCTCCTCAGTTTCCACAATTCTCTTCTTTTGCTCTTAAGGGCAAGACGTGGACTGTTGACTTTGGGATGAGAAATCCATCCTGATCATCCTGATTGTTAGTTTCTGGATCTTTCGGGGTCTTCAGAAAATCCTATGATATATTTTCAAAAAATGTCTTAGTTTGTAACACAAAAATATTAGCATGTCCTTTGTGCAGTGAATGCCAGAGTGAAAGGAGAGGTACTCATAGTCAAGGCTGTTGTTTTGGTAGTGTCAATGACAAGCTTCAATTGATGGTCTAATGGCAGACTTTGATTGATATAGTTCAATGACAGGCTTTGGAGGATGGTCCAAGTACAGTTGGTGGGAGGTGCCTCCTGTAGACAGATAGCATCTCCATCCCACTTCTGCAGCGTCTGAGGAGCACAGAGCAGCATCTAGGATCCTATGCAGGCCCAGTGTGTCTCCCTGTCTCTGGACAGTCCCTTGTCTTCTTCCCCAGGCTCTCTGAGCCCCTATTTGGTAATCCCTGGACAGCTCTGTGCTCTGCTCCTGATGTGAACAGTGGTCCTCAAAGATTCCTTCCCTGCTGGCCCTTTCCTAGTGAGGCCCTCCCAGCTGACTTTCCTCCATGGGAGCCTTGCAGTAGTCCAGCTTCTTCCTCTCTGCTGCCTGATAGAAATCCCTCTCCTGTGCCTTGCAAATTTGACTCCAGACTCTTCTCTTGAGACCAGAGGAAAGTGTGCCCTCCTCCTTAGATACCCCTTGAAATATTTGAAGGCCTTCAGTCTCCTTGACTGAAGATATGCCTCTTCTTTGTAAACCCAGGCAAGGTTGGATTGTTCATGTTTACCACAGTCTTTCACGGAAATTCCTGTGCCCTCAGAATTATTGGCATAGGAGGTGAGGGTGGTCCTGATCACGAGGGACTTGGTCTGACTGGGCCTGCAATCATCCCCGTTGAAGCCATGCCTGTGCTCTGCAGATGCCTTTCTGTTCTCTCCTTCAAATGCAATGTCACAGTACTCAGGGTGTGCTGTGGTGGCATATTGAATGTATATGTACATGTGGGCAATGCTACACCATACACCCAAGAATTTATTTGCTGTTCTTAGTGTTCATACATGCTGGGCCAGTGCCAACTCTCTCTTGTCCACACAACAACCCTTGCACCGTAGCCCTCATTTTTGTGCAGTACAACTGTTCCTGTTATACTTGTGCTGGATGAAATCTCTCTGTTCTGTCCGATTATCTTCATTTACATTCTTATGGTCTGATTTCCAAATATTTGAAAAACACCAACCTGCTTTATACTCTGCTTACCATTCATGCACATGGAGGAGGATAGGATAGGCAAATTGTGGCAGTTAAAGCAGAGTCCTCATTCAATATCCTTTCTTTATAAATCCTATGTAAAGACCCTGGTCTCTAACTAATGTTTATTTCTTTAAACAGTTTTATAGCTCCTTTGTTGACAGACATCATAAAAGTATTTAGTACTTTATTTCTCTGGTGAGAGCTTCTGTGTGCAAGTTGATGTGAGTAATAAAAAAAGTAATCTAGCTTTTTTTTTTCCTTGAGAACTACATCCAAAGTTAATTTTGCTGCCACCTATAGTAAATATCTATGTACCCTTTGTAATTATGAGAGATGCCCATGGTATCATTAAATCTATTCTGATTGCATGCTTTTTTTCCCCATTGAATCTATGCACATCCCATCACACACTTAAAGTGTTACTTTCTTCAAGATTGAACACAAAATCTTGAAGGAATTAAGCTTTCCTGTTATTGAGATGTAAATTGGAGTGGTTTGAATATCGCCCTTGTTCTTTTGGAAATAAAAATGCTGAGATGAAATATTGCTAATCTAGATGGTAATATAATCCATTATGAGAACTTACTGTTATTTTGCTGCTGCTGCTGCTGGCTCTGTCCTCCTCGTAAATTGAGAGAAAAGCTTTCTGTGAGGGCATCAAATACCTCAGGGTACTCTTCACTGGGCAAAGCCATCTTACTCTGTTGCTATGGAGACTGATCTACCCCAAGCAAGGCTCCATTTATGTAGAAATGGTTTTATAGCTTAACGTTACTTGTTAATATTCTAAACTCTGCGAACCTGCTGAGGAATGATCTAGCAGGACAGGGCTGCTTTCAGGTTGGAAATAGTGATGTGCCACAGCGGAGTTGCGCTCTCATTATAAACTGATTAGTAATATCAGCAGGGAGATTTGTGCAAGTCGAACCCCGCACAGGACAAAGGCACCTTGGCTCCAAGCCTGGCATCTGCAGCAGGTGGCCCTGGGGCACCTACCGAGAAGCAAAGGTCCTGCCTCTGTCACTGGCTAGCTGTGTGTTCTCGCAGGATGCACGGACATTTATTTCCCTGTTTCACTTTTGTCATCGTCACTGGGGGTAGCAACAGTGCCTTTTGCCTATGCATATTTGGCAAGCAGTAAGTGGCTTAACGTTTGCATAGCACTGTGTCCTTTATTGCATAGAATCAGATCACCTAACAGGGCTTCTACCCTCTGCAACTTTTTAAGTTAAAGAAGCGATGATAGAGTATTAGCACCATGGGGTGCAAAGGGTCTCTGGAATTCGTATTTTACAGTCAGACTTTTTTGCACCCTTTCTTTGGCTACTATCTCCCATTTGCCTTGCTCTTCACAGTCCCTGGTAACTACTTTTCTGATGGTGGTTTTTGTTGGTGTTATTTGCTTGTTTCATTTGTTTGGTTTTGGTTTGGGGAGCCACCCTCATTAGTGCTCAGGGATTACTCCTGGCAGTTCTTGGGGGACCATATGGGTTGCCAGGGATTGAACCCACGTTAGCTTCATGCAAAACACACAGCCTATCCACTGTACTATCTCTCCAGCCCTAATGACAATCTGTGTTAGTAGTCAAATCCCTTCTGACAAGGGTCTTGCGAGCATTTATCCCATGTAGCTTATTTCTCTTAACAGATATTTTCTCAAGTTCAGCCATATTGTTGTGAAGGGCAAGATTTTCTTCTTTCTCCAGCTGAAGAATGTGTGTGTGTGTGTGTGTGTGTGTGTGTGTTTGTGTTTGTGTGTATGTGTGAGGGAGAGAGCAAGAGAGAGAAAGTGTTAGAGAGGTAGAAGGGGAGGTCCTTTCTCATTCTATCCCCATTCTCATCCATTGATAGATTTTGAAGTTCTTCCATATCTTGGCTATTGTGAGTAATTCTGCATTGAAGCATTGATTTGGGCCTGCTTGTCCTAATTTGGCAGGGCATGTGGCTTAGCAGTTGAGTGCTAGCCTGACATATGTGAGATCCTAGGTTTGATTTCTGACACACCACATGCAGACACAGTTCTGCATGTGTGAAATCATTATTTTAATTCCTTTGAATACATACCCCAATGACATCGCTGCATGTATGGCATTTCTTTTTCTTTTCTTTTTTTCTCTTAGTCAGTGCATCAATTTACATTCCCATGGGCAGAACCCAAGATTTCCCTTTTCTCCATATTCTGCTCTAAGGAATTTAGAGCAGTGGCTGCTGTAGTACTAGGGTTACTGTCAGGTGAGTATTAATGCTCTTTAGTCATTAACCTTATTGCTTCTATTGCTGTTGCAGGAACTCTCTGTCTTACTCTTGTGTTTCATCTAAGACATTTGCAGAAACTAAGTGAAATGATATTATAAAATACAACCACGAGAAATTCAGTCTCAATCTTTGTCTTTAATAACAGCTATGCAATTATCTATAATCTCGTACATACTCTGTGCATTTATGAATTTATGGATGCTGTGCTTTGGTACATATGGCTGCCTACCTTCTTTTATCTTAGGATAATGAAATGTCTGGACTAATGGCCTAATGAACTAGAATGCACAAAGGCAGACCCAGTTTCTTTGACAATCAGAGTCATGTTAGATTGGTTTCAATTAGCATCTTTGTATTGCAAAATTGTTGCTGTTGATTTTTATTTTGAAGTTGTTGGCTTCAGAGTAAAATGAATAATGATGCTGTTATTAAGTCCAAATATTGTTTTTGTTTTGTTTTGGTTTGGTTTGGTTTGGTTTTTGGCTACAACCTGATGTGCTCAAGGGTTATTCCTGGCTCTGCACTCAGAAACCGCTCCTGGCAGGCTAGGGGACCATCTGGGATGGCAGTAATCGAACCTTTTATTTCTTCATTGCTGAGAGTTGACTAGACAGGCAGCAGATCTGCCAGTTTGACCTCTCTGCTGGTCACATTAGACCTTGAGAGCAAAGGCCAATTTTAACCTGGAAATCAGTGCAAAATTACAAGTGAATTCAACTAGTTTTACCTTTTCAATGGCACAAATTCTTCATATGGTGATTGAAAGTTAATGGATTTGGTAGCATAAGAAGTGGGTGTTTAGATCTGATGTCAGTTTGATTTCTGAAGATCATGGTGTCCTGTGAGCAGTTTCATCCCTACTACCAGGGGCCAGGTCTGGCCCTCAGCAGAGCAGCCTAAGGTCCAATGATAATCCAGAACAGGCAATATATATGGGTAGGAATTGAGACCTGTTGCCTCTCTAAGACTTGAGACTATGGGTCCATTCATCATGACCTTGACTTGTCTTAGCCACTACCTCTGCTTCTCCATTGGGAAACTTCCCTAGTCTGGGGAGTTGTCTGATTTGGGGGTACAGACACTGCATCTGTCCCCAGCACAGCAGATGTCACTAGGCCACTTTCCCATTTACCACCTGTGTCTGGGGGACTGCGACAAGACCCCCAGTGTGTTGAACTCTCTCTTTTTACCCACAGTATCCTCTCTCTCCCACCTTAGTCCCTCCTCATAACCTTAATGACACCCTATAACCTCAAACTTTTCTGCTTTCTGGAAAAATAGCATCTCATGTGACCCAGGACCCCACTCTGTTTTTCTAGAGTCTCATGGATTCAGCAGTGCGAGCCCTGCTGTTTGAGATCCAAGTTCAGGACTCTAAGCACTGCCCGCCTGTGTTTGCCTTCACAACAACTATCTCACTATTCTGTAGCTTATGCTCAGGGCTGGCACATGGAAATGTCACACTTTTTACTTTCCCAGAAGGGAATCATGAAGAAGCGCCCTCTTCTTCCTCACACCAAGCAATTATAACTCCCTAAATTATATAATCATCCTAAATAAATTTTTCTATAACCCAATCATCCTACATAAACTCCCTAAACCAGTCACAGCATCAACGTAAACTTTCTAAACCACCCAGTCATCCTCTATGACCCCCCTACACCAGTCAGCCATCCCTCATAAACCCCTAAACCAGACAATCATTCTCGATAAACCTCCCTAAACCACCCAATTATCCTCCACAGACCTCCCTAAACCAATCATTCATCTTTCATAAACCTCCCTAAACAGCCAATCATCCTCCATAAACCTTTCTAAATCTTCTTAAACCAGTCAATCACCCTCCACAAACCATCAAGTTTCCTGCTTCCACTCTCAAAACCCTCACTTTAACCGTGAAGCTTGAACCCCAGCTCTCTGGATTGCAGACAACAATAGTTGAAATGGGCCTTCCTTGTCTTTTATACTGAGTTTCTCTCCATCAACTGGGTAGTGTTCACCTTTACAAATACATCCCTTCTTCCATCAAAATTCAAAAGTGAATCTGCAGAGCTGCACTTACCAAACCACAGGGTGATGAGGATTTGGGGTAGGGTACCCTACTACAGTGGTGGAGTATGTTGGAACATTGTGTGCATAAACCCTGCCATTGACCATATTGTAAATCACAATAGAACAAGTAAAATTGGGGAAACTAGTTATAATGAAGGGAACACACTTTACCAGTCTTCTTTATGTGGAGCTGTGCAGAAACCCCTCACAAGACTAATCCCTTCAGTTCCCCTGAGTTTCCGTGTTCACTCTGAAACCAGCCTCCCTATCCTCTGCTCACTTCTTCCATCTTCTTTGCAGAGCTCTCTTTAGGTAGTATTTCTTAACAGCATTATTGCTTGCTGTGGCGTCAGCCACATTCTGCATTCATGGGTGCTCAAGACTTTAGTGCTCAAATCCCTCACCCCACCATGCCCTTTTACAGCCTTGCTCTGTTCCATGGTTTCTCAAGTCATACTGGTTAGTCCCCTAGTTTTGTGCCATGGCTCCCATTTATGCAATTTATATCTGTGACCCCTTGGAATCTCGGGGGGTCCTCAGAAATGCTGAACTAGTTGTGTATGTCCTTTGTGATATGTACATTGGCCTGTGCGGCTTCTGTGCTTACAAGTCTCCATAATGCATCAACCCTCCACCCCCAGCCCAAACTCCTAATGCCACCTACACCTTTCCCACTGAGCTGGTCCCCTTCTATCCTGACTTTCTCAGGGAGGGTTGAGTTGCTCAGCTTTTTGCCCAAGAATCCACCTGGTGACATTCAACCCAACCCTAGATCTTGCTTCCCTCCCCTCTGCTTCCTTCCCTCTGAGTCTGCATCTCCTCATGCCCACCCATGCACACAGCCATGCTTTCTCAGTCAGCCAGATGGTTTGTCTGTCATCATTATGACTCTGCTCCCAGCCTCCTGCTCCTTCTAGTCTTTCTAAGCTCAAATGCCATCCTAGATGAGAGATTTTTGTGGGGTGGACTTGGATTCCAGGCTGCTCTGTGAATTCTGAATCCACACATTTGAATTCAGTGGCATTTCGGTTACTTCAAATTTTTCTCACTATACATAATCGTGTTTTTTTGAGAAAGTATGTTTCAGATCAGAGGTTCCCAAATTTATTTTGCTTCCTGTCCTCATAGAGGAGAAAAACATTACTCAGCGAACCTTGGAAATCTCTCCTGGATAAATGAACACAAAAGACACCAGCAGTGATTTCTGCTTGTCTCTGTCACTCAGAGCCCTCTGAGGCATTGTGTTATTCACTTTGGGAAATACCATTGTAGAGTTTGGCTTCCATCATTAAAATATGAACCATTTTGAAGTTTTAGTCAATGTGAGTGTTGGCGGGGATGTGGAGAGAAAGGAACTCTTATCCACTGCTGGTGGGAATGCCGTCTAGTTCAACCTTTATGGAAAGCAATATGGAGATTCCTCCAAAAACTGGAAATCGAGCTCCCATATGACCCAGCTATACCACTCCTAGGGATATACCCTAGGAACACAAAAATACAATACAAAAATCCCTTCCTTACACCTATATTCATTGCAGCACTATTTACCATAGCAAGGCTCTGGAAACAGCCAAGGTACCCTTTAACAGATGAATGGCTAAAGAAACTGTGGTACATATACACAATGGAATATTATGCAGCTGTCAGGAGAGATGAAGTCATGGAATTTTCCTATACATGGATGTACATGGAATCTATTATGCTGAGTGAAATAAGTCAGAGAGAGAGAGAAAGACGCAGAATGGTCTCACTCATCTATGGGTTTTAAGAAAAATGAAAGACATTCTTGCAATAATAACTTTCAGACACAAAAGAGAAAATAGCTGGAAGTTCCAGCTCACCTCATGAAACTCACCACAAACAGGGATGAGTTTAGTTAGAGAAATAACTACGTTTTGAACTATCCTAATAATGAGAATGTACGAGGGAAATAGAAAGCCTGTCTAGAGTACAGGCGGGGGTTGGGTGGGGAGGAGGGAGATTTGGGACATTGGTGATGGGAATGTTGCACTGGTGATGGGTGGTGTTCTTTACATGACTGAAACCCAAACACAATCATGTATGTAATAAAGTTTCTAAAAAATTATAAAAAAATAAAATAAAAAAGGGACCAAACATAAATTTAACAACAACAACAACAACAAAGAAATTTCAAATTTAGTCAACTATTATTTAAGAAATTTCTCTAGCTTTTGAAGTTTGAAATGTCTCCATGGGACCTTGTGAAAGATTTTCACACTGGGACATGCACTGGGACATGGCTATATTATTTTGTCATGTGTCAGCCTGATGCTAGGAGGGTATGATTGGTCTTTGTCCTAATAGTCCATGTCCGTGTAGCTATTTTTTTAATCAGGTAGAAGTAGTTGTTTTTAACTTTTTTAAATCATATTTCTTTTTGATAAACCTTGCTAGAATAATTTTAAAATGAATTTCATTAACCCCATATAAATAATTTCCATACTGGTCACTTGTGTGTGTATGTGTGTATGTGTGTGTGTGTGTGTGTGATCAGCATGTCATTGCATAGTGGCTTGTATGGGTCTCTATGTACTCCAGATTTATGAAGGGAAGGTGGGCTGAGAGTCAGGGCTTTCAGCAGTGTTTGTGCCTCCCAGGTTCCCTGCCCAACAAGGAATTGGGAACCTTGAGAACCAGAGGGATGTCAGTCCTGCCACCTGGGCCCTTGGGATGGTCTTGGATCTTGCACTGCCTCTCTGCCTTCATCCCCTTGTGTGCTCCATGGTTCAGCTCCTTGGAAGCTGAATCTGGGAGATCTTCTTTATCCTGGATGAAGCAGCTCTGTGAACTGAAACGAGCAGTGGGCAAGTGACCAGACACTTACCAAAGCTGTGGGAAATGTCGGAGTGTGAGAAAGTGATGCCATTTGCTAGTGCACCAGGTCCAGTTCAGTTCAGTGCCAGGTACTGAGCTGCCAAGAGACAGTGGCAGGTAATTTCTGCTGAATGAAGGCAGAGAAGGAGTACATGGGGCCCCAGATTCAAGGCAGGACAGAATCCAAATAGCCCTGGAAATTGTTCATGTCCTCTAAAACAGGGCAAGGGCTTTTCCTGAGCTCCTCCATATCATGCTTTTCATTAGTGTTATAATTAATTTGCAGGGCTTCCAAGTCATGCTAAGACCTCAGTGACCTGCCCATACCCCCCCCTTCCTGGATTCTTATCGAACAACCTGTTCTTCTGTTCAGTCCCAGAACTGGAGAACATGGGACTAAATTATAGTTTTTATAACTTCTATAATTTATAAAATTATATAATTTAACATAAATTATACATTTATAAATAATAAACAACTTCATTATTTATAATACATAAATAATAAATAAAACATACAGTTATAAATTATAAATGTTCTATAATTTAAAGCACTGATTTAGCTTGTGTTTGAAATTCTAAGAACAGTTTGGAAACATCAATGCCCAAAATAAAAATAAAGAATAAGTTTAGGGGCTAGAGAGATAGCATGGAGGTAAGGCATTTGTCTTGCATGCAGAAGGACAGTGGTTCGAATTCCGGCACCCATATGGTCCTCCGAGGCTGCCTGCAGCGATTTCTGAGCATAGAGCCAGGAGTAACCCATGAGTGCTGCCAGTTGTGACCCATAGAAAGAAAGAAAGAAAGAAAGAAAGAAAGAAAGAAAGAAAGAAAGAAAGAAAGAAAGAAAGAAAGAAAGAAGGAAGGAAGGAAGGAAGGAAGGAAGGAAGGAAGGAAGGAAGGAAGGAAGGAAGGAAGGAAGGAAGGAAGGAAGGAAGGAAGGAAAGAGGGAGGGAGGGAGGGAGGGTGGGAGGGAGGGAGGGAGGGAGGGAGGGAGGGAGGGAGGAAGAAAGAATAAGTTTAAAAAAGGGTGGTGGAGCAAGAGCATGGAAGAGAGGGCATTTGCCTTGCATGTGGCCTACTCAGGTTGGATTCCTGGCATCCCATATTGTCCTCCAAGCCTGTCAGGAGTAAATTCTGAGGCAAAGCTGGGATTAACCCTTGAGTGTCACACTGTGTGTCCCCAAAACAAAAAACAAAAACAAAAACAAAAACAAAGCAAAACAAAAAACAAACCAAAACCATAAAAATCAAATCTGCTCTAGCGTCTGATGATATCCACCTGCCCGGAGAGGGTAGAAAGAAGTAATGAAGTCACTTTCAGAGAGTGATTCTAGTTTGATTGATGCCTTCATCAATAACTTTCTGATCTAGTTAACTCTCAGGGCCAATTCACAGCCCAGGATTTCAATTCTTTTTTTTTTTTGTTTATGTATGTTTAATGTTTTTGGTATTTCAAATTATAAGCATTATAATATTTTAGACAATAAAATCAATAATAAATCAAAATAAAATTAAATCTAATAAATGTTTCATTTAATTTACTGTTCTATATCATTATCTCCATTACTCTGTTATGTTTGTCTAACTCAACCATTTAAAATAAACAATGGAATGTTTGTTTTCTAGACGAAGTATAATATATTAAGTAAAAACTCTCAGATTGGTTAAAGAAAGTATTTTAAGTATTCAACACTTAAGTTAGCATATTGATAGCTTTCCCATTCACAGTTATAAAGCAACTGTTTTCTGTTTCTGGAGAGTTTTAGGGCCCTGAAAGAACCTGCACAGTTAATGCTTGTGTTCTGGACTGGGCTGGACTGTCATTAACTCTGCACTGGGGAAATGAAGTAGGACGGCTTCCTACCCAGGCACCTAGCTTCCTCATTTTAGGACTCGAGAGTGAGCCAAAGGCTCATAGATGTGATCCAAAGGGCAGATTCCCAGACTTGGAATCCCACTTACCACACTTCACTACATTTGAATGTGTGGGTTGTGTTTTCTGGTGGCAACTTCACCAGGTGCCGACATAGCTATGGCTGCAGTTTTCAGTTTTTGATGCTCTGCAGGAAGCCAGAGAAGAGAATTATTCATAAATGCTTGACTTGCTTTCTAGGAATTTGCTTTTTTTCTTTCCCTCTTTGGTATCTATTTTGCAGTCTTGGTGGAAATGTTAGAAATATGATATTGATGTACTTTTACTCAAGTGATTGTAAAGATAAAGTAGAAAATACCACATTTCTTCTTAATTGTGGATTTGGGGGCTATACCCAACTTTACTCAGGGCTCACTTCAGGCTCTGAGCTAAGGGAGCACTCCTGGCAGCTGGGGATCACACAGGGTAGCTGGAATCAAACTCAGGTCGCCTCTTCAAAGCAAGATCCTTACCCCCTGAACTAAGACCATTCCAAGAAAATGTCACATGTTAATCATGACCTTTCAATCTGTGAACATAACAAGAAAAATGACAGTGAAGCATTTTATATTTGCAGCCTGTCTCTTAAACATGGAAGCATAATTGTGAGGCATCAATATGTCACAATGTCACCAGTGCAAGGTACACCAGCAGGAACCAGAAAAGCATCACATCCAGCCATTTTTCTTTGGCTTTGTCAGTGTCATGGAAAGGAACATGGAGATGGGTGACTTAACTATAAATTCAAGAGGCCTAGAAATTTACACATAATGGCCATATTTTCCTGTGTTATTTTATTTCCTTTTTTTTTTTTTTTTTTTTGGTTTTTGGGCCACACCCGGTGACACTCAGGGGTTACTCTTGGCTATGCGCTCAGAAATTGCTCCTGGTTTGGGGGACCATATTGGATGCCGGGGTGTCAAACCATGGTCCATCTTAGGCTAGTGCTGGCAAGGTAGATGTCTAACCACTTGTGCCACAGCTCTGGCCCCTCCTGTGTTATTTTGTTAAGGTGTCTATAGCTTTAATTTCTTTATATCTTGTGTTCTCTTTTTGGGTCACACTTGGTACTGCTCAGTGGTTACCCCAAGCCCTGAATTTAGGAATTACTCCTAGTGGTTCAGAGCAGTCCTAAGCAGATAGATGAAGAAAACATATTTTCAATTATATCTGAGTTTCTGCAAGATATTTCTAAAAAATTATAAATGCATTTTTGATTCAGTTAGCTAACATCTTAGGACTTGATTATGACAGTAGATAAACTTTGATGAATGGGCTCATTTCTTTGTATGAAATGTTCATCTATTTGGAGGCATCTTATTTATTAGCACTAGCATCTGTAATTCAAATGGAACACTTTTCCTTCAAAGTGAGACTTATTAATATCAATTTTATTAGAACTTTTATTAATATTCACTTTACTAGAATACTGTGGATACAATCAGATGTCTAAGACTAGCTTCTGCTCTTTGATATTTTGCCTTTTTTCTGACTATATCGGGATTGAAAACTTTGAGACCATACACATGCCAGGTTAGTACTCACTTAACCTTGGGCCCCCCATTAAAAATATTTTTCTTAATCTTGGATTTTTATTGTTAATATTCTTTCTGCTTCAAAGGCACCTTCTTCACTGCTCTATCTCCCCAGCGCACCAACTGATTTTGTTTTTTATAACCAACATTATCCAAGCTCTTCAACTCAGTATAATATTGTGCATGATCTGTTAAGAGTGTCATTCTTTCAGTGAGTTTCTTTTTTCTTTGCTTTTCTTGGAAAATTTTTATTTTTATTTAGTAACGTAAAATGATAGTTAACTCATGATTGACTTTCAGTCCTACATTGTTTCAACACCGATCCCTCCACCAGTACCCACTTCTCTCCACAATATTCCCCTCCCTACCCACATTTGCTTCCCTCATTCCAGTCTGCTTCTATGAGGGTCTTTTTGGATTTTTTGTTGTTGTTTCTGTTTTTATTTATTTTTGGGGGGCCACAACTGGTGTTGTTCAGGAGTCATTCTTTGTTCTACACTCAGAAATTACTCCTGGCAGGTTTAGGAGACCATATGGAATGCCAGCTACGTGTAAGGCAAAAATGCCCTACCCACTGTACTATCACTCCAGCTTCTATAAAGTTCTTTTTAAAAATAAGGTTTACCCTGTGGTTTATGGTACTGTTGCTGATAGCAATGGATCAGTGGGAATGAAGATTCTCAGGGCCCCTGATCACAGTGGGCCTGATCAGAATCCCTGATCGCAGTGGATCAGTGAAAATGAAGATTTCTCAGAATCCCTGATCTCAGTGGGTGAGTCAGAATAAAGAGTTATTAGGGACACTGATCACAATGGGTCAGTCACAATGAAGAGTTTTCAGGGTCTCTGATCACAGTGGGCTGGTGAGATGGATAGTTCTCAGGACCCCTGGTCACAGTGGGTCAGTGAAAATGACGAGTTCTCAAGAATCCCGACCATGATGACAGTAGATTGGTCAGAATGAAGAGTTTTCAGGGTCCCCGATGGATTGATCAGAATGAAGAGTTTTCAGGATTGCGATCACAGTGGGTTGGTGAGATGCAAAGTTCTCCGTGTCCCGGTTTCTTCTGGGCCACGTTGTGGCTTTCACTGTTTTCATTCCTCTTCACAGGCCTGGCTTACCGAGTGAGCGTCAGTGAGGGTGATTTAGGTCCTGTTCCCAGTACAGACTTCTGGCTGGAAGAGCCAGATGGGAAGTGGCAAGAGAGCCTGCAAGATCAATGGGGGCTTTGAAACGTGTGGAGCAGCGGCTGCTTTTCTGCCTGATCGCCTCACTTTCCTAATCGAAGGCGAAGGGCAGCTCACAGCTCACAGATTAAGGCTGATGTGGTGTTGGAATTAAGATCATCACTTTGGCTTTTCATCTAGTAGATTGATCAGCAGGCTCTGAACACTCTCACCTGCTATTTCGGTTTCTTTGGAGAAGATCGTTTTAACTTCATGATCAAGTTGGTCTGAAAAAGTGCTACTTATTAGGCGTGAGCCAAGGATGAGTTTTAATGGGTTAGGAAAAAAGTTTCTCAGTGAGTATTTGTTACTTCTCTAGTAAAAATGTGCACAGCTTCTCTTAAAGGAAAAGGTTAGGATGAAAGCAAAATTATCTGGAATTTTGGGAGGTGGATTGTGTGCTTACACACATATAGTCTATGATGTGAAATTTGATAAAGGCAGACAATAACTCATTGTTGGTATTTTATTCTTGAATTCTTTCATTCCTTCTGAGCAATCATCATCATCATCATTTTTATTATTTTGGTTTTGGGACCACTCTCGGCAGTACTCGGATTACTCCTGGTTGGGCATGTGGGAACATATGGGATGCCAGGGAATTGAACCCAGATTGGCTTCATGCAACATGAGCATTTCACCCACTGTATTATTGCTCTGGCCACTATGATCCATTATTCTTGAAATCTCCTTAGATGGTCTACATTTCAAAGTGCTTATTTATTTAATATTTACTATTTAATGTCCCCAACACAGCTGCTGTTGAAAATATGAGCACGAAATCTTACTATGACTAGAAGAAAAACATCATGAAACAGTGAAATGTTCACTGTCCTAATGCTATTCGTTGTACCCAAGCAACTTTCTACAGAAGGAGGTGGCAGAGTAAGAAGACTGGTTCCTATTTAGGATTGAAAGTATTGAAAACAAGTGCAAATATCACTAAACTATAATGCACTTTTGACATTTGCCTCTGTTGTTAGGAGCATTTAGGGAAGCTGATGTCTCACCTGAAAAATAAATGGGGACTGGAGCGATAGCACAGGAGGTAAGGTGTTTGCTTTGCATTTGACCAACCCAGGTTCCATCCCTGGCATCCCATATATTCCTCCCAGCCTGCAAGAAGTGATTTCTGAGTGCAGAGTCAGGAGTAACCCCTGAGCACTGACAGTTGTGGCCCCCAAACCAAAAACAGCATAAAATAAAATAAGTGTTTTGGGGGCTGGAGATATAGCACAGTAGGCAGGGTGCTTGGCTTGTACAATGCTGACCTGGGTTTGATTCCCAAACCCCCATCATAAGGGATCCTTGAGTACAGAGCTAGGCATAAACCTTGAGTATTGCCCAATGTGACCTCCAAACTAAGAAAAGAAATCTTAAACTCAAAAAAGAATCTTTTGAGTGCATTTAAATATTATTTTAAAATTAGAAATATGCATATCTTATGTTAGACTTTAAAAAATGGGAGCCAAAGCAGTCTGTCTTTATCTTTTATAGTATGACAATTTAAGCACAGAATCCTGATACTTTACCTCCCTCTGGAATCCTGAGGAGGAAGGAAGAGGCTGGGAAGGAGGGGAAGCCAAATGGAATATAGGCCTTGGGTTTGGAACTGGAGGAGTGCTAAGTTTCTTTCATGGATCCTTTCAAATCATTTGCTATTCAGAGTCATTGCCTCATTGAAGGGAGCAAAAATACAGATTCACTTTATTTATTTTTTAATAATATCTTTATTTAAGCACCACGATGACAAACATGTTTGTAGTTGGGTTTCAACTATAAAAAAACACACCTCTTCACCAGTGCAACCTTCTCACAACCAATGTCTCCCATTTTCCTTCTTCCCCAACCCCTGTCTGCCTGTATTTGAGACAGGCATTCTATTCCTCTCATTCACTACCATTGTCATGATAGTTGTCAGTGTAGTTATTTCTCTAACTGCACTCACCAATCATTGTGGTAAGCTTTATATTATGGGCCAATCCTTCCACCCCCCAGCTTTATTGTCTCTGGGTATTATTATAATAATGTCTTTTATTCTTAAATCCCACAGAGGAGTGAGACTATTCTGTGTCTGTCTCTCTCCCTTTGACTTATTTCATTCAGCATAATAGTTTCCATGTCCATCCATGTATAGGAAAATTTTATTACTTCATTTTCCTGATGGCTGCATAGTATTCCATTGTGTATATGAACCACAGTTTCTTTAGCCACTTATCTGTTGTTGGGCACCTGGATTGTTTCCAGATTATAAATTGCACTGCAATGAATATAGGCATGCAGAAGGCATTTTTGTGTTGTGTTTTGTGTCCATAGGGTACATCACTAAGAGTGGTATAGCTGGATCATATGGGAGCTCAATTTCCAGTTTTTTGAGAAATCTTCATATTGGTTTCCAGAAAGGCTAGACCAGATGGCATTCCCACAAGCAGTGAATGAGAGTCCCTTTCTCCTCACATTCCCCCCCCCCACCAGCACTGATTGTTCTTGTGTGTGTGCGTGTGTGCGCGCGCGTGTGTGTGATTTGTACCAGTTTCTGTGGTGTGAGATGGTATCTCTGTTGTTTTGCATTTCCCTGATGTTAGTCATGTGAAACATTTTATCATGTGCCTTTTGGCCATCTATATTTCTTCTTTGAGGAAGTTTCTGTTCATTTCTTCTCCCCATTTTTTGATGGAGTTAGATGTTTTTGTTTCAAGTTCTGTAAATACCTTGTATATCTTAGATATTAGTCTCTTATCTGACAGGTATTGTATGAATAGTTTCTTCCATTCTGTGGGTGGCCTATGTATCCTATAACTATTTCCTTTGACATACAGAAGCTTCTTAGCTTAATATAGTCCCATTTGTTTATCTCTGCTTCCACTTGTTTGAACAGTGATGAAGCCTTTTGTCTCAACGTCGCAGAGTGTTTTACTTATGTATTCTTATATATACTTTATGGTTCTGGGTCTTATATCAAGGTCTTTAATTCATTTGGATTTGACCATTTTGCATGGTGTTAGATGGAGGTCCAAGTTTGCTTTTTTTTTTTTTTTGCATGTAGCTGACCATTTGTCCCTATACAACTTGTTGAACAGGCTTTCCTTGCTCCATTTTACATTTCTTGCCCCTTTATCAAAGATCCATTGATTTTAAGTCTGGGGAATAACCTTCGTTTTTTGAAACAGCTGCAGAAGAAAAAAACCAGCTGCAAAAAAATGCAAGTGAAACAAGTGGCTTTAAAATGAACATCAGCTGGGAATGAAGGGGGTCCAGGGGCAGAGGCTCTTGCTAAAGAGTTGGTGTGAGAAACCCTATGTATTTGAGAGTGGAGAGCAGAGTATGCTGGGATTGGTTTCTTTTAAATCCAGAGGAACAGAATAAACACAACTAAGATGGGTGTTATTGACAAAATAAAAAATGGGATGGTGGACATTGGGGATTTGCTTTGGTTTTAAGACCACATCTGATGATTCTCAAGACTTACTTCTAGCTCAGTTGGTGCTCCTTGGTCATTCCTGGTTGGAATTGGGAACACTGGTGATGTTTTTAAAATCTACAATGATAGGGCCAGAGCAATGGTGCAAGCGGTAGAGCATTTGCCTTGCACGCGCTAACTAGGACAGACCGAGGTTCAATCATGCAGCGTCTGATATAGTCCCCCAAGTCAGGAGTGATTTCTGAGTGCATAGCCAGAAATAATCCCTGAGTGACACCGGGTGTGGCCAAAAAACAAACAAGCAAAAATCTACAATGATATTACAGAAATGCACTTGACTTAGGTTTGATCCCTGAGACCCCATGTGATCACCCTGAACCTACCAGGAATGATCCGTGAGCACAGAGCCAGGAGTAAGCACTGAGTACCACTGAATCTGGTCTCAAACAGAAAATGAAAATGAAATAAAAATCTCCAACTGTATGGGCCCAGAGAGATAAGAGAGATACTATGGGGGCAAGAAAGGCTTTGCATTGCACCTGGCTGACCACATATTCAGTCCTTGCCATCACATATGCTCCCTAAAAACATGGAAACAAAATCTCCCATGTGTAATGTCTCCCCAAGGACCTGACAATCTGGGTAAACTGTTGGTGCTTCCTTCAGGCTTTGAGATAGTGTGGAGAGTTCTGTGTGGGTTCAGTAAGGGAGCAGCCTTGTGTGTCTCTTCAACAAAACATGAATGAGAATGTCTTGGGGGAGGGAGGAAGGCTTAATGCAGGACAGCAGCAAGGATGATGGCCTTGGGTGCCGCCTGTCCAACCTCAGTGACCCATGTCTCAGCCTTCATCCCCCAGCACCCACACATGTCCATACTTGCTCATACAGTGGGGAGTGTATGTCTCTACATATGGCTGTGTGTCTGTGCAGACAACCCAGGAAAACTCTAACATAGCTAAGGGGCCTATTGTCCAGGGACACTCCTTCTTCCCCTCTCAGCCCAGTGCAGCCATGGAGCACACCCCAGCTCCTACTTTCTTGGGGAATGCCTGGTTACAATAGTCCCAGTTGTTTCTGTCCTGGGAGGAGTCCCAGCCCTGGTCTTTACATGGCTGGTCAATGCCTACCTATGGGGCTGTTGTCTAACTCACTTCCCTCCTCTAGAAAATCACTTGGAATTTCTGTTAGTCAAACTCACTGAGCTTGAATAAATTCAGCTTGACCCTTAATTTTTTCCTCGGGAAATAGGAAAAATTGCTATTTATTTGTATTATTGAGAGCTCACCTTATAATGAAGCTGTTGCATCTCCTTTACAATGTAGATCATAATTCTTTTTGTTCCTTTTCCCCTGCATGGTAGTCAATGTGGGTAAGCATGTTGTCTTGTAGTCAAGATGGCTGTCATTGGTGCTTCTCTGTCAGGGGAGTTCCTTTGTAATTGTCAAGGAAATTGACAATTACATTGAAATACATTGAAATTGTATTGAAATCCTTACAATTTCACTGCTACCTGATTGAAAAATTATTCTGCTTGTATTTGATGATCTATTGTGGAAATATAGTAATTATTCTATGGGTCTGTTCTTTTTTTTTTTTGGTTTTTGGGCCACACCCGGTGACGCTCAGGGGTTACTCCTGGCTATGCGCTCAGAAGTCGCTCCTGGCTTGGGGGACCATATGGGGCGCCGGGGGATCGAACCGCGGTCCGTCTCCTAGGCTAGCGCAGGTAAGGCAGGCACCTTACCTCGAGCGCCACCACCCGGCCCCTATGGGTCTGTTCTTGACACGAAAATGCCGTTAATGTGTAGTTCACTGGATCATCATCAGTTAATTGCTTGTAGTCTGTAAGGGTTACCCTTGACCATTCTTGCTTCTGGTTTAAGAGTAGGAAACCATCTATTCTTCAAGACAGTGTCAGCTGTGACTGCACATTTTGGGGGATGCTACTGTATGTTTATTTTGTTTCTGTGAAATTATAATCTTTCTCGATGTGAAGACATAGTGTAATGGGGAGATGTCAACCTCATTGCTTGTGTCAACCCCAGTACTGTATCAGGCACCACCAATTGACATTCCTGAGCACAGAGCTAGGAGTAAGCTTTGAGCACTGCTGGGTGTAAAAGAGTAGGAAGGAATGAAGGGAAAATGGAAGGGTAAAATGGTAGAAAAGAGAAAGGAGGAGAGAAGGAAAAAGAAAGGGAGGGATGAAACAATAAAAATGGGGGGATTAGGAAGGAAGGAAAGAGGGAAGAGAGGGAAGAAATCTGCTATGCTATCGATCTGGTTCCTGAAATTTATTGTATTTTTGTAAGTTAAATAGCTGTCTCAATATCATACTAAGATTTTTGTAGCAAATTTTTAAAATTGATTTTATAACTGGTTCTTTTGTTTTTTTCTTAATTATTTAATGAAGCTAATAGTGATATGTAAATGTAAATACGTTCCATTTTCCACTTGTGATTCACTCTCTGATAGATGGATTCAGAAGTAAGGGAGATGCTGATCCTTTCAGCATGGTGCACTTCTCATAAACTCTGCAGCTTTTTTGTACTTGTTCCTACTCTTCTAGGGGCTGGGCAGGACTTGGAGATCACGCCAGGGCATCTGTATTCTTGGTCCAGGAAACTGCATACAAGCACCGAGTTATTCCAACTAGTGAGGTACTAAACATTAGTCTGTGGGTCCTGGCCAGAGTGCTTACATGGCTTTGATGACCTTTCTTTGAACTATTTCAATACCAAAAAACAAAAACAACTTTTTTGAGTTTGATTGGAGAAATCCATTCATTTATGTCTCTGCCTTACAGTAGTATCAAGTCTTCCTCACGCTCACGATTGTTGCTGATTCTTTCTGCAAATTCCTTAAGGCAGGACATTAGGGAAGTACCACTCAGTCTGAGGAATCAGTATTGTATTTGTCTGTGAAGGGGTACTCCATACAGAACACCTGTGGGGGACATGCTTGCTTTCCCCATCAATAGGCTAGGGAAGGGAAAGGACACTGTTTCTGCCAGGTGGAGTCCTAGTGATTCATTTCTTCATGGGAGGAAAAGGGACACCCAGAGCCAGGAAGTAATGACCCACAAAGAATTCCTTCCACTTTCCTGCTACTCATTCTTGCTGGTTAATATGATTTATTGTCTGTAGATTGGTAAGATGCTGCTTCAAAAACAACCCACACATTTTCAGCCCAGCATGGCTATAAGTGTTCTGTGGGAATTTGGAAAGCTCAGCTAAAAAAGAAAAATATCCCAAAGTTTGTCCCCTGTCAGTGTGGGACTGTGCTCATGAGAGAGAAATGCATGGAGGTAGGAAATGGGGTACATTGGTGGCAAAAAGGTTGCAATGGTGAAGACTGGTGTATTTTAAAACTGAAGCCCAACTACGAACGTGTTTGTAATGGTGTTAAATAAAGATATTATTAAAAAAAAAAAGAAATGCACAGGGAATGGAGGTGTTGGGCTGGTGGCTCAGGTTTGGGGAGAGGGGGCACTGCACACATTGTTAGGCAAAATTGTAATTGTAATTTGATCCTCAGAACAGGTTCCTGTTCACTACCCACTTCATTTTACAGAGCCCCTTGGACTGTGTCTAGGACAGGGCCAAGCCAGGGGTGCAGAAAAACATTCAAGGACCATTATGAGGTTTCCTTATTTCTGGGATTCTTAATTCTGAACTTAGAAAAATATTCAGCTTTCTTATGTTTGAACTGATAGGGATTTGGGTTATTATTTCAAGGTATCCTGTTTTCACTTGGAAATAATTTTATTTCACTTGAACCTTTATTTAAACATCATGAATCATAAAGTTATTAATATCCCAACACCAGTCCCATCTCCAGTGTGATCTTCCCTCCACCAATGACCCATGTATCCATCTCATCCCCCAGCCTGTCTCCTTCTCAGGTCCAAAATAATTAACTTTACTGCTCATTACACCATATATCTCTTAATGGCGTTCCTAAAGTCATTGTCTGAGGATTTCCTGAACTGCTTGGTGGACTTTTACATGACTTCAACTTCCCCATCAAATATTTTGTGTTCCTACTGAGCTGTCAGTGCTATGAATGCTGGAGCTGCCCAGTGGTTGTACATGCAGCTGTGCTCTCCAGTGCCCTTGTCACTAGAATGATTCAGCAATTTGGCATCTCACACCTCCCAGGTTTACCTCTGAGGCAGTGGCTTCTGTCTGAGATACGTGATGGGGCTACTTAAATGCCAATGGGAGGCGGTCGGCGCGCTGGCGCGCAGGGGTCTCAAACTCGCAGCCCGTGGGCCGCAAAAGGCCCTCCATACAACGTTTTGTGGCCCTGCCCTAGAGGAATCTGTTTTTGTTTTGTTTTGTTTTAGTTGTTTGGGTCACCCCCCCCAATATTCATGCTTACTACTGACTTTGCACTCAAGGATCACCCGACTTTGCCTCCTGGGCTCCCAGGTAAATTGAGTTTGAGACCCCTGAAAGGTGTCTGCCTTGCCAGCGCTAGCCTAGGGCGGACCGTGGTTCGATCCCCCAGTGTCCCATATGGTCCTCCAAGCCAGGAGCGACTTCTGAGTGCATAGCCAGGAGTAACCCCTGAGCGTTACCGGGTGTGGCCAAAAAAAAAAAAAAAAACCTGCCAAAGGGAGTGGGTATGGGTGGTTGGATTGCTGGTTCCTTTAACAGGGCAGGGACTGGGCCTGCCTCATCCCAAGAAGGTTCCAATGATCCAGGTCCTGAGACCAAGGCCTTTATACCAGGTTCAGCTCTGTTGTGGCTTGGATTATGGAGTACCCATTTCCACTTGAAAATACTCAAGACTACATTTCATACTTGTTATCGTCAGCACAACAGAGAAAACATTGTTTAAAGAAGCTGAGTTCCTGCTCCAGCACTTTTTGCATGGAATCTGGGCACTCCCTGCTTCATCCCTATCTTCATGTATGCGGAGTATGAAATCCTCCATACAAAACAGAGGCCCATATCATATTGGTAAAGAACTTGGTTATGAGAATGATCTGCAGCTATAGTGGTTAGTAACTCTCCAGATTAGAAATTGCTCAGATTTTCTCATACTCTTTAACAGGCTATTTTTCTGGACTTAAGGCTCCTGCTTTATACTAGGGATCAATCCCTGGCCCCACTATGTGCCCTAAATAGTACCAGGAGTGCACCCTGAAGACAGAGTTGGGAGAGAATCCTCGGTATAGAACCAGGAGTGAGCCCTGAGTATAACCGGGTATGTTCCCCAAACCCCCCAAAATGCCCAGTTTTTAAAAAATCTGTATATGTACTTAATCCCTTTGTAAGTGAGATCAATTGCTTAGGTTACACAGAGGAGAGATCATTTCTTTCCGTGTGTGTGTGTGTGTGTGTGTGTGTGTGTGTGTGTGTTGTAAACCCACGCATCTTAGTATGTTCTAGAAGTAAATTGGGTAAAAATGTATGGACTGTGCAATAGGCTAATTTTCTTTACTTGGTCTAACTCTCTTAGGTAGAAAATCCTCAGAAACATAGACACTGGTGTGTTGCACTGGTGGCTCCCACCTAAATGTGGTTTAATTGAATTGCAAACACCTGCATCTAGTCTGAGTTTAATAGTTAACTTTGTCCACAAAGATCTTCACATTGTGTTAGAAACTCTGAGCCCACCTGAAGAAATGGCCCACTTTCCTAATTCGTGCTGCTTGCAGGAAAACTGGGAATTTCATATCCACCCCACTTGTTCATCGATTGCCTAATAACTTTTTTGAATATTTGACTATTCATTCTCTATTAAATAATCTTTCCATATCTCCTCTTCAAAGCATATCACTTATAAATGAATCTAACGATCACTTATATCCTTCACTTAACCTCTTATATATATAAAAAATGCTCTGTGTGACTTTGGAGAAAATAAATCAAATATGTATTAGCCCTAGTCCTCTTTATAATGCACTTAATCTCCTTATTCACCTCCATGGAAGCATTTTTCTTTTCTGGCGGCCCTGTCATTGATCCAGTGATGGTGGTTTTGCCTCTTACAAAGGAGAACTTTCATGCCACTGCTTCCTCCCTGAACCCATGGTCCTGCCATGTTCATGATTTTTTTTTTTTTGTTTTGTTTTTTGGGCCATACCGGTGACGCTCAGGGGTTACTCCTGGCTATGCGCTCAGAAGTCGCCCCTGGCGTGGGGGACCATATGGGAAACAGGGGGATCGAACCGCGGTCCATCCAAGGCTAGCGCAGGCAAGGCAGGCACCTTACCTCTAGCGCCACCGCCTGGCCCCATGTTCATGATTTTTTACTTTAGCAAGTCCTCTAGACATTTCTCTGCTCTCACCACACATGACAATAAAGTCTCGAATCTCTGGGAGACATACAGGTGCTTATTAAGCAGAAAGGGCTCAGCATGCCTTCATCTTGCCCCTCCTCTGAGCCCAGATATATCTACTTGTGCTAGAAGATTCCTTATACCCTGTACCTTCCTCTTGTTCTAGAAGATTCCTTACACAGTGTAGCTTTCCTCCTGCTGTTGTGTTCCCTTCCCCATCCTAAATAGTTACACCTGGACAAGTTCTTGGGCAGAAAGGAAGGCCCACCCCCGCATCTGTCTCACAGACCCCCAAGTACCTTTAAGACTCTGACAGAGGGGCCGCAGTGGTGGTGTAAGCTGTAGGGCTTTGCCTTGCATGCACTAACTTAGGACAGATCGTGGTTTGATCCCCCGGTGTCTCATATGGCCCCCCCCAAGCCAGGAGCGACTTCGGAGCACAGAGCCAGAAGTAACCACTGAGCATCACCAGGTGTGGCCCAATCCCACCCCAAAATACTCTGACAGGCTTCTTTGGCCTTTTCTTTTTTTTTTCTTTTAATAATTCTTTATTCTTTATTTTGTGATTCAAACGTACTTGGGCTTCAGTCAGAACAAGAACACCTTCCTTCACCGTGCAACCTTCCCATCACCAATGTCCCTATCTTTCCCTCCCTACCCCCGGCCTGTATTCGAGACAGACTTTCTACATCCCTCACTCACTGACATTGTTATGATTATTCTCAGCATAGTTATTTTTCTAACTGCACTCACCACTTTTTGTGGTGAGCTTCATATCTTGAGCCAGTTCTTCTGGCCCTCATCTCTGGGCATTATTTCAATGTCTTTAATTTTTCTTAAAACCCATAGATGAGTGAGACTCTTCTGTGTATCTCTCTCTCCTTTTGACTTATTTCACTCAGCATAATAGATTCCATGTACATCTATGTATAGGAAAATTTCATGACTTCTCTCCTGACTGCTGAATAATATTTCATTGTGTATATGTTCCACAGTTCCTTTAGCCATTAATCTGTTGAAGGGCATCTTGGTTGTTTCCAGAGTCTGGCTATTGTAAAAAGTGCTGCAATGAATGTAGGTGTGAGGAAGGGACTTTTGTATTGTATTTTTGTGTTCCTAGGGTATATCCCTATCTGTGGTATAGCTGGGTCAAATAGGAGCTCAATTTCCAGTTTTTTGAGGAATCTCCATATCGCTTTTCATAGAGGTTGGACTAGACAGCATTCCCACCAGCAGTGAAAGAGAGTTCCTTTCTCTCCACATCCCCGCCAGCACTGCTGGTTCTTGTTCTTTGTGATGTGTGCCAGTCTCTGTGGTTCTTCGGCCTTTTCTTATTTCAGAGATTTTTCTTGTCTTTGATTGTCTTGAACTTGTACCCCAGGCTTGATATGGTGAAAACAGAATCGCATTTGATTTTAAACCCCTCCTTGATGATATTCCCAAACTTTCCGAAACTTCATTTGGCAGAACAGTTTCTGCCTGTAGTGGAAGGAAGAATTGTGTTTCCTGGATGGTTGGCATGTGATCTCCACAACCTTTCACTGACCTTGAATGCACCTATAGGTGAATATATATGTATGTATTTATATATATAAATATATATAAATATTTATATGTGCTGCTCTCAAGCTGAGACTCAGAACATTGTCTTGAAATGAAAATGATTCCCCCATAGGCTGTACTTAATGCCTTTCTTTATGAGGTCCTATCTAGAAGAGGTGCTGGGTATAAATAAGCAAGTGAGAAATATTAAGTTCTTAAGGAGTCTAGTGTCTTATAAAAAAAAGGAAGATGTGTGAGTATGGAACTGGAGACAGTATTTGTTGTCTCATGTGAGTGTGTGACTGTGTGTACATGAGTTTATTTGTATGTATGAGTGTGTGTGCGTGTGTGTGTGTGTGTGTGTGTGTGTGTGTGTGTGTGTGTCTGTGTAGGTTTATCCCAGAGGAGCAAGGGGGCATCTCTTATCCTATAGAAACTGAGTTTTCTTTCCAGGCTATATATAACCTGAATAGGCCACAGCAATAGCACAGGGGGGAGGGAGCTTGTCTTATACATGGCCAACTCCAGTTTGATCCCTGGCATCCTATATGGCCCCCCAAGACTGCTGGAAGGATCTCTGAACTCAGAGTTAGTGGTAATCCCAGAGTACTCCTGGGTGTGGCCCATAAAAAAGAAAGAACTTTGAAAGAGATGTTTAGTAGATTCTTGAAAAGACAACTAAATATTTATTGTGTATAGATGACAAAGAATCATCAAGTACAACCTAAGCTGAGGAATTATTATGTTTCACCCCTGTTTTACATTACACTTATTTGATGGAATCGAAATTGCAGAATTGGAGGAGTGGGAGTGGCTGCTGTGTTGGTGGTTTTATTTTATTTTTTATTTTGGGCCACATCAGGCTGTGCTCAGGGCTTACTCCTGCCTCTGCACTCAGGATCACTCCTGGTGGGAAGCAGGAAACCAAGTTAGGTGGGTACCAGGGTCCAAATTTAAGTTGGCTGCCCGAAAAGTAACAAAGTAAGTGGCTTCCCTGCTGTACCATCTCTCCAGCCCCCCCCCCATAGATAATTTTTCAAATAAAAGTGGATATCTAGGATTCTTTTAGGTTTTTTTAAGGGCTTTTGTTGTTCTTGAGCAGTCTTGTTTGAATTTCAGAGCATAAGTTCATTTGCTTTTATTAAAATTTGTTTTACTTTTTTCCTAAGAAAAATAAGATATAAATTAGACTCAGTTTTTTTTTGAGATATAATAGCTCTTAGAAATTTTGTATTTTGATGAGATGAGTTTAAAGGAACAAAATGCAATCAAATGAACAGCCCTTATAATACACTGTGTGTGAAAAATCAAATCAAGAATGCTTAGAGCAAAAACATTTAAGGCTTTATTATATTGAAGTGATTTGAAAAATATTCTGAATGATGAACATATATAGAATGTGTGATCAGGTTTCATGATCAAAACTGACTTTTCCCTTTTTCAAGGATATAGTCCTCTTATTTTATAAAATATTTTCTTAAAGATACTGCCCCGTAAACACACTCATAAGTTTAAAAACAGTGTTTTTGCTGTGATTGTGAAAAGTATTACTTTGTTTAAATACACATAACAGTCAAATTTAAACGGTATAATAGGCTTACACACTTAGATCTACCTGTAAGGTACAACAATGTTCGTTCGACTTTTGATGCAAAACTGTCCATAGATCAGAGGTGGAGTGGTGGTGCAAGCAGTAAGGTGTCTGCCTTGCCCACACTAGCCTAGGATGGACCATGGTTCGATCCCCAAGGCGTCCCATTTTGTCCCCCAAGCCAGGAGCGATTTCTGAGGTCATAACCAGGAGTAACTACTGAGTGTCACCAGGTTTGACCCAGAAACAAACAAACGAAAAAAAAAAATCCTGTCCATTTTTGCTGCATATATGTAGACACACATATACACACACATGTAAACCTTTTATATTCATATTTTAATAGGATTGTAGGCATATATTTACCATTTTAAACATATTTTACATATAACTTTATCTATCACCATATTTAATTATATATATATATATATATATATATATATACATGTATATTTATATTTTGGGATGGGCCACACCTAACTCTGCTCAAGGTTTACTCCTGGCTTTGTACTCAGGGTTATTCCTACAAGTAATGTGGAAAACTGGGGTTGGCCATGTGGTAAGTAAACAAGTATCTTACCCACTGTACCATGACTCTGTCCCCATTATACATATCAAATGTATTAATGATTATATTGTGTGTGTCTGGGACTATTGAATATCCTCACTGAAAATTTGCTAATATCTCCTATGTCTGTCCTTCCTTCCTTCCTTCCTTCCTTCCTTCCTTCCTTCCTTCCTTCCTTCCTTCCTTCCTTCCTTCCTTCCTTCCTTCCTTCCTTCCTTCCTTCCTTCCTTCCTTCCTTCCCTCCCTCCCTCCCTCCCTCCCTCCCTCCCTCCCTCCCTCCCTCCCTCCCTCCCTCCCTCCTTTTATATGTTTTTTTTTTGGGGGGGAGCATACTCTGCAGTGCTCAGGAGTGACTCCTGGTCAGGACTCTAAGGAAATCCTCCAGGACGTGCTTTAGGAATTATATGGGATACCAGGGATAGAACCCATGTCATCTGCATGCAAGGTAAATGTCCTACCTACTGTACTCTCTGACCTTTGATGTACTTTCTGTGTGAGGCTCTCCATCTACACCCCTTACCCTCCCCCAGTGTGAGGCTGTGTATATCTACTTCAGTGGCTTCATCTGTTTATGTGTCTTTCATCTTTACTCACTGTTATTCAGTACCTTCTTCATCCATCTTCCCATCATCCTTCCATTATGGTGCCTTCCCCACAGTTGGCATATGGATCAGGATAGTCACAAGTGATTTATAATCTTCTCTCTGCCTTTCTATGCTTTCACTGAGGGCATCACCTTCATCGTGGCCATGTTTCTGAACCACAGGTAATATACACTGGTTGATTCATGTGAATCTATGTTGAGAACTAGCAATGAGATCCTTTTGATAATACATTCAGAAAATCTGTCATTTTTATTGTTGAGAAATACCGAGCATTGAAGGTGGCACATTTTATAGAACAAAAGCTTTAAGTTTGCCATAGAATTAATTGAAATTCACAATTCATCTTTCTGATTAATTATTGGATTATAATATAGAATTTAAGGAGTAAGTGCAGCATCTCTCTATATGGGTGTGTCCTTCTCTCCTATCCATCTCTGCAAAACCCAGTAGTTTTTCATGGAATTAGTTTCTGGCCAATTTTTAGTTATCTATTTACATTCTGCCCGTGGGTGAGACAATTCTTAGTATTTTATTTCTTGCACTCAGTCTAATCTCTTTAGATACCATCCATTTTGTCCCAGAGAGCACAATTTCATCTTTTTTAAAGGTAGAACACAGCACTGCTTCTTTATTCAGTTATTTGTCCTTGGGCTGTAAGGTTGAGCCCATGGTTTTGTTGTTGTGATTAATGCTATGAATGAGGAGTGTACGATTTTTTTAAAATTAAGATTTTATGGCACAACTGATATGTGAAGTTGATAAAATTGTATATATTTTGACATTAAAATTATTTTGTATTTGTGAATCTAAGCACTGATTTGGTTAGGACCCAAC
This sequence comes from Suncus etruscus, assembly GCF_024139225.1. Lineage (NCBI taxonomy): Eukaryota > Metazoa > Chordata > Mammalia > Eulipotyphla > Soricidae > Suncus > Suncus etruscus. The sequence goes on along the minus strand of NC_064865.1, from coordinate 7,676,641 downwards.
TTTGTCTGGACTCTACATTCCTTTGAACTTCTGGATATTTATTATGCTGTCATCTTAATTGTGTTTCCAATTAGCTAATGTCACGTTTTAACCCTTTATGAACTTACAGAGTTAATTGAATGGCTTCTCTGCCCTTTTGAACTACTCATGAATACATTTGTTCTTTTTTGTTTTAGTCAAGAGTGTGACACATGTACTTTGCCTCATTATGAAGCAACTATAGCCAAATAAAGAACTTTTGAGATATTTTTTTTGTACCACGCTCAGAAACCAGGAACAATTTTCCTACATTCTCCTAATGAGATGTGCTTTCGGAGACCGTTAACCCTTCTCCACAGAGGAGCTTGGAAATGAGGAGCAGAAGCTAGTTCATGGTAGAAGCTGTGGACAAGTGTGGCTCTTGCTGCCTGTCACTTTATTAATTGGGAATAAAATACATGTGAATAAAAATACAAGTTTGATGACAGTGGCACCAAACTTGACTCATGGAGTTTGCCTCACTGGGGGCCTCCCTGTTGCTCTTGTGTCCTGTGGAGAAAGTCAAGAGTGGAGATGTTGGGCCTAGCCACATATAGGGTCCTGAATGCTTGACAAAGGTTGAGCATCAAAGAGTTTTTATCCCCTACCCCTTCTTTCTTGTTTATTGAACACCTGACCTGTCTTCTGTTTAGTTTCTTTCTTCACACAGCTGGGACCCCATGACATCCTTAGGGTGTGTGCCCCTTGAGAGGTCGAGTCGTAGCAGAAAATTATCATTTTCTTGGATTTTTTATTTTCTACTCTTTGGTTTGGAGAAACCATCCCAAGAAGTACTCAGAGATTACTCCTGTCTCTTCTCAGGAATCACACCTGGTCAGATTTGTGGAGAGGACCATGTGGGATACTTAGGTGGTCAGACCCAAGTTGGCCATGTGAAAGGCAAACTCCCTACCCTATATACTATTGCTTTGACTCTGGAAATATGTTTTTACAGTATTTGCTCATGTATGGGAGAAGAACCCCACATAGAGAGTTATTTTTTTTTGAGTTATTTTTGAGGTTCACTTTCTCTCTTACAGCCTCTTACTAACTGTAGGACATGGGGCTTTACTTCTGCCATAGTTTGGTAGTAAGAAGAACCTCTGTCAAAATCTTTCAGAGCAAAAGTGCCGTCAGCTGCATGGCGATTTTACTCTTAGGAGATGGTAGGAAGGGGGAGGCTGTGTTTGTCCATGATTTTTAAGGTTTTAATTAAACAAACATATTTTCCCCAAAATCATTTTAACAGGTTGTCACAGTTTGTGTGGGCTGTTTAATTTACAAATATATCAACAGTGTCTTTCTTCACCTCTAGTGAGAGCTTCCTGGCAACTCAAACATTTTGAAGTCCAAAATGTTCACAGAACTTACAGATTGGCTTTTGAAGTAGAACCTTTCAAGTTATATGTGTTTCAAAGAAGGACTTAAGGGTTTAAGAGTAGAAGCAAAGTAGTTGCTTAAAATTCAATCGAAGCCTGTACAATAGGGGAGTAGGTACCCAGGAGGCAGGTCAAAGTAGGGAAGAATGTGTTGTCAGTGACATTTTCCTTAAGATTCTATCTCATGAGTTCATTGGTAAAGATAATGGCTTGGTGTTCATCATAAAGAAAAGTGATTTTTCTTTGTCATCCAATCACCAGATAAAAGCTTTGTATTAAGAAGTATCTACCTAAAGACTGTATTTATTCACTTACCTATCAAAACAGACAAACACAAAAAAGGAGTGGGTCCTAAGCAGGTCCAGGGGTCTCAATTGAGACTTTTAGCTAAGTGAACCATTAATGTTTCTGTGCAAAGGTCTTAGCATGAGCTACTGAAACCCTATAGTGCTATGGCTCCCTTGGCCACCCCAGAGGTCCTTTGGGTCTGCAGAACTATGCTGGAAGTGCTTAGGGACTATGTGGTTCCAGGAATCAAACCTGGGTTGGGCGCTTGCCCTAATCTCTTCTTGGATTTTAATGAAAATTTTGAAATGAACTTTTAATAATAAAAAAAATATTATTATACTTTAGTTAGTTACAGTAGTGCTAAGATTTATGGTATGGATGTACAAAGTTACTACACCACACACACCAGCACTAATGAGCCCATGACCCTCTAGTAGTGTTCCTGTGTCACCTCCAGTAGGATCTTTGTCCCCCCTACCCCCCAGTTGTTGATTAGTTTTGTAAACCAAAGCCAAGAATCTTTCATTGTTTGACATATAGGCCATATTTAAAAAAAAATCCCTTGTTTTATGTCTCTGTGTTCCATAGACAAATAGGATCATTCAGAATTTTTTGTTCTCAGTCTGACACCCTTTGGTTCCATCTTTGTTTCTGTGAACTGCTTTATTCTACCACTTATTACAGTTACATAGTACTTCCCGGCATCTGAATAGATGCAGTTCCTTTGTCCACTCACCTTTTTTTTTTTTTTTGGACATCTGCGTTGTTTCCATATCTTGACTATTTTGTGTACACAGCTGGGTACATATCTTTTCACTTTCTATTTTTGTGTTTGAGGGTTAGATCTCAAGAAGTGGAAGGGCTGGGTCAAATAGAAACTCTATTTTTGAGTTTAAGAGGACTCTCTACCCTGTTTTCCTTAGAGACTGAAGAAGACTTCTTTCACCAGCAGGGAATGCTGGGTCCTTTCTCACTTCATCTACTCCAAATGTGGTAGTTTTGTCCTTCTGATCTACACTAATCTCACTGGTATGAGGTGTTAATCTATCTCATCTTTGTTTATACTTGCATTTCCAAAAGAATAATCTAGAATTAACATTTTTTGGTGTGTGTGCCTACCAGCCATACTTCTTTGGGGAAGTATCTGTTCATCTCCTCTCTCCATTTTTGAACTGGGTAATTGGTCTTTTGTTGTTGAGCTTTGTGAGTGCTTTATTGATCTGGGATGCTAGCTCACAAAGAGAGCATTTCAAAGGACATTATTAAAGCCAGGTGCAGTGCCTAGAGTTTCATTATTGCCACTCTGCCTGGTTGACATTTTGTTTTCTTGTGACATAACTAAGCAGTAATTACAGATTTTCCTGCTCCTGAGAGATTTCCTTTAAGATCTGATTCTGGATTCTGAGTTGAAACTTGCATTATGGGGGAGACTTTGGAGACCCTTGTCTGAGCTCTGTGGGCTGAAGCCTCCAAATGCATTAAAATAAAATGGTGACCCTTTTCTTATTTGAGAATTCATGACTTTGAGTGGCATAAAAGTCCATAATATTTTTTTTAATCTCTAGGTGAGGATTGAACTTAGAACTGTGGATGGGCTTGGCCTAGTTTCTTGAATTCTTTTTAGACTATTATGTTTTTTTACTTGCCCTAAAATTTTTTTCCCAACTTTTTTTGTTAGCTAAGTTTTATTGTTGAGTTTTGCTCTAGGAAATTCTCCCAAACCATGAAATTCCCCTGGATGGAATTATCCTGATAAATAAAGCTGAAAATTGTTTTTATGCAATTTTTTTCAATGGCTGGTGTGTTAGTTGTATCATGTTAAGTTGGAAAGAAGGAACATGTAGGAAGGAAGGAAGGAAGGAAGGAAGGAAGGAAGGAAGGAAGGAAGGAAGGAAGGAAGGAAGGAAGGAAGGAAGGGAGGGAGGGAGGGAGGGAGGGAGGGAAGGAAGAAGAAAGGGAGGGAGGGAAGGAAGGAATGAGGGAGGGAAGAAGGAAAAGAAAGAGAAAGAAAGAAAGAAAAAGAAAGGAAGGAAGAAAGGAAGGAAGGAAGGAAAGAAGGAAGGAAGGAAGGTAGGAAGGAAGGAAGGAAAGAAGGAAGGAAGGAAGGAAGGAAGGAAGGAAGGAAGGAAGGAAGGAAAGAAGGAAGGAAGGAAGGAAAGAAGGAAGGAAGGAAGGAAGGAAATATAGAAAGAAGGAAAATGTAGCTTCACGGGCAAAAAAGCAGCATTGAGTATGGTCAGTACTCGCATTTAATTTTGCCCATAGTGACACACCCTGCTTTTGCAAAGGGAAAGAGAGGCTGTAATTAGACAGTGTCTCACAGTGTGTCTTTCCTCATTTAGTGCAAATGTTTCTCTGGTTTTCATTATTGAAGCTGTTGATGAATAAAACCACTTGAAAATCTGGGATATTTTGGAATTTTTCAATTTGGTGTCCCAGGAAAATTTTGCGTTAAAGTGTAATTTAATGGTTGGATTAGAAATGGATTAATTTCATTTGATGCCTTAAAATAATATGGTCTAAATTGACTTAGGACAGATCTGTATAGGCCTCCCGAGGTCATGTTCAATTCTCCTCTCCATTAAATATCTGAGGCCATCACTAACCTTTGCAAATCATTTCCCTTGTTTTTGCCCTGATGAAACTAAGCTAAGTCAGGTCCCGTTCCTACTTGGTTTCTTTGCTTTCAGGGCCTGAAAAGCCAAAAGGAGGCACAGAACTAAGTGTTGACTATGTATGCAGAGAGGAAAATTGTTCCTTTCTATGTAGGCCCTAGGTGACACCATCATTTCTCATATGTATTAGATCTCTTCTGCTTTGGGAATTCTTTTTCCCTGATGAGTAAACACTGCTGGTAAACTCAGTTGGACAGTTCTGTTTAAGAAGACTCTGATCAGAGGGATAGACATGGAACGATCACACTCATTTGTGGGATATAAAAAAAAAAGATAGTATGGTAATAATATCCAGAGACCATAGAGCTGAGGGCCAGGAGGGCCAGTCCATGGTCGGAAGCTCGTCATAAAGAGCAGTGGAGTACAGGTGGGCCAGAAAAAAGACCATTATGACAGTGAGAATTGGTAATGATCACTCTGCCAAGAACTGGGTGATGGAGGGAAAGAGACATCTCTTTTCTATATAACTCTCTTATTAGAGCAGCATTTGCCTTTGGAAGAATCTTCTCTAATCCCCACTCCTGCCTCTAGCTTGTGCCCCATTTCTTTCTTCCTTCCTACTTATTCTGTGCTCCCCTGAGACCTTTGCCAGGTGGATTTATTCCCCCCTTTTCTCCTTTCCCAACATGCTTCTCTCTGGTCTCTTCTCTTGAGCAACACTGAGTGCTGATTCCCTTCCCTACCTCATTGAAGCTCCACTTTCAGGGTTCCTGAGAATCCAATTTGCTGTCCCCCACGTTCCCTTCTGCTTGACCATCTTTCCAAGCCCAAATCTGTGCAGCCTGTAAACTCCGAAGCATCACCTCTTCTTCACTTGGCACTGAGCTCTCTTGATCCTCCCTTTCCATGAGAGTCCCCTGGCCTTCAAAACCATCTATATGCTAATAACTCCCAAATTTCTACCTGTGCTTCTCATCTCACCTCAGAGCTCTGTTCTCATTTATCCAAATTATGCACTTGACATCTCCACATGGAGATTTTTCAAACATCCCACACTTAATATGTTCCAAGGCCAACACACGTTCTGTCTCTTGGCACATCATTTCTCCAGGAACTTTGTCTCTTTCCAAAATGACATTTCATTTCACCTAATTGTCCAGATCAGAAGAACCTGATGTTGGAGCCAGAGCGATGATGCATCGTTAGGGCATTTGCCTTGCACGTAGCTGACTCAGGATGGACCACGGTTTGATTCCCTGGCATCCCATATGGTCTCCCAAGCCAGGAATGATTTCTGAGTGCATAGCCAGGAGTAACCCCTGAGTATCACCAAGTGTGGCCCAAAATACCCCCCCCAAAAGAACCTGATGCATCTTTGCATTCTGCCCCCACCCAGAGACTGCCTGTCCCATCCTGTCCATCCACAAAGGGGTTGATCCATGTCCCCCTTCCCCAAGAATGCTTTCTATTTGGCTTGTGGGATTGAGTGAGGACTTATTTGCTGCCTTGCTTGCTTTCTTGCCACCAGACAATATCGTTGGATCCTTTTTTTCCCTGCTATAAAATCCTTTGCAATGCTCTTTGACAGTGTTTGAAATTCCTTTGGATTGGGCTGGAGTGATAGCACAGCAGTAGGGTGTTTGTCTTGAAAGCAGCCAACCCAGGATGGACCCGAGTTTGATCCCCATCATCCTATATGGTTTCCTAAGCTTGCCAGGAGTGATTTCTGAGAGAGAGAAAACTTTTCCACTCTATTTTTTGTTTGTTTGTTTTTGGGCCATAACTGGCATAACTGATAGCACTCAGAGGTTACTCATATCATTGTGCTATAGCTCTGGCCCAAGGAGCCATTTCTGAGCACAGAGCCAGGAGTAACCCCTGAGAGCTGCAGGGTGTGGCCCAAAAAAAACCCCAAAAATCAACACCCCGGGGGCCAGAGCGGTGATGCAAGAAGTAGGGCATTTGCCTTGCATGTGGCTGACCCAGGACAGAAACTGTTTTGATTCCCAGTGTCCCATATGGTCCCCCAAGCCAGGAGAAATTTCTGAGCACATAGCCAGAAGTAACCCTGAGCATCATCGGGTATGCCCCCCCAAAAAAAACCCTCAGCACCCTCCCCTCCAAAAGAAGACATTCCTTTAGACGTAGAGGGGGCCTGATCTGTGTCTATACAGTCCCTGCCTATGAGCCTTCTCACCTGATCTCCACGTTCCTGGTGTGCACAAGATGTATGGCTTGGAACTCATGCGGAGTTCTTTACTGGGAGGTGTCTTTTCCTCTCCATGACAGGTTCTTTTGATTAAGCTTCTCTCCACAGCCCATCTATGACTGACTTGTCTCACTATGTTCCTGTCACCATTTCTAGATCCCTTATAACAGTTTCTCGTTTACCCTGGTTTCATCCACAGCATCCAGATGGTCTCCTGAGTCTGCTGAGTGCAGAGACAGGAGTAAGCCCTAAGCAACCATGGGTGTGGAACAAAAACAAAAAGAAAAACAAAACAAAAGCCCCAAACAAAAACATGGTTAAAAAAGAGAACACTTTCCCAACTAACCCCTGTGAATTAGTGTATGTGCTCTACTGTATTTCTGTCTTCACTAGATTTCCTCAATTTCATCACCACATGTTTGGCATTGAACAGATCGAACATTTAATTAATTATTGTTTATTGTTATTAATGAGTAATTTATCCAGTCAACCTTCATGGTAAAAGAAGTAATCCAAGGATTTTGGAAAAAAGGAAATGTGGTCTCTTTTTTTTTCAGGTAGCGCACACATGTGTGTTACTGGAACTTACTAGAAACTTCTATGGAACATTCCCTGACCTTGGCTATTTCGGGGTGGTTTCCCAACACAGTTTGTCTTCATGTTGTGTAAATAGAGCTCTGGACTCACTAGGCTTTGCATTTCTGCACATGGTTGTATTTCTCCTCCTTAAACACTTTCATAAATGTGAGAAATTGAAATGTGGGGGACATGCCAAGAATTACTTGCCCAATTATAAATGTAGTAAGGTCTTGAATAAAAGGAGAACTTTTGTTTTGTGAAAGAAAAATAAAATCATGTCTTAGTTGTTCAACATAGACAAGAAGCATGCTTCTCAGTCTGCTTTGTTGACACACATATTTGCTCTTGTTCTACAAGATTCCAGGGCTTTCCTAGAATTGCTAAATTCCATTCAGTTTGTCTAATACAGGAGGTTGGAGAGTGTCCAGACTTGGTTTGACTTTGAGGAATTTGAGGAATTCGGCCCATTTTTGTTGTTGTTGTTGTTGTTGTTGTTGTTGTTGTTCTTATTGTTGGTTTTCGGGCCACACCTGGTGAAGCTCAAGAATTACTCTTGCAGACATGGGGGAAGCAAATGAGATGCTGGGTAATGAACCCATGTGCCTACATAGAAATTTTATTTCTCATTTGTGGAAATATTATTGGAAACCCTTGGTAAAATTGGGCCAGATTTGTGGGGCATCAGACACACATCCTGAGATTGTGATAAAATCTATGAATGTTCATTTTTAAAAGGTTGCAAGACAGGTTCAAGGAAAATGAGTTTTATTTTTCTAGTTGTGCCTAGGTGTCTGATCTTTTTGTATTTTGATCACACGTACATTCAATTTACAGTTTAATCTGCCGCAAATTTAGATTCTGTTGGATAGGCAGAGGAGTCCCAGAATTAAAAAATAAAGTATTTTTTTTTTTTTTTGTGGTTAGACGTCTTCATTTTATTCACAGGGAATCTCGAGTTGGATGGAAGTTGTTGTTGTATTAATATAAATTAATATAAAATATAGAGTCCTGGTGTTGGTAGGGTGAGGCCTTTCTCAGCTCAGCTGGCCCCTGCAGCAGTCAGATGAAGTTTCAGGAAAAATCCAGATTTATTTCAGGGCCCTAGCCTCCACATGGCCCCTAAACTAACCCTTTCCTTTTCTTGTGGCCTCTTATCCCCACCCTCCAAGCATCCTTCCTCTTTCTCCTCTCCCTCCCTGAACCTCAGGCAACCCCTTAATTACTAACTGCAGACCCCACTTGTCTATAGGTGGGTCTGACCATCCAAGTGAAATTAGCATATGGAACTGGGGGGTGGGGGTAACAAGTTGCTGCTGTTCAGGATGAGCTTTTCAGGCTTTAAAAATTCCAGATAACAGGGGCCTGAGTGATGGTGCAGCAGTAGGGCTTTTGCAAGCAGCTGATCTAGGATGGGCCGTGGTTAGATTCCCAGTGTCCCATATGGTCCCTCAAGCCAGGACTGATTTCTGAGTTTATAGCCAAGATAACCCCTGAGCATCACTGAGTGTGTCTCTTACACAAAGTTTTTGATTCTCCAGCTTTTGCTCTGGTAGGCTGAACTTAAGAAAAAATACTTTCAAAGATGGGGCTGGAGCGGTGGCAGAAGCAGTAAGGCTTCTGCCTAGGATGGAACACGGTTCGATACCCTGGCATCCCATATGGTCCCCCAAGCCAGGAGTGATTTCTGAGCCATAGCCAGGAGTAACTTCTGAGCATCACAGGGTGTGGCCCAAAAAACAAAACAAAACAAAAACAAAAAAATACTTTCAAAGTAAAAGAAGAGTGACATAATTATTTAATTCAAAGTTTGTGATTTCAGTATCATGTGAAATTAATGATCTTCCCATGTTATTCAAGTAATTGATATACTTATAAGTTTTTTTTTTCAATTTGCTGTATTCAAATGGCAGGGATGTAGCTACCACCTGGGATTTGTCCTTCATCAGAAGACAAATCAGAAGGATATATCAGAAGTAGACTCATCTAGTTTCTATAATTAGTACACTTAAAATGCAAGTGGTCAGTATCAAATGGCCACTGATGACCATCTAGTAAAGGGTGTAGTTTAAGCCCCTTGGATACCACTTCTCTTTGGTTTGACCTTTTTAGAGAAATGATGCAAAGAATCATCAGAGTGGAGGAAATGTTCCTTTGATGATAGAATTGGGGTTGTAATATTGAATGCCAGAAAGAATTGTATTATGAAAAACTCTGTAAACCACAGTGTCTAAAACAAAGACATGTAATTAAAAAAGAAAAGAAGAACTAGAGGTGACATGTCACATTTAGAATAGTACTCCTTGAGGAGCAAGAATCAATAATCCAGTGTTGGGACAGATCTAGGCAATATCCTGGGACTGACTGAGCTCCAGATTCTTCCTATGTGAAGTGTGGAATGGAAATACTTGGGACCATATGGATGTCAGTTATTGAATACGCATCGGCAAGACAAATACCCTACCCACTGTGCTATCTCTCTGGCACCTGCAGTTCCCTCTCCTCCTCCCCCTGCTTTGGACCATGGCTTCTCTGGAAGGCATGTGCCTAGATGATCTGCTTGAGGAGGGGAAAGCTTACAGGAGCAGAGTCTGGAAGACTCAGAACATAGGGCCAGAATTTGGGGGTAGGTGCAAGGAAATCAATCTCTCAGCAGCTCCCTGGATGGAGGCAGGGTCATGTATTTTGGGGGAAGGAAAGAGCAAATCATGAGCATTGGTGGAAAGGGGAAGCAGTGAATGGGCAACCAGCTGCAGGAGTTTCCTCTTAGGCAGAGGCACTCAGGCGAGTGTCAGGATCTTGGCTTAGAGGTTGTTTTCCTAATGAGCCTGTGTCATTTCGGCATTGGTCTGACCTGGGCTATTGTAAAGGACTCAGAATCGGGGCAATTCTCCTTGGGAGGGGAGGCAGAGGTCTGCTAGAAGCTTGTAGGACTGGCCTGCATCTTTGAAGAGACACAGGGGTCAGCAAGCCACTGTCTTCTGTGACCTGTAAAAGAGTTGGAGTGGCTCCAAGTTGTCACACTGAGGTCCAGCATGGTGGTGGCCCTATGCCCAGGCAGCATGATAACTCTGGTCACCTGGGATGAAACTGTGCCTGGCCCTGGGGTTCTCTGTGCAGGGAAGAGGTGTGGGAAGGGACTGGAAAAATGTTGCAAGTCACGGACCAGGTCATCTCCACATCACTGATTGTGTTTGGTGTTTCAGATCCATGTGGTCCTTCTGTGGAGCTCGTGTGTGTGTGTGTGTGTGTGTGTGTGTGTGTGTGTGTGTGTGTGTGTGTGTGTGTGTGTGTGTGTGTGTGTGCTGACCTCTGGTGGATCCAGACCGGCAGGGCCCTGCTGTGTCATGTCCCTTCCATGAGCCTTGGCCCATGAGCTTAGTCCCTAAATTGGCTATGAGGCAGGTGGGCTGGAGCTTACAGAGGCTAAGTAACTTGCACATGGGTCATATTGCCAACATCTGGCAAAGCTGAGATTTTATTTTTAATTATTTTTTTAAGAATCCATGGTTCACAGTACTAATATTGATGGTTTCTCAAGCACACATCCATCACCAGTGTGCATCTCTCCCTCCCCAAGGATCCCAATGTCTTTGCCTTTCACCCCAACTCAATTGTGTGGCTTAGTTCTCCCATTATATGCTGGCACTCAGGGCCAGAGTGAATTCTGTGTCTCCTGAGGTGAGATTTCCATCTTCTTGGGGATTGTTGCAGGCAGGTGGTAGAAATTCTGGGGCCAGGCTATATCCCTAAAGCTTTGAAGCATTTATACTCTGGTTGATGCTTGTCACCTCAATAAATGAATCATTAAAATAGAAATACAAACACAGATTTTTAAAGACTCCATTGGATTTTAATTGGGCACAAGCTCTTCCTGCTAAATCTTAATTGGTAGCTGAATCTTAATTGGTAATTGGCATTAAAATTGGTGAGAGATTTAGACATGTAGAGATCAGTTACATTACAAATTTGGTTTTTATTTTGTATTTTGTTTGGTTTGGTGTCCACACCTGGTGGCACTTGGGGGTTACTTCTGGTAGGCTCAGGGACCATATGGGATGCCGAGATGCTGGGGATTGAACCCAGGTCAGCCACATGCAAGACAAATGCCTTCCCCTCTGCTATTGCTATTGTTCTGGTCCCTACAGAATTTTTCTGAGAAGTTCAAATGAAATGTAATGATTGGACAGAGAAGCCAGACTTGCTTTTTTTTCCCCTTGGTTTTTTGTTTTTTGGGGGGCACATCTGGCAGTGTTCAGGGGGTTTAATCCTCACTCTGTGTTCAGAGATCACTCCTGGCAGGCTCAGGGGACAATATGAGGTGCTGGGTCCAAGGTCAGCCAAAGTGCAAGGCAAATGCCCTACCATTGTGCTATTGCTCTGGACTCGAGAAGTCAGACTTCCAAGGCCTAACCCATATTTAATTTTCTTTTTTTTCATTTTTGGTTTTTTGGTCATACCTGGCAGCGCTTAGAGGTTACTCCTGACTCTATGCTCAGAAATCACTCTTGGCAGGCTCGGGGACCTTATGGGATACCGGGATTCAAACCACCATTCTTATGCATGCAAGCACATGCCCTACCTCCATGCTATCTCTCAGGTCCCCCCATATTTAATTTTATAGGCTCAATTTCTATCTGCTTTTATGTAACTTTATACAAGTGGTCACATCATTGGTTCATTGACATGCATCGTTTAGAAAATGTCTGTATCTTCTTGCCCAAGTCAATAGCACGCAGAGCTAGATGAAATATTGACTTTCCTTTGTATAGTTGTTAATAATCACTATGAACTTGGGGAAATTTTATTTGACTTACACAGTTGCAACTTTTGGCAGATTTTCCAGGGTTCTTCTGATGTATCTACCTTTGTCATTGAGAGTTTCGTGAGTATTGATGGTGGCCTAGGATATATGTTAATTCCCCACAAAATATTGAGAAACTACTTTCAAGGTAGGTAGGGAAAGGCAACCACAGCTCTTCCTTTTTGCTCCTAATATCCATTACTTGTGTCTGTTCTTTATAATCTTTTAGTACAACATTTGAAAGTTTACTAATCAACATTAAAAATAGCAGCACTGCAAATCTCTGTGTCAGCACCCTAATATTTTCTTCACTTAGTTGTTGACAAGGATTTTCTTCTGTTATTGGAGGAATATGAGAATCTAGTTCACAAGCAATTAAGCTGTGATTGAAGTGTCTGGTTTGGGGTTTTTTTTTTCCCCCCAGTGAGTCTGGTGTTTAATGTGTCTCCAGGAGGGATCTGGAAGCCAAGTCTGAAACAAAGGGAAAAGATCCCTGCTACAGAGACAGTCTGGGTCAGAAAGCCTTCGATTGATCTGCTGATTTCTTTCTATTTTCCCCTTTGGACAACAGAGCCATGGGTGCAATAGAGAAGAGATAATTAACGGAGGATTGAAAGCTGTCATCAATCTTCGGAAGGAAAGTTGACACAAAATTATAAAATGTTATTGACTGGGTTTTGAAAATATTAATTTACCTCATGCCCAATTTTCTAGATAAGAGTCACAGAATCCTAATTCTCTTGGGAGAAATGTTGGCTTCCAGAAATAAATGCTAATATTAAAAAATATATATCTGTACTACATCCATTCTTATTAATAACAAACTCCCTTATCTATAGAAAGACTTAATAGAAATACATTGTGATGCTTTAGCTAAAGCTGCATTTGTAAGTAATTGGCCATTGCATTAGTATGTCCCCTGGTTTCCATTTCACTGATATTCAGCGTGGGAGGGAAATGATATGTCTTCCCGTTTCCTGCAGGCTCCACTTGGATTAACCTGGCAGCCTGCCACACTGCAGCCTGGGCCCGAGTCTCTGGGAGAGGACGACACTGCCTGTCTCATTTAACTGGCACACAGGCCCATTCCACCCTCCCATGTGTGCCTCTTCTCAATAAATCATAGCCAGGCTTCTGGATGTGGGCTTTGCCTTACACATGCTCCTGCTTGGCAGTGGACAGTGACCAAACACCAACAGCTGGCAAAGGGCCTTCATGCCATGGGGCACCATTGGTTGAAAGCTACCACAGTCAGTCATTTTTTTTTTTCACCTCATTTCAAGAGCTGGTTGTATATGTGACTGAAAGTTCAGCTTGTCTACTGAAAGAAGCTGCCGTTTCCTGGGCTGAGATTTTTCTCTTTGACAGCACAGAGAAGTGACCAACATACTGCCTCTGTGAGCTGGTGGGCACAGTGCTGACTTTTGTACTTTGCAAAAGCAATAAAGCTTCAGACCCCATTTCCTGTGGCATCACTGTGGTTCCATGTGTGGTGAAAGTGTTTGTTGTTGTTGTTGTTGGTTTTTGTTTTTTGGGCCACACCTGGTGACGCTCAGGGGTTACTCCTGGCTATGTGCTCAGAAATAGCTCCTGGCTTGGGGGACCATCTGGGACACTGGGGATTGAACCGCGATCCGTCCTAGGCTAGTGCAGGCAAGGCAGATGCCATATTGCTTGTGCCACTGCTCTGGCCCTTGTGGTGAAAGTTTTTAAGCCATATAGGTGTAGGTATTTGGGCCTTTCTCATTCAGGTTTTGGGATATGTACTTTGCTTTTCTTCCATGAACTCTGAGAGAAGAGGTATGTTAGTATGCAAGAAGTGAGGGGGAAGAAGCTACTTACTGGGTATTTGGAGAAACCATCATTTAAGGGAAGAATCCATAGATATCTGCAATGCTGATAGAGAATGAGAATGAGTGAGTGAGAGAGAGAGAGAGAGAGAGAGAGAGAGAGAGAGAGAGAGAGAGAGAGGAGAAAGAAAGAGGCACCAGCCCTAATGCTTTCTTCTCAGCTGTTTAGCAAGTCTCTCAGACTAGGAACATGTTCACACACAGGTAGTTGAAGTGCCAAAGAATAAGTGGTTGACTCAGATACACATTTCTGGTTGACAACACAATATAGGAAAAATTCTTAAGGAGGTTGGCATAGAAATAAATATAGAGAGTTGGTCTCATTCAAAGATTGTCTCATATTGCAGGAAGGGTCTGGCTGGCTGGAGTATAGGATTTGGGAGAGGTTAGCAGTTCCCTGGTATGGGAAGCTTTGGAGGTGAAGTAATGTGAGAGGGACATGGGTAGCAAACAGGACTATAAGGCTGGCTCACAGTGAGGGCTAGGGGGAGAAGATGTGGAAGGAAATGCCACGTGGGAAAGGTCGGCACTGCCACCACATCTTGGGTGTGGGAATGGGCTGTGCTGTAACAGTCATTGGACATTTTTTAGTTGGGGTATATGGAGTGAGGGGCTAGTGTGAGCCCAGAGGAGACACTGAAGGCATGTGGGCAATGGAGTCTCTGAGATACACTGGGATGGTAACCGAGAATTGTAAATTCATTGACTGGCCATCTCCTGGCAGGTGGTTTGTTCTTTCATTGGTTCAACAGTTTCCCTAATGCATAGCCCAGTTAGAAGACATTGTAACCAAATCCTTTCATATGATTCATCCAGGTGATTATTGGCTGCCCCTAAAACTCATATGCGGGATTAATGAGAATTTTTCCAAGTGCTTTTTTAGAAGTAATAAAAATATTAGATATAATTGATGAAAAGAAATCCTCAAACAACAACATACAGTTTTGTTTGGCTAGCAACCATTTCTTCTTTTTTGAGCCCCCTTGATTTGGAGTCATAGCTGTTGATGTTTAGGGGTTACGTATCTAGCTCTGCACTCAGAGATCTCTCAGCAGGCCATGGGGATCTTATGTGGTACTGGGGATTGAATCTGGTTATGTACATGCGAAGCAAGTGTCTTACTTGCTATACTTTGCTCCAACCCATATATTTCTTCTCATCTTTGTTTTTGAGCCATGTCAGGAAATATTACTGGCTCTGAGCTCAAGAATCACTCCATGTGGGCTCAGGGATGCCAGAATCAAACCTGAGTCAACAATGTACAAGGCAGATACTTTCTGCTGTACTATTGCTCTATCCCCCAACTATATATTTCTCAAATCTATTATAGGTTATCTGTATGAATTTATGGTCTGTGGAATATACATATATTACATGTATCCATATATATTTCTATAAATATATGCTAATATATAATATATAAATATATAAAAATCAGAGAAAAATAAAGACAAACATGGAACGTTATATTCCAGGAGAGACTTTTCTTCAGAAACTTTAGTTTGCTGAAGTTTCAGTGCTGAAGTAAGGGTTCATTCCCCCCCCTCCCATAATTCAAATTGTTGTTGAAAATAAAAATTCAGCCATCACAATATAGCCATGAGATAAATCTTTTAAATGCATATCTAGTGTATATTTTAAATGCATGATAGGGCATATCTAGTGCCATGTACTTCACAAGAAAAATTCTGGCATAGTTTTAAGTAATATGTCTATTATTAAATTAGTTAACATTTCCTCCTGCAAAAATGAAGTGCTTTCTTATCGAAGTTGAATTTTTAGAAGCATGTCATATTTCAGTTCATTCTAATCACCTTGAAGGTGAACCATTGCACTTCCAAGAACATGTAATAAAGAATAGTGATTTCATGCTTCCTTCTTGGCTGTCATGGCCTCTCAGAGCTGTGAATTAGCCTTGAGTACATCTGCTTTGACAGCCAAGAGCTTCAGCAACAGGCTTGAGTGGCCCTGGGAGGTGCCCATGTGTGGGGTTATTAGAGATGAAGCAGTGTAGGTGGGGAGTGTCTGACACAGCAGTGCCACCTCCAAGTTTCAAGCCAGAGAGAAAGGTTCAGCTGCCCACTTCACAAATTTCATCCTTGGTTTGCATTTTCCTACAAAGTCACCCTGATAGGTTTGGGACTCAGAGGTAAAGTGACAACAGTGGTCAGGGAACTGGCAAGATTTGAAAACAGAAGTGGACTGTGAGATATAAGGCATGGTTTCTTAGTCACTAAGGGAGGACAGTCTTCTTTTTGGGGCACAGAAAACAAAAGCCCATGTTTGCCTGTCCATCGCACACCTTTTCAGGCTAAGACTCATAGCATGATAGTGGAGTTAACTCAGGTCTACAGTGGCTGATCACAATAGTAGTAACATGACTTGTAGTAGTAACATGTAACATGACTTGACTGGAAGTGGTCTGAAATGGTTTTCTCATCATAGAAGTGAACAAGAACCCTTTGGATTGACCTCAAGTGTGGGGCATGATGCTTTGGTATCTTGATCCTGGGCTAACTGTCACAAATGTGTCTTGCTGTAGATCCAAGGGTGTCTCACTGAGGTACTTTTGGATATGATTGAGTTTCCTAATCTCAACTTTCTTCCTAGACCCAATTCTCTTCCTCAGTGCTGGCATTAGAACTGGGATAACAGTTTAGTCGAGCTGCATTCTCAAGCAGAGGCTGCCCTGGCCTTAGGAAATGGTTTTCAATATATCTAATCATCTCTGTGCCAATGGTTAACCTCTGTTCTGTAGTGCTCAAGAAATTATGTTTGTGAATATGGTTTAGGATGTATGACAAGTACAAGGTATTGAATTACGTGGTTAGAATATATATGTGTATATGTTATGTTGTTATATGTATATGCTGTGTATATAAAATACACAAACACACACAAACATGTGAATTTACTGGCTAACAGGAGTGAACACAGGAGGAATGATCTTGCACAAGGTCAAGGCTATTTATGTGAGTCTCATGTAATTGAATCTGATTAGGAAGAAGGTCAAGATATTAAGTGGAGCAATATAGAGGTTAGTGGCTGGATAACTCAAAGAGAAAAGGAACTTGAAACAGTCAAGTTGGCCCATTTTTGAAGGCAAGCCCCAAGAGCAGATGGGAAGGCAGATGGTTCATAGCCCAGCTAGTTTCTTGGGGAAGCAGAGAGCAGAACCGGGTGTCTATGGGCACCACTGGCTCTGATTCACCCCATGGGTGCGAAAGAGCTGGGTTCTCCCTTTGGCCCAGCAGCCATAACATATTTTTCCCTCTCTCCTGAGGAGGGAGCTTGCAGGGGCAGTTAAGTAGACAACTGTCCTTGGACATAAATTTTTCCTGTTGCACTATAGCATGTGGCCCAAGAATTGTGAGGTGGCAGTTCAGACTGTTAGGTCAAGGCACTTCCGAGAGGAAATGTTCTCAGCTTCTCTGCTGGGAGATTGAGAAAGGAGGAGACAGGATGTTCACCCTGGATACATACACCTCACAGAATTGTTTCCTTCTGACCTCAGGGGGTTCAGGGCAAGAGACGGAGCTGATCTGGGGGAAACCTGATTAGCCATTAACCAGGAAATGAATTGGAAAATGGACAGCTTAAGTGCCAATTGCCCTTTACTGGGGACAGCGAGCATTTAGTGAATGTATAGGTTTAATAAAGAAGACCAAGTTTATTTGGGCTGATTTCATTACTCTATTCCTCAATTTGAAAATATCTTTAGTGAGTGTAGAATGAAGAACTATTTGGTGCAAGGAGGGAAAATCAGATCAACTTTAGGAAGTTCACAACCTAATGAGGAAGATGGAACTTTTAATCAAATGATCATCTCTCGAAGCCGAACAACACGTGGTGAAAAGACTTAGTGCCAGCCCTCAAAGAGGCACAGTCCCCTCTGGATGCTCCATGAGGAAGAAGAGGAAAGTCATGTCTCTATAGACTCCTAAAAAAGCTTATGACAGAAGTACTGGGAGAACTGGAGGCATCAGCAGGAACAGGAGTAGAGGCATGTGCAGATGGTTCTAAAGTGTTTACAGGAATGAGAACCCAGCTTTGTGGAAAAGAGTAGTGACCTTGGATGGAGGACAGATCCATCTCTTCCAAAAGGTCATAGGCCAAAATTGGCTCTTAGTGCGTGGTGCACCCATGTAGTAAAAATGAAGACACTGGGTGAGGGATTTAAGGAACCTTTTTTCAAATCTCTTTTCTTGTTTTGTTTTTGGCCACACCTGGTGGTTCTTAGAACTTATCCCTTGTTCAGCCCTCAGAGATCATTCCAGCCCCTAGCTGCCCCTTAGCCCTGGGGAAGCCTGGTTGGGATCTGTACAATTGAGTCTCTATGATCCAGATTTGTCTCTGGGTACTTGCTTGGGTAATAGTGGCTCCGTGTCATCACTCATCATAAAGGATTTGTCTGTTGAAAGCTCGATAGTGATTTTTATACATCTGCAGAAACTGGAGCCATACTTGCGGTCTGACCTACAAGGTTGGGGACTGTTGCCTTTACTGCAGAAAAGAGTTAGGGGCAACAGGCTCCCCAAAATAAACTTCAGAAAATAATTTGTCCACTTTAGATAAGTTGAAAATTAGATTTTATTTTGAGCTAAAATAGGGCCATGATTGATTCTAAGATGTGACTAGTGGCCGCCTGCTGTGGTCAAAGGATCTTATAAGTTTTAGAACAATCGACTCAAAAACAACAACAAAAAGGGTATTTATTCTTCCCCAGTAAATTCTAAGGGACTGAGCAGAAAATCAATAGCCTTAAATAGTGTTTTTTGTATCCCTTTGTGCTTTTCTTGGATCCCTCCCACTTTCAGCGGCTTCTAGATACCTGTGACCTAATTTTTGCTTTTTTATTTTTTTTTTTATCTTTTAATTTCTGGCTGAATTGTGGACTATATATGTGTTTTGAGGATGGGGTGCAGGCTTTGTTCAAAAAGCTCACAGGAAATTCTAGGGGCCTTTTCTAGTCCTCCTTCTGAGACTGATCACAGTCATCCTAAGCATTGTACAAGGCCTAGCCTTTGGTTCTTACATAAGGAACTTGGACTAGACCTTAACTTTTTTCTCCCAGATGACACCTATCAGATTGGGTTGGACTTAAACCAGGGATGGGGAGATCTACAGGGTCCCTAAGCCCAGCTTCATGAGTCCAGCCCAGATGGCCCTTCTGAGCCAAGCTAAAGGTGTACACTCAGCCCTTCCCTGGGCACAGTCTTTGCTGGCATCTCTGTAGGCACACTGTCCCCTTTCTTTCTTATACAGTCACAGAAAGGGTGGGTGGATGCATCCAATGGGAGTCTCTCCTGTCCTGAGTTCCCAGTGGGCTCTCTGAGTCCACTGTAGAGATAGGATTGAAGAGAGTGAGGGGAAGAAAGCTTTAGGTGTTATGTCCATCTCTGATACCACTTCCCATGTTCATATAGCTAGTTGTGGGGTGCTGCTTTACATGCTCATTCCCATCTGATGGGATCCCATCAGAGTGTAGCTTCCCTCCATCAGCAGATTTACTTCTGATACCACCTCTCCACATGCTCAAATCTTCCCCCAGCATCCCTTAGCTCTAGGCCCTACATTTGTCTCCTTCATAGGGTCTGGTTTCTGGTTTCTTGGTGTTGTTTTGAGACAATACCAGACAGTACTCACAAATGACTATTGACTCTGCTCTCAGGACTTACTCCTAGTGATGCTCAAGAGATCTAATGGAATGTTGAGGATTGAATCCAAGTTGGTTGCCTGCAAGGCAGACACTCTCCCCACTGTGCTATCTTTCCAGCCTATCTTTGGGATTGTTAAAGCAATACTTGATACTAAAGACATCACTGACCTTCAAGGAAAATACTTATGCTTGGCCTAAGTCTGACTCCAGTCTTCTAGAAATTTATTCTTTCTTCTCTGCTCACCTTTTATATGTACTGATTCATGTGTGTCTTCCTTCTACTTTCTGTGTGGATGCCCTAACCCTGGCAGCTCTCTCTAATGCCCCTGATTATGCCTCTTGGGCCAGGCCTCTGGGCGTGGTATGAAGGAAGGAGAAGTCACCCTATCCTTTGCCAGTGTGGTCTCACACTGGTTATGGAGGAACACTACTGTAATGGCTTAGTGTTAGCTTCAGAGTGACCCAGAATGAATGAAGAGTATGTGTGACTTTGAACTAGAACAATCACATAGTTGGGAGAGAACTTGGCTTCAGTGCTCCCAGTTTCAGTCACTGGCATTTTTATGGTCCCCTGAGTGCAAAGCTGGAGTAACCCCTGAGCACCTCAAGGTTTGGACCAAAACAGAAAATTGTGCTAAGTTCTCTCCATATCCCTCTCTGCCTCTGAGACCTGCCAATATTCTAGGTGAGTTTCTGGGGCCACCAGGCATGCTGTAAGCCAGATACCTCCCAGGTGGTTCATTTTTGACACAGTCCCAAGGAAGAAACCAGTTTTGTCCTCCTACATATCTGAGAAGTTATAGTGCTTTGTTTATTTTTTAGTGAGTCTAAATGAAAGAAAGGAGAACTATGTTAATACAAGGTCTTTGCTGTGTTTACCATGGGATGAGAAATTTGTATTTCTAGTGGCAAGCCATTTATAGTTAATTTTAGACAGTTTTATAATCATTTCCTGATAGGAAATTGACCTCTAAGCTACCTGTTTTCCTCTTTAAATTGTCTGCATTGTTGAAGTTACTTTGTTACAGGGATTACACATGGCGGTTGCCAGAATTGTCATATTTGATTTGGTGTTTTGTTTGTATATTGGGAAATCACTCCTGCAATGCTCAGGGCTTCTTCCTGACTCTGCACTTAGGGGTTACTTCTGGTAGGGATTGGGAGATCATGTTGAGGATCAAACCCAGACTAGCCACGGCAAGTAGCTATACTATCACCTCAGCCCCAATTATCTTTATATTTTTAATTGTCCCATTTCTGAATTTATTTTTAATATCTTCCATGACCATAAAATGTTTTAAGGTTGGGACTGGAGCTATGGGTGTTTGCCTTGTACACTCAAGACCAGGGTTTGGTCCCTGGAATCCCTTTTGGTTCCCTGAGCCTGCCGGGAGTAATTTCTGAGTACAGGCCAGGAGTAAGCTCTGATTGCCACTGGGTGTGGTTAAAAAAAAAAAAGAAGAAGAAAAAAGAAAAATAAAACAAACAGAAAAATTTTAAGATACTAAAAATTGTAGAGTGTTCTGTCACATTCTTATTCTACTGGCACACCCTGCTTACCCCCTCTCTGTGTTTTTGGGGGGGGTCTTAGCTGCATTTCATCCCATTTTTCCTTTTTTGATCAGAAACAGTGTGGGCATGCTTTGAATCAAAGCAGCAGTCAGTTGGAGAAAGCAATCCCCCTGTTTACATGTCAGTCGGATCAGGCTCCCAGTGAATGCCTTGAGCATACGCCCAATGCAGGAGCCTGGCTTTGTGTTT
This sequence comes from Suncus etruscus, assembly GCF_024139225.1. Lineage (NCBI taxonomy): Eukaryota > Metazoa > Chordata > Mammalia > Eulipotyphla > Soricidae > Suncus > Suncus etruscus. The sequence continues at coordinate 7,655,482 of NC_064865.1, read as the reverse complement.
GTGTTTGCCCAAACCCAGCAACTGCTCACAGTTTTATTTCTCCATGTCATACTCAAAGCCTGGTCAATCTCTCACGGTGCCCGAGGGGCCGAACCAGGTCTGCCTATCCTGGGCCATTCATCATCAGCTCCTCTGCCCATCCTCTTCCCCACTCTAGTTTCAGCCCCTGAAAACTCATTTCTAGCCTGTTTGCCCAATGAACCTTTATTCTCCAGAGCTCCCTCTGTCGTACTATTTCTTTGCTCTACCAACCTGCTGTTTTCTTGGGCAGCTTGTATTTTTGACTTGGGTGACTCGTCACAGTGCTGGTTTAACTCACAAACCCAGGGCATTTATATTTTACTTTGTGCTAAAGTGTTCAATTCTTTTACTTTTCTTTGGGGGACACACTTGGCAGTGCTCAGGGGTTACTTCCTGGCTCTGCACTCTGGAATCAATCCTGGTGGTCTCGGGGAACCTTATGAGATGCTGGGGATCAAACCTAGGGCTGCTGTGTGCAAGGCAAATGCCTTCCTTGCTGTGCTGTTTCTGGTTCCTAAGTATTTCTGAAACTTTGTAAAGATGTGTAGGGATGTGGTACAAAAGGAGGTCTCTGACTGTCTTAGGTGGTGAACTTGCCTAGAACAAGTCAACTTTGCTGAGCCAGCCCCATAAGTCACTCGGCCCCAGGGCCAAGATGTTTGCAGATGAATTGTGTGCAACTCAGATGATGCATCAGTTGTTTTTGACTTGGGGAAGAATCCACATAAAACTGAAAGGCTGTATTGATGAATATGCCCCAAAGTAAATTGCTGTTTTCTAGATCAAGGTCCGGGCCTGATATTTTGTAGAATTCACAGACTATTCTTCTCATGACAGGTCTCTATTAGCCCTTGAGCAATTTGGCAACCCAAAACTATGGCCAAATTCAGATAGGTCGCAGGAATTCTAAGGTCAAAACCATAAATAATTCTTCCTCCTCCTCCTCCTCCTCTTTATTATTCTCTCCACCCCCTCTTTCTTCTATAAACAGAAATATCTCTTCAAAGTATAATTCCAGGCATTTGTTGACCATTCATCAAATATATTTATATAGAAACAAGGTGACTTAGATTCACCAAATCACATATTATATAGGTGAGCAACAATTCCTATGGTGCAAATGGGCTTGCCCATTAGAGAATCAGATCTCAGAGCTGAAGGGGTTTGGATAACTCATTCCTCTACTGTCTTCCATGTTGGTTTTTCTTTATTTAATCCTCAGACCAGTGTAGAATATGGATCTAGCACCTCTTTTACCACTGGGGTAAGACTGTTCTTGGAAAATAAAGTCAATCCTTTAAGGTGTGTGTCCAGCATAGGGCAGTGGTCTGGAATTTGCTTCTTTTGGGGTGGGGGCACAATTCTTAGTACTCAGGTGTTACTCCCTGGATCTGCGCTCAGGAATCACTCCTGGCAATGTTCGGGGGATCATATGAGATGCTGGGGATTGAACCCAGGTCAGCTACATGTGAAGTAGGTATCTTACTCCCCACTGTATTTTTGCTCCATTCCCTGAAACTGCTTTATAATAGGACTTAGTGCCAACATCAATGGCATCTTCCTATTTCCCTTTCTAGATCCTAATTCAGACATTTATTAGAGTGACCAGAGATATGGTACATTGGGTGAGACCACTATCAGGTGGGCTTTCCATGCAGCCCACCTTCTTTGATTCCTGGCAACACAGAGGGTCCTGGAGTTCTACTCTAAGTGATCCCTGAGCTCTGAGCTAGGAGTAAACCCTGAACACATCTGTGTGTTCTCCCCACCAAAAAAATTTATTGTAGTGTAGGTAAAACAATTTCTATAGTATTAAAGTAACGATCTATTAAGGGACTGCACATTCAGCACCACCAAAGGGCTCACAGTGCTCCATTAGAGTCCCCATGTCACCTCTCATCCAGTTTTTCTTTTTTGCTATGTCTTTCCCACTCTGACTAGATATCAGTTTTGTAATTCAAAGCCAAGGACTTTTCACTGTTTGATACTATTCCCTTGTTTTATCTCTATTTCACAGATAAAGGAAATCATTCAGTATTTGTTATTCTTCTGAGAACTTTAGCTGATCATTATTCCTTCCAGTTCCATCCACGTATGCAGAACCACAAGATTTCATCATTTTTTATTGCTACATAGTATTTTATTGTTTTATTGTATGACTTTATTCATTTATCTGTCAACCTTTAAGTTGTTTCCACAACCTGGCTATTGTAAGCACTGCAATCGCAGTGAAAATGCCCCCCCAAATTAGGGTCTTTGTGGGGTTCTTTTGGGGGCAAAATGATTAATGCTCTAATTTTTAACCTCACCATTTTTAAAAATAATTTCTTTATTGAAACACCGTGATTACAAACATAACTGTAGTTGTGTTTCAGTTGTAACAAGAACACCCCCCTTCACCATGCAACTTTCCCATTACCAAAGCCCCCATCTCTTCCATCCCCACCCCCTGCCTGTATTCGAGACAGGCTTTTTACATCCCTCACTCACAGACACTGTTATGATAGTTCTCAGTGTAGTTATTTCTTTAAGTGTGCTCACCACTTCAGGCCCTCATCTCTGGGAAGTATTTCAGTTTCTTTAATTTTTCTTAAACCCATAGATGGGTTGAGACTCATTCATAGATGAGTGAGAGTATTCTGTGTCTCTCTCTCCCTCTGACTAATTTCACTCAGCATTATATATTACATGAACATTCATGTATAGGAAAATTTCATGACTTTATCTCTCCTGACGGCTGAATAATATTCTATTGTGTATATGTACCACAGTTTCTTTAGCCATTCGTCTGTTGAAGGGCATCTTGGTTGTTTCCAGAGTCCGGCTATTGTAAATAGTGCTGCGATGAATATAGCTGCGTGGAAGGGATTTTTGTATTGAATTTTCTTGTACCTAGGGTATATTCCCAGGAGTGGTATAGCTGGGTCAAATGGGGGCTCAATTTCCAGTTTTTTGAGGAATCTTCATATTGTTTTCCATATGGGCTGGACTAGAAGGCATTCCTACCAGCAATGTGCTCCCCACATCCCCAGCAGCACTGATGGTACTTGTTCTTTGTGATGCGTGCCAGTCTTTGTGGTGTGAGATTGTACCTCATTGTAGTTTTGATTTACATCTTCCTGATGATTAGTGATGTGGAGCATTTTTTCATGCACCTTTTGGCCATTTGTATTTCTTCTTTGAGAAAGTGTCTGTTCATTTCTTCTCCTGATTTTTTGATAGGGTTATATGTTTTTTTCTTGTTAAGTTCTGCAAGTACCTTGTATATCTTAGATATTAGCCCCTTATCTGATGGGTATTGGGTGAATAGCTTCTCTCATCCTGTGGGTGGCCTTTGTATCCTAGTCACTATTTCCTTTGAGGTACAGAAGCTTCTCAGCTTAATATAGTCCCATTTGTGTATCTCTGCTTCAACTTGTTTGGAGAGTGCTATTTCTTCCTTGAAGATGTCTTTAGTTTCAATGTCCTGGAGTCTTTTACCTATATGTTGTTCTATATACTTTATGATTTCAGGCCTATATCAAGGTCTTTAATCCATTGCATTTGACCTTGATACATGGTGTTAGCTGGAGATCTGAGTTCGTATTTTTGCAAGTGGCTGACCAATTGTGCCAACACCATTTCTTGAAGAGGCTTTCCTTGATCCATTTTACATTTCTTGCCCCTTTATCAAAGATTAATTGATTGTATATCTGGGGATCATTCTCTGAATACTCCAGTCTATTCCACTGATCTGAGGGTCAGTCTTTATTCCAATACCATACTGTTTTAATGATTATTGCTTTGTAATACAATTTAAAGTTAGAAAAAGTTATGCTTCTCATATTCCTTTTCCCAAGGATTGGTTTAGCTATTCTTAGGTGTTTCTTGTTCCAGATGAATTTCAGGAGTGTTTGATCCACTTCTTTGAAGAATGTTATGGGTATCCTTAGAGAGATTGCATTAAATATGTACAGTACCCTGGGGAGTATTGCCTTTTTAATTATGTTAATCCTCCCAATCCATGAGCAGGGTGTATGCCTCCATTTCTTTAATTTTTTGAAGTAGGGTTTTATAGTTTTCTTTGTGTACGTCCTTCACATCTTTAGTTAAGTTGACGCCAAGACATTTGAGTTTGTGTGGCACTAATGTAAGTGGGATTATTTTTTGATATCCATTTCTTCCCTATAATTATTTGTGTATAAGAAGGCAATTGATTTTTGCATGTTAATTTTGTAGCCTGCCACATTGCTATATGAATCTATTGTTTTTAGAATTTTTTTTGTAGAATCTTTAGGGTTTTCTAAATATAGTATCATGTCATCTGCAAACAGTGAGAGCTTGACTTCTTCCTTTCCTATATGGATGCCCTTGATTTCTTTTTCTTTCCTAATTGCTATTGCAAGAACTTTTATAGCATTATGTTGAATAGGAATGGTGAGAGGGGCAGCCTGTCTTGTACCATATTTTAAAGGAAAGGCTTTTAGTTTATCTCCATTGAGAATAGTACTTGCCATTAGCTTGTGTTATATTTCTTCTTCTATATTGATAAATGTTTCTTCTATTCCCATATTTCTGAGAGTTTTTATTAAGAATGGGTGTTGGACCTTATCAAATGCTTACTCTGAATCTATGATATGATCATATGGTTTTTATTTTTCTTTTTGTTGATATGGTGTATTATATTGATTGATTTACAGATGTTAAACCATCCTTGCATTCCTGGAATGAAACCTACTTGGTCGAGGTGAATGACCTTCTTGATGAGGCATTGGATCTTGTTTGCCAGAATTTTGTTGAGGGTCTTTGCATCTGTGTTCATCAGGGATATTGGTCTTTAGTTTTCTTTTTTTGCAGCCTCTCTGTCTGGTTTTGATATCAAGGTGATGTTAGCTTCATAAAATCTATTTGGGAATGTTCCTGGTTCTTCAATATCATGAAACAGCCAGAAGAGGATTGGTAGAAGTTTCTCTTGAAAGGTTTGAAAGAATCCATTAGTGAATCTATATGGGCCTGAGCTTTGGTTTTTGGGAAGACTCTTGATGACTGTTTTAATTTCCTCAGTAGTGATGTGTCTGTTTAGATATGCAAGGTCATCCTGGTTTAACCATGGAATTATAGGAGCCCAAGAATTTATCCATTTCCTCCAGGTTTTCATATTTTGTGCCATAGAGTTTCTCAAAGTTGTCTCTTATTACCCTTTGATCTCAGCAGTATCTGTGGTGATCTCCCCTTTCATTCCTAATCCTGTGTATTAGATTTCTCTCTCTCCGTTTCTTTGTGAGTTTTGCTAGTGGATTATCAATCTTGTTTATTTTTTTCAAAGAACCAACTTTTGCTTTTGTTGATCTTTTGAATTGTTTTTTGGATTTCCATCTCATTGATTTCTGCTCTAAGCTTTGTTATTTCCTTCTGTCTACTATTTTTGGTTCCTTTTGTTGGACATTTTCTAGTTCTAAAAGCTGTGTCATTAAGCTTTTTATATATCTTTTCTGATGTATACTTGCAAGGTTATAAATTTTACTCTTAGTACTGTTTCTGTTGTGTCCCATAAATTCTGACAATTTGTGTCTTTATTGTCATTTGTTTCCAGGAATGTTTTGATTTCCTTTTTGATTTCATCTCTGACCCACTGGTTGTTCAGTAGTGAACTGTTTAGTTTCCAGGTGTTAAAGTTTTTCTTCTGTTTTCCTTTGTAGTTCACATCTAATTCCAGTGCCTTGTGGTCGGTGAAGGTACTTTGTACAATTTTCATCCTACTGACTTTATGGAGATATGTTTTATGGGACATATATATATATATATATATATATATATATATATATATATATATATACTAGTCCACTTTCTTCCATTTCTCTTACAGAGCTAATAAATTCTTGTTGGGTTTCAATCTGGTTGACTTATCAAGTCCTCACCATGTTCTAATTCCAGTTCTGTTGGGTTTTTTTTCTGGGAAAGGTTTGCCAGGCCCTGCAGCTCTCCAATTCTTTATCATTGTCTTTGTGATTGTCTTTATTACTAGAGAAAGAATTCTTGGGCTGAGATGTGGGTGCAGGTGGCTTTTTGAATGCAGGTTTTAAAGAGTGAGAGAACTATGGGCTCTGTCTAAGGAGCTGGTGTAAGGAGCATGAGGGAGGAGTGGTGCTGAAGATGTATGTGCTTTAAAATACTTCATGCTGGATCATACTTTACATGTGCCATGTGCATCTAAGTATGCAGCTTGGACACATGCAAGTTAGTGTTCATTTGAGGCTTCATGAGAAGGACAGTGAAATGACATCTGGATTCTAACTCCTGAGCATGCACCAGTAAATTGCTAGTACTGCCTTTCTAAAGTCTTCTCTATTTGGAAGCTGCTGACCACAGACTGTCCTGACTGGGCTCTTATGGTGCCTTGACCTTCCTTTGACACCCATAGAAGTCCTTGCTGCTCTGTATAGTATTTTCTCCCACTTAATTTCTGGGATTATTTTCCCTTGTCATCTGACCACTTGCTTATCTCTCACTTATCATTTCTAAGGCTTCAAGTTGTCCACCTGACCAGTGTAGGTGGGTAAGGAGGGAATTAGAGAGCAACATGGACACTGAGCTTGCAAACTTCTAATGGGGTCATTGTAAATCTCATCATGCAAGAGGAATAGTTGTAAAGTTTGGACTGGTACTTGAGTGAACAGAAAGAGAGGAAAAGACAGAGGGAGAGAGAGGATGAGATAGAAGAAGAAAGATGAGGCATGCCTGGGGAAGTGGATAAGGTTGGCTTGTTGATACTCAAGGCTAACTGTTGAAACACTGGCATGCTCAAGGTCGCATGATACAACTAAGCTGCCTATTTTGCTCCTTAGTGTATTATTGTGACAGCGAGTCAATACTGTGATTTCCTGTGGCTTTGATGCTCTCAGCAGAGGTGTTCTGGTACCTGGGACCACCCTGCTCTAGAGACAAGTAGTTGCAGGTAGCTGTTGGGATGCTTTTCCAACCTGGGGAGGACAATCCCAGTCAGACCATTTGCTGTAGCTCTCCCAATGACTCTTGAAGGTTATTGACCTTCAGCCCAGTAGTCCATGGGAGAACTGATGGTATCAGTGGCTTTAGGTCAAGTTTGCTGAATTAGAAAGCCATTTATCAAAAAACAAAAACACCAAACAAGAGCCAATAATCCTCTGTATCTGCCTCTTTATGATGGTTTAGAGTCTAATAGGCATTGCCTCAGTTATTGCTGACTAATCTGTTCCAAATAAAATAATAATCGATTGTATGAGCATTAATATTCTACCACTAAATAGGCTTATCCAAATTAGCTTCTCAGGTTGAGGTTTGTAAGTATCAACTTGGGATTTCAAATAGAAGAGCTAAGCCTCTTTATAAGATCCCCACTTGATGTTCCATATAAAGGTAAAGTTTCGTACTCCATTACACTAAATCTCCTATGACTTGTAAAAAAAAAAAAAAAGAAGAATATGTCAAAATGAGATGTTAACTTAGATTCCATTTATGCTTACCTGTGTCTGGCATTTATAATCACTTAAAATTTCTTAACACTTTGGGGCCAGAGAAATAGCATGGAGGTAAGGCATTTGTCTTGCAGGCCGGACTGTGGTATGAATCCTGGCATCCCATAGGGTCCCCTAAGTCTGCCAGGAGCAATTTCTGAGCATAGAGCCAGGAGTAACCCCTGAACACTTCCAGGTATTACCCAAAAACCAAAAAAAATTCTTAACACTTTAGGAAGATATAATATATATTTTTACTTTGAACTATGTTGTTTGTACTTCAGCCATCTTCTTAAATTAGGAAGGATTTGGTTGGCAAATGTACAAAACATGAAACAAATATACATAATATACAGATATGTACACTGACAATAGACCTAGAGTGTAAACTATGTAATGGTGCCTTTAAACCCTACTAACTTTCTACACAAATATATGTGTAATCATAAAGAATTATTCCTTTAAAATTTCACAGTAGTATGATTGAATCATGGTTGCATTTAAGACTATCCAGAAGGAGAAAAGAATTCTTGGATTTACCAATGACTAAATTGTTTTTGTTTTTGTTTTGTTTTGTATTGGGGTCATACTTGAAAATTAATTGAAAAAACTCAGAAATTTCTCCTGGCAAGCTTGGGGGACTATGTGGGATTGAACCCAGGTCAGCCATGTGCAAGGCAGTTTCCCTACCTGCTGTGCTATAACTCTGGCCCACAATTATTAAATTTTAACTTTAGTTGTATTTGAATCCTCCGTCTTTCACTCCACTACCACAAGTTTGTCCTCTTGTTTTCACAAAGAAAAGAGGATTCCATGTGCCTTATGTTTACTCTTGATCATTTGTGTGTTTGGTAAAGGCTATGACTTGGTATATTTTTTCTTTTTCAACTTAGTATAGGGAGAAATGGAAGTAATGAATAAAAAGTGCAAGTGATGATGACAAAGCTGATAGAAATGACAGTAATGATACAAAGATGAAATCAGTTGTATATTTAAATTATTTTGGTGTATTCTTTAGACTGATTTCTTCAGCTGAGCTGGATATTGCAAACAGACAAAGTATTAATCATGGATTTGCTCTCAGTTTTTCTGTATTAGTCTGACAGGAATGTTTGCATTCAAGCTGCAAATTGTAGTTTACTAGGCATTTGGAAGTGAAGAGCAATTTAGATTAAGGATGGTTAAAGCTCATTTATAAAATCCTCCTACTATTTGAAGTTTTTAAAAAAGATTTGCTTAGTTTGTCATTGGATCAGAATAATTCTGACACTGCCAATCTCCCTTTCTTGCTAACAGCATCAGACATTATCTTTACCTTTAAAATATTTGAACAACGCTGAGTAAGCCATTTGCTTAAAAGCAGTGCAGTAAAGTACCCATTTGTGTCCAGGTGAGGAGGGAGGTAGGACTAGTCACTAAATAATAATCAGAAACTTATGAATAATTGTAGCACAATTAATTCCCTCTGTTCTTCTGTTTAAGCAGAATTTTTAAATGGTCTTAGTTTATAGCAGTACTAAGCAAGAGGTACAAAAGTAATCACTGGGAAACCGACAGAGAATAGATTTCAAAGGTTAAATGATGACAAAAGGCCAAGATGAGCATTAGTGGGAGAGAAAATCTTGCAGTTGTGTGCAGAGAGGAGGTTGGAGTGAGTTAGAGAGGGCCCAAGAGAAACACACACAAGGAAAATGTCTCTAAGACTTCTGCGGCCACCAGTGACCTCTCTGAATATCAGTGTCCCATTTGAAGTCAGTTTGGAGGTAATTGGCACCAATTTGATGCTTACCGATTTATTTATTTTTGTATAAACATGTTTTTGCCTTGAATTCAATTTTTCATGGTTATTCTTTAGGTTTTGGGGGGGGGGGCTATACCCTGAAGTAATCAGGGCTTATTTCAGGCTGTGTGCTCAGGGGCCACTCTTGAGGGCTCTCTGGGAACAAGATATAGTGCCACGGATCAAATCCAAGTAGGTCAGCTGCAAGGCAAACACCCTCCCTTAGTACTATCTCTGCAGCCATACTGGATGTTGAACATTTTGTTTATTTATTTTATTTAGGCACAGTGATTTATAATACTATGAATATGAATGTTTCAGGAACCCAGTCCCTATACCAGCTGTACCACTAAAGTAGCAGAGTGTCTACCTCCCTCTCTACCAGTGTTTCTAGACTTTCTCATACCACCTTCCTTCACAGCATACACACTGCAAACTCAATTTTATAGGTAGTATGACCACAGGTCATGGTTTATTCTCTTGTTGCTTTTTTTATATGCCATCCAGGAGAGAGACAGAAAGAAGAAAAAAGAGAAAGAGGAGAGAGAGAAGAGAAAGGAGAGAAAGAGGACATGATATTGTTATGCTGTTTTGATTCACATTTCCCAGATGATAGATGATGCGCATTTTTCATATACCTGTGGGACTTCTCTAAGTGTCCGTTGACCTCAGATCACAATTTTTGAGAGAATCGTTTGGTTTTAATTATTTTGTATGTCATACCCAGCAGTGCTCAGGACTCAGGAATGAACTCTTGGTGGTGCTTGGGATCCCTATGGGATTCTAGATATTGAAACTAGGTTGCTTGCATGCAAGGCTCTACTCACTGTACTATTGCTATTGCTCTAGCACCTGAGGGTTGTTTTGTTGTTAAGATTTGTGAATTATTTTTATGTGTGGTGAGTGAATATGTTATTCCAATAAGTAGAGTTTTTTTTAATTCTAGTCATTGCTCCATTCCCATTAAATAAGCACTGTAGATTGACATATTCCCATTTGTTCATCTGTGCTTGTCTTTTCAAATGACACTGAATCATTGATGACTTTCTTCCCAAATAGCATTGAATGATTGAAGATGCCGCTGAAATTTCTATTTCTATCATGAGGAGTTGTGTCTATGTTTTTCTCAACTGTGTATTATATGGGAGTCTTCAATCAATTAAAAATGAACATTTATGCATGGTGAAATGGAAACCTATTCATTATGAATTAATAATAAGAATTAATGTTATTAAAGGAACATCCTTCCCAAAACATACATGGTTCAATGCAGTCTCTCATCAAAATCTTCTTGATACGTTTTTATAGGCATGGGCCAAAATTGAGGGCCCAAGACAAACTTTGTGATGTAATTTGGAGCAAGGAAAGCCTCTCCCACAAATGTGGCTGGGGAAAACTGGTTAGCCACATGAAGAAAATCATAAAGCTGGACTTCTGTCATGTCATACATAAAGATGTATGTTTGATCAACTAACCTTACAGTATTGTGATTTTTATAGCTGGTGTTTTTTTTGAATGCTGCTAGTTCCTCTCCTCCTTAAAAAATGGCAGCTAATAAAACATACTTTGGGATCATCTTCTTTTTTTTTTTTGTCAGAGTGATGGCCAGTAAGGTGTTTTAGGGGATGGATAATTTAGGAGAGTCGGACTTCTTCCTGGGGAGTAAATGATGAAGGGTTCTGAAATGGACTTGTGGCTTCCAAAGTGTGCTCTTTTGTACATTTGTTTTCAATAAGAAGGAGTGTGCCGTGATATTTTTAGTTATTTTATTGCTTCACAGAAGTGCATTACCCTTGGTATATGAAGATTTCTTCATATATCAGATGACAGAAAGGAACAGTGGTAAATAGCAGAAATCTTCTTTTCCAAGGAAGGCACTTTATTACCAGAGTCCATTTGGTCGTGGAGTAAGTAAAAGCCTCTGTGCTGAAGACCCATTCATTTTCTAGGAAATATAATAAATGAGATGGACTTGTACTGTGTGGAGCCTGTTTCTAATTCACTTACCTCAGATAAAATACTTCAGATAAAAAAATATGAATTTGGGGCCGGTGAGGTGGCGCTAGAGGTAAGTTGTCTGCTTTGCTAGCGCTAGCCAAGGAAGGACTGCGGTTCTATCCCCGGCGTCCCATATGGTCCCCCCAAGCCAGGGGCAATTTCTGAGCGCTTAGCCAGGAGTAACTCCTGAGCGTCAAATGGGTGTGACCTGAACTCCCCCCCCCCAAAATGAATTTATGCTAGCCTAGCCTGGATGTAGACATGCCTTTGAATTTGTATGTACAGTGATGTCTATAAAATTTTCAGATGATCAGAAACATGGACACTTTACTGTGTTGAGTCCACAAAGGGTAGGGAATGCAGAGAACATATAGAAGACATAGTTAGGATGATGAGGACCCCTCAAAATCAAAAAGGAAGCTTAATAGATGGAAGGGCTGGAGCCATGAAAGTATTTTCCTAAAATCCATATAAGAGGCTGTATTTAAACTATCTTGAGTCATCATAATGAAGTTCCATATACTATATAATACATAGGCTATATTATTATACAGCATACTTTTATATATGTGATGCCAATTTAAGCTTTGAGACAGGTTAGAAATTATATCTTTGCATCAGATAAACTATAGATTATTCAAATTATGTAGGTATGTTTAGGCAATTATGTCTAATATTGTGTATGTTATTCATCTCTATATCTACCTAATGACAGATTAATATATCTAATGACAGATTAATCTAAGATGTATCTATCCTAATGATTTGAAAGTGAGAACACAACCAGAATTAAGTAGCTACAACTAAAGAACTTGAACCTTTTTTATTATTGAAATTTGTAAGGCATCTTTGTAATTCAAAATAATTCAAAGTTTTGTGGCATCATCGTTGCATACTACAGAACCTTTGTTGCAAAAAAGTGGGAAGCCACTGTGATGTGATACTTTCATTCTTAATTGTGCTAATATAAAAAAAAACAGGGTATGAAAATGTGTAGTGAATTTCTGTGTATGCACACACAACTTAATTTAAAAATAATTATCTGCATACGTTACTTTCATATTCTCCATATTTGTTCATACAATTCTAGCTTTTTTTGTTTGTTTTTGGGTTACACTTGGCAATGCTCAGGGGTTACTCCTGGCTCTATGCTCAGAAATCGCTCCTGGCAGACTCGGGGAGACAATATGGGATGCCAGGAATAGAATTACCAACCTTCTGCATGCAAGGCAAATACCTTACCTTCATGCTATCTCTCCAGCCCCCAATTCTACCATTTTTTTTAACAATTTAGCTCTGTACTTATTTACCATGATATATACAAATCTTTCATAACATAATTTTTAATTTTATTTATTTTTTTTTATGCATAATTTTTTTTATTTAAACACCTTGATTACATACATGATTGTGTTTGGGTTTCAGTCATAAAAGGAACACCACCCATCACCAGTGCAACATTCCCATCACCCAAGTCCCAAATCTCCCTCCTCCCCACCCAACCCCCGCCTGTACCCTAAACAGGCTCTACATTTCCCTCATACATTCTCAATATTAGGACAGTTCAAAATGTAGTTATTTCTCTAACTAAACTCATCACTCTTTGTGGTGAGCTTCCTGAGGTGAGCTGGAACTTCCAGCTCTTTTCTCTTTTGTGTCTGAAAATTATTATTACAAGGGTGTCTTTCATTTTTCTTAAAACCCATAGATGAGTGAGACCATTCTGCGTTTTTCTCTCTCTCTCTGACTTATTTCACTCAGCATAGTAGATTCCATGTACATCCATGTATAGGAAAATTTCATGACTTCATCTCTCCTGACAGCTGCATAATATTCCATTGTGTATATGTACCACAGTTTCTTTAGCCATTCGTCTGTTGAAGGGCATCTTGGTTGTTTCCAGAGTCTTGCTATGGTAAATAGAGCTGCAATGAATATAGGTGTAAGGAAGGGGTTTTTGTATTGTATTTTTGTGTTCCTAGGGTATATTCCTAGGAGTGGTATAGCTGGATCGTATGGGAGCTCGATTTCCAGTTTTTGGAGGAATCTCCATATCGCTTTCCATAAAGGTTGAACTAGACTGCATTCCCACCAGCAGTGGATAAGAGTTCCTTTCTCTCCACATCCCCGCCAACACTGTTGATTCTCATTCTTTGTGATGTGTGCCATTCTCTGGGGTGTGAGGTGGTATCTCATCGTTGTTTTGATTTGCATCTCCCTGATGATTAGTGATGTGGAACATTTTTTCATGTGTCTTTTGGCCATGTGTATTTCTTCTTTGTCAAAGTGTCTGTTCATTTCTTCTCCCCATTTTTTGATGGGGTTAGATGTTTTTTTCTTGTAAAGTTCTGTCAGTGCCTTGTATATTTTGGAGATTAGCCCCTTATCTGATGGGTATTGGGTGAATAGTTTCTCCCACTCAGTGGGGGGCTCTTGTATCCTGGGCACTATTTCCTTTGAGGTGCAGAAGCTTCTCAGCTTAATATATTCCCATCTGTTAATCTCTGCTTTCACTTGCTTGGAGAGTGCAGTTTCCTCCTTGAAGATGCCTGTAATGTCCTGGAGTGTTTTGCCTATGTGCTGTTCTATATATCTTATGGTTTTGGGGCTGATATCGAGGTCTTTAATCCATTTGGATTTTACCTTTGTACATGATGTTAGCTGGGGGTCTAAGTTTAATTTTTTGCAAGTGGCTATCCAATTGTGCCAACACCACTTGTTGAAGAGGCTTTCCCTGCTCCATTTAGGATTTCCTGCTCCTTTATCAAAAATTAGATGGTTGTAGCTCTGGGGAACATTTTCTGAGCATTCAAGCCTATTCCACTGATCTGAGGACCTATCCTTATTCCAATACCATGCTGTTTTGATAACTGTTGCTTTGTAGTACAGTTTAAAGTTGGGAAAAGTAATTCCTCCCATATTCTTTTTCCCAATGATTGCTTTAGCTATTCGAGGGTGTTTATTGTTCCAAATGAATTTCAAAAGTGTCTGATCCACTTCTTTGAAGAATGTCATGGGTATCTTTAGAGGGATGGCATTAAATCTGTATAATGCCTTGGGGAGTATTGACATTTTGATGATGTTAATCCTGCCAATCCATGAGCAGGGTATGCTTTTCCATTTCCGTGTGTCCTCTCTTATTTCTTGGAGCAGAGTTTTATAGTTTTCTTTGTATAGGTCCTTCACATATTTAGTCAAGTTGATTCCAAGATATTTGAGTTTGTGTGGCACTATTGTGAATGGGGTTGTTTTCTTAATGTCCATTTCATCCTTATTACTATTGGTATATAGAAAGGCCATTGATTTTTGTGTGTTAATTTTGTAGCCTGCCACCTTGCTATATGAGTCTATTGTTTCTAGAAGCTTTTTGATAGAGTCTTTAGGGTTTTCTAAGTAGAGTATCATGTCATCTGCAAACAGTGAGAGCTTGACTTCTTCCTTTTCTATCTGGATTCCCTTGATATCCTTTTCTTGCCTAATCGCTATAGCAAGTACTTCCAGTGCTATGTTGAATAGGAGTGGTGAGAGAGGACAGCCTTGTCTTGTGCCAGAATTTAGAGGGAAGGCTTTCAGTTTTTCTCCATTGAGGATAATATTTGCCACTGGCTTGTGGTAGATGGCCTTCACTATATTGAGAAAGGTTCCCTCCATTCCCATCTTGCTGAGAGTTTTGATCAAGAATGGGTGTTGGACCTTATCAAATGCTTTCTCTGCATCTATTGATATGATCATGTGGTTTTTATTTTTCTTGTTATTGATGTTGTGTATTATGTTGATAGATTTACGGATGTTAAACCATCCTTGCATTCCTGGGATGAAACCTACTTGATCGTAGTGGATGATCTTCTTAACGAGGCATTGAATCCTATTTGCCAGGATTTTGTTGAGGATCTTTGCATCTGCATTCATCAGTGATATTGGTCTGTAATTTTCTTTTTTGGTAGCGTCTCTGTCTGGTTTAGGTATCAAGGTGATGTTGGCTTCATAAAAGCTATTTGGAAGTGTTTCTGTTTGTTCAATTTCATGAAAGAGTCTTGCCAAGATTGGCAGTAGTTCCTCTTGGAAAGTTTGATAGAATTCATTAGTGAATCCATCTGGACCTGGGCTTTTGTTTTTCGGCAGACATTTGATTACTGTTTTAATTTCATCAATGGTGATGGGGGTGTTTAGATATGCTACATCCTCGTCCTTCAACCGTGGAAGATTATAAGAGTCCAAGAATTTATCCATTTCTTCCAGGTTCTCATTTTTAGTGGCGTAGAGTTTTTCAAAGTAGTTTCTGATTACCCTTTGAATCTCTGTCATATCAGTAGTGATCTCTCCTTTTTCATTCCTGATACGAGTTATCAAGTTTCTCTCTCTCTCTTTCTTTGTTAGGTTTGCCAGTGGTCTATCAATCTTGTTTATTTTTTCAAAGAACCAACTTCTGCTTTCGTTGATCTTTCGGATTGTTTTTTGAGTTTCCACTTCGTTGATTTCTGCTCTCAGCTTTGTTATTTCCTTCTGTCTTCCTATTCTTGGGTCCTTTTGTTGAGCATTTTCTAGTTCTATTAGCTGTGTCATTAAGCTACTCAGGTAAGCTCCTTCTTCCTTCCTGATGTGTGCTTGCAAAGCTATAAATTTTCCTCTCAGTACTGCTTTTGCTGTGTCCCATAAGTTCTGAGAGTTTGTGTCTTTATTGTCATTTGTTTCCAGGAACCTTTTTATTTCCTCCTTGATTTCATCTCGGACCCATTGGTTATTGAGCATGAGGCTGTTTAACTTCCAGGTGTTAAAGTGTTTCTTCTGAGTCCCTTTGGAGTTCACAAATAATTTCAGAGCCTTGTGGTCAGCGAAGGTAGTCTGCAAAATTTCTATCCTCTTGATATTATGGAGGTATGTTTTATGTGCCAGCATGTAGTCTATCCTGGAGAATGTCCCATGTACATTGGAGAAGAATGTGTATCCAGGTTTCTGGGGATGGAGTGTCCTATATATATCCACTAGGCCTCTTTCTTCCATTTCTCTCCTCAGGTCTAGTATATTCTTGTTGGGTTTCAGTCTGGTTGACCTGTCCAGTGTTGACAAAGCCGTGTTAAGGTCCCCCACAATTATTGTGTTGTTGTTGATATTATTTTTCAGATTTGTCAACAGTTGTATTAAATATTTTGCTGGCCCCTCATTCGGTGCATATATGTTTAGGAGAGTGAATTCTTCCTGCTCTACGTACCCCTTGATTAATATAAAATGTCCGTCTTTGTCCCTTACAACCTTCCTGAGTATAAAGTTTGCATTATCTGATATTAGTATGGCCACTCCAGCTTTTTTATGGGTGTTGTTTGCTTGGATGATTTTTCTCCAGCCTTTTATTTTGAGTCTATGTTTGTTCTGACTATTCAGGTGCGTTTCTTGTAGGCAGCAGAAGGTTGGATTGAGTTTTTTGATCCATTTAGCCACTCTGTGTCTCTTAACTGGTGCATTTAGTCCATTGACATTGAGAGAAAGAATTGTCCTGGGATTTAACGCCATCTTTATTTCAAAATTTGGTGTGTCTTTTGGGTAGTCTTTTTTTTTTTTTTTTTTTTTTTTTTTGATCTAAGTACTAAATAAAATTTAATATGATACTTAATATTGAAGTTGAAAACTTGTTTAGATGAGCATAGACATTATGTAGTATTAAATTATTTAAATTTCTTTACATAGGTCAGAAACATAGCAATTATAACAAATTGACTTTTCTTGATTTTTTTTTTTTTTTAAGATTATTTTTTTTTCTCTTTATTTGGATATCTTGATTACATAAATGATTGTGATAAGGTTTCAGTCCTATAAAGATCACCCCTCTTCACCAGTGCAACATTCCCGCCACCAAAGTCCCAAATCTCCCTCCATCCCACCCCACCCCCACCTGTACTCCAGACAGGCTTTCCAGTTCCCTCATTCATTCACTTGATTATGGTAGTTCTCAGTGTAGTTATTTCTATAACTGTGCTCATCACTCTTGTGGTGAGCTTCATGGAGTGAGCTGGTGTTCCAGCTCTCCTCTAATTGTCTCTGAGGATTGTTACAAAAATGACTTTTATTTTTCTTAAGACCCATAGATGAGTGAGACTATTCTGCGTCTCTCTCTCTCCCTCTGACTTATTTCACTGAGCATGATAGATTCCATGTACATCCATGTATAGGAAAATTTCATGACTTCATCTCTCCTGACGGCTGCATAATATTCCATTGTGTATATGTACCATAATTTCTTTAGCCATTCGTCTGTTGAAGGGCATCTTGGTTGTTTCCAGAGCCTGGCTATTGTGAATAGTGCTGCAATAAATATAGGTGTGAGGAAGGGGTTTTTGTATTGTATTCTTGTGCTCCTAGGGTATATCCCTAGGAGTGGAATAGCTGGGTCGAATGGGAGCTCAATTTCCAGTTTTTGAAGAAACCTCCATATCGCTTTCCATAGAGGCTGTACTAGACGGCATTCCCACCAGCAGTGGATAAGAGTTCCTTTCTCTCCACATCCCCGCCAGCACTGATTGTTCTCATTCTTTGTGATGTGCGCCAATCTCTGTGGTGTGAGGTGGTATCTCATCGTTGTTTTGATTTGCATCTCTCTGATGATTAGTGACGAGGAGCATTTTTTCATGTGTCTTTTGGCCATTTGTATTTCTTTTTTATCAAAGTGTCTGTTCATTTCTTTTCCCCATTTTTTGATGGGATTAGATGTTTTTTTTTTGTAAAGTTCTGTCAGTGCCCTGTATATTTTGGATATTAGCCCCTTATCTGAAGGATGTTGGGTGAATAGTTTCTCCCACTCAGTGGGTGACTCTTGTATCCTGGGCACTATTTCTTTTGAGGTGCAGAAGCTTTTCAGTTTAATGTATTCCCATCTGTTAATCTCTGCTTCCACTTGTTTGGAAAGTGCAGTTTCCTCCTTGAAGATACCTTTAGTCTCAATGTCATGGAGTGTTTTACCGACATGTTGTTCTATATACCTTATGGTATCTGGTCTGATATCAAGGTCTTTAATCCATTTGGATTTTACCTTCGTACATGATGTTAACTGGGGGTCTATGTTCGCTTTTTTGCAAGTCACTAACCAGTTCTGCCAGCACCACTTGTTGAAGAGATTTTCTCTGCTCCACTTAGGATTTCTTGCTCCTTTGTCAAAAATTAGGTAATTGTATGCCTGGGGAATGTTCTCTGAGAACTCAAGCCTATTCCACTGATCTGAGGGTCTGTCTTTATTCCAATACCATGCTGTTTTAATAACTATTGCTTTGTAGTACAGTTTAAAGTTGGGGAAAGTAATGCCTCCCATTTTCCTTTTCCCTAGGAGTGCTTTAGCTATTCGAGGATGTTTATTGTTCCAGATGAACTTCATAAGTGTTTGATCCACTTCTTTGAAGAATGTCATGGGTATTTTTAAGGGGATCGCATTAAATCTGTATAATGCTTTGGGGAGTATTGCCATTTTAATGATGTTAATCCTGCCAAGCCATGAGCAGGGTAAGTGTTTCCATTTCCGTGTGTCCTCTCTTATTTCTTGGAGCAGGGCTTTATAGTTTTCTTTGTATAGGTCCTTCACGTCTTTGGTCAAGTTGACTCCAAGATATTTGAGTTTGTGTGGCACTATTGTGAATGGGATTGCTTTCCTGACTTCCATCTCCTCCTTATTATTATTGGTGTATAAAAAGGCCATTGATTTCTGTAGGTTGATTTTGTAGCCTGCCACCTTGCTATATGAATCTATTATTTCTAGAAGCTTTTTGGTGGAGTCTTTAGGGTTTTCTAAGTAGAGTATCATATCATCTGCAAACAATGAGAGTTTGACTTCTTCCTTTCCTATCTGAATTCCCTTGATATCTTTTTCTTGCCTGATCGCTATAGCAAGAACTTCCAGTACTATATTGAAGAGGAGTGGTGAGAGAGGACAGCCTTGTCTTGTACCCGAATTTAGAGGAAAGGCTTTTAGTTTTTCTCCATTGAGGATAATATTTGCCATTGGCTTGTGGTAGATGGCTTCAACTAGATTGAGAAAGGTTCCTTCCATTCCCATCTTGCTGAGAGTTTTGATCAAGAATGGGTGTTGGACCTTATCAAATGCTTTCTCTGCATCTATTGATATGATCATGTGATTTTTATTTTTCTTGTTGTTGATGTTGTGTATGATGTTAATAGATTTACGGATGTTAAACCATCCTTGCATTCCTGGGATGAAGCCTACTTGGTCGTAGTGTATGATCTTCTTGATGATGCATTGGATCCTATTTGCCAGGATTTTGTTGAAGATCTTTGCATCAGCATTCATCAGGGATATTGGTCTGTAATTTTCTTTTTTGGCAGCATCTCTGTCTGGTTTTGGTATCAAGGTAATGTTGGCTTCATAAAAGCTGTTTGGGAGAGTTCCCTTTTTTTCAATTTCATGGAAGAGTCTGGCTAGGATTGGTAGTAGCTCCTCTTGAAAGATTTGAAAAAATTCATTAGGAAAACCATCTGGGCCTGGGCTTTTCTTTTTTGGTAGATGTTTGATTACAGTTTCAATTTCCTCAGTAGTGATGGCAGTGTTTAGATATGCTACATCCTCCTTACTTAAATGTGGAAGGTTATAAGTGTCCAAGAATTTTTCCATTTCTTCTAGGTTCTCATGTTTTGTAGCATAAAGTTTCTCAAAGTAGCCTCTGATTATCCTTTGGATCTCTGCAATTTCTGTTGTGATCTCCCCCTTTTCATTTCTGATACGGGTTATCAGATTTCTCTCTCTCTCTTTCTTTGTGAGTTTTGCCAATGGTCTATCAATCTTGTTTATTTTTTCAAAGAACCAGCTTCTGCTTTCGTTGATCTTTCGGATTGCTTTTTGGTTTTCCACTTCATTGAGTTCCGCTTTCAGCTTTATTATTTCCTTCTGTCTCCCTATTTTTGGTTCATTCTGTTGGTCATTTTCTAATTGTTTAAGCTGCGCCATTAAGTTATTCAGGTATGCTCCTTCTTCCTTCCTGATGTGTGCTTGTAGAGCTATAAATTTTCCTCTCAGGACTGCTTTTGCTGTGTCCCATAGATTCTGGCAGTTTGTGTCTTCATTATCATTTGTTTCCAGGAAAGTTTTGATTTCCTTTTTGATTTCATCTCGGACCCACTGGTTGTTCAGTAGCAGGGTGTTTAATTTCCAATTGTTAAAGTTTTTCTTCTGTGTGGCTTTGTAGTTCACATCTAATTTCAGAGCCTTGTGGTCAGCAAAGGTAGCCTGCAAGATCTCTATCCTCTTGATTTTATGGAGGTATGTTTTATGTGTCAGCATGTAGTCTATTCTGGAGAATGACCCATGTACATTGGAAAAGAATGTGTATCCAGGTTTTTTGGGATGGAGTGTCCTGTATATATCTACTAGTCCTCTTTCTTCCATAACACTTTTCAGGGCTAGTATGTTTTTGTTGGGTTTCAGTCTGGTTGACCTATCAAGTGTTGATAGGGCTGTGTTGAAGTCTCCCACAATGATTGTGTTATTATTGATTTCTTCTTTCAGATTTGTCAGTAATTGTATTAGATAATTTGCTGGTCTCTCATTGGGTGCATATATGTTTAATAGTCTGATTTCTTCCTGTCGCACATATCCCTTGATTAGTACATAGTGTCCATCTTTGTCCCTTACCACTTTTCTGAGTATAAAGTTGGTGTCATCTGATATTAATATGGCCACCCCAGCTTTTTTCAGGGTGTTGTTTGCTTGGATAATTTTCTTCCAACCTTTGATTTTGAGTCTATGTTTGTTCTGACTATTCAGATGTGTTTCTTGTAGGCAGCAGAAGGTTGGATTCATCTTTTTGACCCATTTTGCCACTCTGTGTCTTTTAATTGGTGAATTTAGTCCATTGACATTGAGGGAGATGATTGTCATAGGATTTAATGTCATCTTTGTAGATAAGTTTGCTGTGTTTGTTGGTCTCTCTTGTCTTAGAGTAGACCTGTCAGTTTTTCCTTTAAGGCTGGTTTATCTTCTGTGAAGTTTCTGAGCTGTTGTTTATCCGTGAAGCTGTGTATTCTTCCTCCAAACCTGAATGTGAGTCGGGCTGGGTGCAGTATTCTTGGGGAGGCATTCATTTCATTCAATCTTGTCACAATATCCAACCACTGTCTTCTGGCCTTGAGAGTTTCTTGTGACATGTCTGCTGTAAGTCTTAGGGATGCTCCTTTGAATGTAATTTCCCTTTTTGATCTTGCTGCTTTCAGTATTCTATCCCTATCTATGGGATTTGTCATTGTAACGAGGATGTGTCTTGGGGTGTTTTTCTTTGGGTCTCTTTTAGCTGGTATTCTTCGGGCATGCAGTATTTGATTGCATGTAGGCTTTAACTCTGGGAGTATCTCTTTGATGATGTCTTTGACAGTTGATTCTTCTTGGAGATCTCCTTCCTGGGTTTCTGGGACTCCAATGATTCTTATGTTGTTTCTGTTGAGTTTATCAAAGACTTCTATTTTCATCTCTTCGCATGCCTTGAGTACATTTTCCATTGCCTGTTCGTTTGTCTTAATGTTCTTTTCCAATTTCTTCTGTTGTGTTGAGCTTTTCTGCATCTCATCTTCCAGTACTCCGATTCTCTCCTCAGCTGCTGATACCCTGTTGGCGAGGCTATCCATTGTGGTTTTCAGTTGAGCAACCGTATTTTTCAGATCTGTTATTTCAGTTTGGAGTTTTCTGATTTCTGTTTTTGTGTTCTCTTCAGATCGATCTATGCTCTTTTTGAGGTCTACAAACATATTCCATATTTCTACTCTAAACTCCTTATCTGAAAGGTTAATCAGGTGGTTGTAATTTATTAGATCAACCGAGCTTTCGTCTTCATTCTCTATGGATGGTGTTTGCCTGCGAGTTTTCCCCATTGTCACGCTTGTAGTGTGGTTTTTCCTGCGTGTTGTGGTGGGGTTCATTGATTAGGAAGAGTTCGCGGCTGCAAAGGGAAGCGAAGCGGCTGAGCGCTTCTGTTGCCTCTAGTTGCAAGTCCTCAGAGTGAACAAAGGCAGGGCAAGGTAGAGCGATCCCGCAGCCCCAGAATGCAGCTGCTCACCAGCTTCAAAATGCAGTTTTTTAGGGGTGCACTCCCTAGGCCCCTGAGGAAACCTTCGGAAGTTCAGAAGCACAGTTTCAGGCAGACAGAGATAGGAGTTTTCCCCGAAGTCCTCAGAGTAAACAAAGGCAGGGCAGGGCAAAGCGATTCCGCGGCCCCACAATGCAGGCACTCACCAGCTTCAGAATGCAGTGTTTTTGGGGGTGCGCTCCCTAGGCCCCTGAGGAAACCTTCGGAAGTTCAGAAGCACAGTTTCCGGCAGACAGAGATAGGAGTTTTCCCCGAAGTCCTCAGAGTGAACAAAGGCAGGGCAGGGCAAAGCGATTCCGCGGCCCCACAATGCAGGCACTCACCAGCTTCAGAATGCAGTGTTTTTGGGGGTGCGCTCCCTAGGCCCCTGAGGAAACCTTCGGAAGTTCAGAAGCACAGTTTCAGGCAGACAGAGATAGGAGTTTTCCCCGAAGTCCTCAGAGTGAACAAAGGCAGGGCAGGGCAAAGCGATTCCGCGGCCCCACAATGCAGGCACTCACCAGCTTCAGAATGCAGTGTTTTTGGGGGTGCGCTCCCTAGGCCCCTGAGGAAACCTTCGGAAGTTCAGAAGCACAGTTTCAGGCAGACAGAGATAGGAGTTTTCCCCGAAGTCCTCAGAGTGAACAAAGGCAGGGCAGGGCAAAGCGATTCCGCGGCCCCACAATGCAGGCACTCACCAGCTTCAAAATGCAGTGTTTTTGGGGGTGCGCTCCCTAGGCCCCTGAGGAAACCTTCGGAAGTTCAGAAGCACAGTTTCAGGCAGACAGAGATAGGAGTTTTCCCCGAAGTCCTCAGAGTAAACAAAGGCAGGGCAGGGCAAAGCGATTCCGCGGCCCCACAATGCAGGCACTCACCAGCTTCAGAATGCAGTGTTTTTGGGGGTGCGCTCCCTAGGCCCCTGAGGAAACCTTCGGAAGTTCAGAAGCACAGTTTCAGGCAGACAGAGATAGGAGTTTTCCCCGAAGTCCTCAGAGTGAACAAAGGCAGGGCAGGGCAAAGCGATTCCGCGGCCCCAGAATGCACGCACTCACCAGCTTCAAAATGCTGTGTTTTTGGGGGTGCGCTCCCTAGGCCCCTGAGGAAACCTTCGGAAGTTCAGAAGCACAGTTTCAGGCAGACAGAGATAGTTTTGGGTAGTCTTGTCTTAGATTAGGTCTTTCAGTTTTTCTCTTAAGACTGGTTTTGTGTCTGTGAAGTTTCTGAGCTGTTTTTTGTCTGTGAAACCATGTATTCTTCCATCAAACCGGAAAGTGAGTTTTGCTGGGTATAGTATTCTGGGTGAGGCATTCATTTCATTCAGTCTTGTCACAATATCCCACCACTGCTTTCTGGCATTGAGTGTTTCTGGTGACAGGTCTGCTGTAAATCTCAGGGAAGCTTGCTTGAACATGATTTCCCCTTTTGATCTTGCTGTTTTCAGAATTCTGTCTCTATCTGTGGGATTTGTCATTGTGACTAGGATGTGTCTTGGGGTGGTTTTTCTGGGGTCTCTTTTGGTTGGTACTCTTCGGGCATGCAGGATTTGATCACATATATTCTTTAGCTCTGGAAGTTTCTCTTTAATGATGTTCTTGACCATTGATTCTTCCTGGAAATTTTCTTCCTGGGTCTCTGGGACTCCAATGATTCTTAAGTTGTTTCTGTTGATCTTATCATAGACTTCTATTTTCGTCTGTTCCCATTCTTTGACTAATTTTTCCATTGTCTGCTCATTTGCTTTAAGTTTTTTGTCCAATCTCTCCTGCTGTATGGAATTGTTATGTATCTCATCTTTTACAGCACCAAGTCTATTCTCAGCTTCTGATACCCTGTCCCAGAGCTTATCCATTTTGTCATTCACTTCGTTTACTGACTTTTTCAGTCCTGTTAGTTGACATGTTATTTCAGTTTGGAGTTTTGTCATTTCTGCCTTCATATTTTCTTGGTTCTTATTAGTGTTCTGTTCAACTCGATCCATGGTTTCTTGGAGTCTGTTGAGCACCTTCCATATTGCTAGTCTAAAGTCCTTATCTGAGAGGTTGATTAGTTGTTCAGTCATTATCTGGTCCTCAGAATTGTCATCTTCATTCTCTATGTCTGATGCTGGCCTGCGTTGTTTCCCCATTGTCACACTTGTATTGTGGGTTTTTCTACGTGTTGTGGTGGTATTCATTGTCTATATGATGTAGGCAGCACACTCCTCTGGCTCCTCCCTTTCTGGATGGGCTGACTTGCCTCTAAGGGAGGGGAGTCCTCCGTGGATGAAGCCTCACACTGGGTCAAATCTTAGGCCTGAGCATGCAACAGAGAAGACAGTCCAGAGAGAAATGTTTGCTTCTGTGATATAGCGCCGTTCTTAGTGTGATTTTTCCTTCTTGTTGCAATGGAGTTCTTTCCTTAGAAAGAGTGCACGGCCGCGTAGCGAAGTGGAGCTAAGTGCCTTCTGGAGCCTCTTTTCAGCCCACTCTAAGGAGGTTTACGCAACAGGATAGCAGAGAGACACACACAGGCAGCACTCACAGTTTTTCACAGTCAGGCCCCACTGGTCAGGCGTAGTTTTCACTACTGCTCGCTGGGCAGCTTCAGAATGCTGTATTTTTGGGGTTCACTTCCCAGGACTCTGAGGAGAGTCACTGGCTCGCTGGGTAGCTTCCGAATGTAGTTTCTTTGGGGTTCGCTTCCCAGGGCTCTGAGGAGAGCTTCCAGAGTTCAGGAAAGACAGAGAAGGGTAGGACAGGGCTCGCTTCCGGTGCTCAGTTTCCTCAGAAGAAGCACAGCCGGGTGGAGACTCTGCAGGTAGAGCAATCAGCACTCTGCCTGGAGACCCCCACATCCAGCCATTTCTTACTCACTCACTGGCTCGCTGTGTAGCTCCCAAATGTAGTTTCTTCGGGGTTCGCTTCCCAGGGCTCTGAGGAGAGCTTCCAGAGTTCAGGAAAGACAGAGAAGGGTAGGACAGGGCTCCCTTCCAGTGCTCAGTTCCTCAGAAGGAGCACAGCCCGGTGGAGATTCTGCAGGTAGAGCAGTCAGCACTCTGCCTGGAAACCCCCACCTGCAGCCATTTCTCACTCACTCACTGGCTCGCTGGGTAGCTCCCGAATGTAGTTTCTTTGGGGTTCGCTTCCCCGGGCTCTGAGGAGAGCTTCCAGAGTTCAGGAAAGACAGAGAAGAGTAGGACAGGGCTCCCTTCCGGTGCTCAGTTCCTCAGAAGAAGCACAGCCCGGTGGAGATTCTGCAGGTAGAGCAGTCAGCACTCTGCCTGGAAACCCCCCTAATTTTTAATTTTAAAATCTAAAATATCAGTTAACATAATGCCTGAATTAATATATAAACAATTTCCCAGTTAACCTAAATTACTACTTCCTCCCATCTTGGTTTAGTAAAATTATTTCTCTATTCAATTTATTTAACAAGCAGATTTATATTAAGAAGTGGGCAGTGTGCTCTGCCAGACATTTAGGGATACAATTATTAAAAAAAAATGATCAAGGAAACAATGATCTAGTTCACTGATTCTCAAGATTTTGCTGCATATTGAAATTGTTTGGGGAATTAAAAATATATTAATGTCTGAGTTCTATCCCCAGAGATCCTGATATAATGACTTCGGTCTGTAGCCTGGGTTCCAGAATGTCTAAAGCTCACTATAAGATTGAAACTTAAAGCAGCATTTAGGAATTCCTGATGTAGCTTGGAATTAAAATATGTCTATAAAAGTCTTTGTAGTTATGTGGCTGTCTCAGCAACCTTTCCATCCCTTGTCCTGAAGTAATTGACTTCCTTCTACATGTAATCCCAGATGCTTTTCATTCATTTTTGACCATTTACCTCTGGCAAAGACAGTGGTTGCAGACTACTGCTGTATAAACTTTCACTTAACTTTATACCTCACTTTTTTTTAGATTATAAGCATTTACTCCTTCCGAAAAAATGTGCATCTAGTCAGTATCTTCATCTTTTGTACTTTCTTGGAAGAACTTCTGACATATCACAGGTAGGTACCACATGTAATTCATTGAATAGGTCAGAAGAATGTTCCAATCAAAAGATTTTCCAACAGTTTTCCTGACTTTCTTTTTCCATTGTCTGATTATTTGCCTTAAGGTTCTTTTCCAATCTCTTCTGCTGCATGGAGTTGTTCTGCATTTCATCTTCTAGTTCACTGATTCTGTCCTCAGTTGCTGTTACCCTGTTAGAGAGGCTTTCCATTGAGATTTTCAGTTCAGCTACCATGTTTTTCAGATCTGTTATTTCAGTTTGGAGTTTTCTGATTTCTCTCTTTGTGTTCTGTTCAGCTAGAGGTATGTTTTCTTTGATTTCCATGAGGATATTCTATATTCCTATTCTAAACTCCTTATTTGAGAGATTGATCAGATGGTTGGCATTTTTTTGGGTCATCAAAATTGCCATCTTCATTTAATATTTCTGATGTTGCCTTGTGTTGTTTCCCCATGGTCACACTTGCTGTGTGGTTTTTTTCCTACATTATATGGTAGAGTTCATTTTACTAGAGATGTGCATGCCCAACCTGCTCAGGTGTTGTTTTAGGACCCGAAGTGCTCATGAGCCCCAGTAGTGGTGTCGACAGCGGAAACCTGAACAGGTGTCCAGGGCACCTCAGTCTCTCTGCTTTCTTCAGGGATTCTGTGCAGGGGTTGCTCTCAAACCCGCACACAGTGAAGATGATGGCTACCCGGACTCATCCTATTCAGGCTTCCAACAGTATAATTCTGTTTTTAAAAGTTTTGGTTTGTGGATTTAGTACTCAGGGCTTCATGCTGACTTTGAGTTTAGGGATCACTCCAGGCTGTGCTCAGGGAATGTTACATGGTTCCGGAATCCAACCCAGATTAGCTGTATGCAAGGCAAGTGCTCTGTTAGCTATAATCTCTTTCCAGTTCCTCTAGAAATCTAACTAAATAGAAATGCAAGAATTGGGGGCATCCTAAGGCAAAAGGCCACTATCTCATGCAGGGGTGATGTGGGGGCTTGATTGATGTTTGAGTTAATACAATTTTGGGTATTGCATCAGTGCATTCACTACCTGGCAAAATGGCAAGGGCTGGGTTCAAGAGACTCAGAAAAAGCAGAAACATCTCCAGGTCACTGATGCTGAAATGCCATAGATGGTCTCTGTTTTTTATGTTGCTTGCCCAGTCTAAGTGACTAAGGGTACATACTCACAATGGTAGAAAAAGAATGAGGAAAAAAGTTAACAGAATGGGAACAAAGCTTAAGATGTTTGTTTGATGCAAAGAGATAGAAGTCAGATACTTGCATAAGAAAACTAGAGATATTTATCTAAAGTTTTTCCTATTTGTAATGATTATCTTGGGAATAATCTGGTCCATAGGGCATGAGTGTTGAGCTCAATGTCATTCTGAGCAGGCTGTCTCCAAGAACATTGCCTCAGTTTTTATTGTTTTCTTATAGATGACCATATTTGAACACTGTGTCTAGGTTGTGCCTGGACTCCACCTGAGATAAATTTGAGTTGGAGGGTCACAAGAATGGTTGGAGGACAGAGAAAGGGAGAACCCTGATGGGGTTAGGGCCAGGAGACTTGCCCCTGCTTGGTAATCAGCTTTTGGGGTAACAAGACTCAGCTCCCTGAGGGTAGGGTAGAAGCAGCTCCTCCAATGGTTTCAACCAAAGGGCTTAATTTCATTCTTCAATTTAGCCAATAACTGGGCCTTCCCTTCCTGGCCACTTCTGGGACATTTGTCTCTGGGACAGTGAGGCAGATGCTCTTTAGCAAGGGCATTGTTTGAGTCTCTCTGGGGGAAGAAGTAGAACTTATCCTTGTTTATTCACTGGGGTTAAGGACCAAGAGAGTGTTTTCTGGTTTAATTGTTTAGTGAAAAAGAAAAGAACAAGTCTCTGAAGATTGAGATCTAGAGGTGGGGTGAGTAAGAAAGATTCAATTAAAAAAAGTTCTTTAAGCCATTAAAAACTTTTGGATAACTAGAACCTATAATTCATTTTCACAGACTGCTCACTAAAGGACTGTTGCGTTGTCTTCACATAGAAGTTAGTAATTTGCCTAACCAATACTTATGTATCTTTTCTGGTGATATTTTACCCAATTTTGTCAGGGTGCTATTATGATTTGGGAACTTGCATGTTTTTAAATTCCTCAACACTTGCTAAATTGACTAGAGTTCCTCCTGGCCTGTTGATTGAAAATAAAGCACCAAGGGCTTCTTAGTGGAGTACTCAGTCTCTCCCCATTTTTGGAGGCACAGCTCTAATTGTCTAGAAGAAAACAATATCCTTTTGCCTATATCACTTGTTGATTTTTGTTCTGTAAATAATATCTGTCCAACAGATATGGCTATGACCGTGGGTTGCAAATCAGAAATGTAGTCTATGAAGCATACCTTTTGAATGGATGAAATGCAAGTTTATGTGGGATGCTTTTAATCGTTTTGTTCATCAGAATTGAAAATTGTGATTGTGTAGATTCTACCCTGGGGGTAATTGGCAGGTTTTTATTTCTTAAGCTGCAATCAGAGAAACAGAAATTCTTCCAGGACTGTCACAATGTGAGACCATTGAGAGGACGGTGAGGGAGAGGGAGATGCCGTAGGGACTGGGCACTGGATGAGGATCTCTCTTCATCACATGGCATGATCACGCTCCCCATTTTTGAATCAGTTGAGAATGTGAAAAATGAATCAGTTGAGAATGAGAATCATGCTGGTAATGGAGAGTAACATCAATCATTTCTGAATATGCATTCAGCATTGCAACAGAAACACCAAGAAATGTTCAAGGTCTAAGGGGGTCCACTTGCAGTTTCCCAACCAAAGGCACTCTTCGTGCAACCAACTCCTTTGAACTTTCACTTGATTTACATCATCCTCTTCCAAAAGTATTCCTTCTCATCTAGGAAAACCTGGTGGTCATAAGAAGTAGCATATCCTGTTTTTAGTAAAGGAAGCTGTAAGGAAAGTGTTGGCAGTGACGTTTCCTAATCCTTTCACTTGAGTTTGTCACATATAACTGCTCTAGAGAGCCCCAATCTCAGAGCCCTAATCCAGTTTCACACTTCTTGTGCTGTTCAGCACACTTGCCTATGTGGAGACATTTCCTCAGCCTCTCCATGATTCCCTCCTAGTGCCCCTTCCTATCTCTATTAAGAATGCATCACATTAGATGAGGCTTATTTTCATCATGCCTCCATTCTGTTCTGTGTAATCACAATTGTTTTTAGGTGATTTTTCTATCTCTCCCTGACTTATGTCACTTTCAAGATCTACTGCCTGTCTTGGATAGGAAAGAGGGTAGGATGGATGGTAGTCCCAAGAGCAATCTTGGTGAATAGCAGCCCCATCATAAACCCAGTTTATGAGTTTTAGTTCATTTCTTTTGTTCACATCAATTGATTAATCCAGGCACTATCTCGAGAGCCTAAGCTATGAATTGTGGTCTGATTTCTTATTCACTATTAATTATCTATGTTGCTTCCTTTGCACAATTTAGGCTTTAGACCTCGAGTAGCTAAATCACACAAAAATGTGAGAAAGGGACAGTTTTGCATGTGGTTGCAAAACCGATGGATACATATTTCTGCCATCCTAGCATCTAGGTTTTTTCAGCAGGTAAAGAAAGCATCTATTTAGGAAGACAGTACATGCTAGAATGGGCAGAAGTGAGCAAATTTCCTTTCACTCTGCTGTTGGGATTGGTGCTATTGTGTCTTAATAAGGGCTAGAAAGATAATTAGTAACTAATAAAGAAGAGTGGTAGCCTCGGGGTCTGAAAAATGTGGGTGTAATATTAAATTAAACAAAGGGGAAATGTATAAAAGAACACAATAAAATGTATAATGGTTATTTCTATAGCAACATTTCAATAGGCCAAATCATGACAGAATTATAAGTGGAAAATACATGTTACTATTGGTCTTTATACATAGTAGTAGTTCTATTTGAATTCCCTTGGTGCATCTGGTCTTTCTCCCAAGTGTGGGTACATTCAGTAGACTGCATGGTTGAAGTTTAAAGGAAGTAGAAAGGACATGGTAGTACAAAGGGGCCCTAGATCATTCTCAGTCATGGGGCAGTGGAGAAACAGATATTGGGAGCCTTTCTCTCTTCTTCACGGGTGTGGCTAACCTTTCTCTCCAGTGTAGCTGCCTGACACACATCAGTGTAGACAAGTGCCTGCTTTGAGGACCATTTCAAATTGCTGTTGAGCAGGGTTATTTGTAGGCCAGTGCCTCCCCCCTGCCCTTCTTATTTTCTTGGGAACAACTGCCTGGCTGCTTTGGAAAACACATTTAAATTCTAAACAGACTTTGGAGTGCAACTGCATTCAGAAGAAATACATATTTCAATTTTTATGCAGCCAACAGCATTTCAATGATAATTTATAAGGAAGAAGAAAAAAAAAAAGAATGCTCAAATGTATCTAACTGCTTGGCCCATGCTGGTTTGGGATTGAGTAAATAAAAATGTCTGTTTATTGAACATGAAGTGCTGTTGCGTTTGGTACTGAGTGTTGTTTTGGCAGATTTCGAGCTTAACGGTACACAGGAGGAAATACTTTCTATCACAACACACTGCGTCAGAGAAATCAAAGCTGTTCTGGGTTGACCTGCATCCTGGCAGCCCTTCCCAGAGCCCTTTCTCAGCTGCCTAGAGATGTGTTGCATGGGAAATGAAGGCTGCAGCACAGAAGAATGACATGCCAAGTGGGAGCTGCCTGGCTCCTTCTGTGTATTAAAACGTTGCATTAGTCACTAAGAGGAGGAGATTAGAGCAGTAGAAAAAGGTCTCCCTCCCATTCCCAGCCAGATTCAGGGGAGGGGTAGAACTACTGCCTTCCCAACGAGAAACAAAAATTCTAAAGATTTAAATGCCATATTGATTAAAATGAAATGAACAGCATTGAGAAATAAAGCAAGTGACTTTCAAAATAGGTCACATTCATATGAAATACTATTAAAATATTTCCTTTGATCTTTTCTTTCGTGCTATCTATCATGGGAGATTATTTTTCTTACTATCACTATCAAGTAATGAATTTGGAATGATTTGTGATACTTGGATATGTCTACAAGGATTTGAAGGGGGGCAAAAAAAACCTGTTAATTATGCATGATCTACCTTAAGGCATCACAAGATAAACTTGGCTGTAAAGTAAACTCCATTCACATTGCAGACACATTCTCTTTTTTTGTGGATCCTACATATTAAAATATTCAATAAAAGGGCTGCAATCATGCAAACAAAGCTGTCTATCTCTACAAATGATCTATCAAAATTGTTCATTAAAATGTATCTAGTGTGTACAGAATGGCTTTTTTTGGGTCAACCTCAAAAACTGCTTGATCCCTAGACCATCTAGAGGGCCCTGCTAGAGAATAAGTTTCTGGTGTAAAGAAACAAATCAGTGAGGCTAATAAATGTTTTAAATTGTGTCTCAAAACTTGAAGACAAATTGTGGGAAATTCACTGAACATGCTTATGCAGACATTCCCTTTTTTATATTAATGATTTTTATTTTGACCAAAGTGGATTACAAATCATTCAAAGCAAAATTTTAGGTATAAAAAAAGTATTGTAGTGTTAAAACTTCTATATTTCTAAATAATCAGCCTTTAGTATCCACATATATGTGTGGCCAGAGTGTAGTACAGCAGGCAAGACATTTGCCTTACACATGGCTGGCCTGGATTAGATCCCCGACATCACCAGAACTGAGCATTGTCAGGTGTGGCCCCCAAATGAAATTAATAAATAATTGAGATAATTGCAGCACACTCTAAAGTTTGTTTGAAGAATAATGACCTATAATTGAAGGTCAGTATTTTTCTCCTCCTCAATTTTTGTCAATTATTTAGATACTATTTTGTCAATTATCTAGGTTTGGCTCCTGGTGCATTAAAGACTTTGCTCTGAGTTCTGGTTTGCACAGTGGAATTCAGAGATGTTTCTAAGTGACAGTGCTCAGAATCCAAGGCCCCGTATACAGGGCATGCCAGAGTCTGAGCCCTGCATGCATGCTTTGCCTTGGACCTGCAGGAAGGCTCCTGCCTAGTACCCAGTGTGTGCCCCAGGAAGTCCGTGGGCCAATCACAATCAAGCTTAGTTCTGTAGTTGAACTCAGGACTCATCAGAAAACTAAAGGCCTCACTGTGACTTGTCCTAAGGCTGTCTCCATGGTCTCTGATCAGGGGCCCACATTTGAATGGTTTGCAAAGCCACTCACCCACTAGAAGGGAAACCAAGACTAAGAGAAGGCAAATGACTTACCTCTTGACACACTTGCTGCCTCAGAGAGCTGCGGTTCTGACCAGGATCTCTGCAGCATACAGCCCAAAGCTTTTCTCTTTTTTGTAGATAGCATCGAACTCACATTGATTCCATCTGTCTTTATTGGCTTCATGAGCCAGATCTCCTTGAGGGATCCATCTTTTTATAGTTTCCAGTCTAGCAGGAACGAGGAATGGTTATCAAGCAACCGTTCACATAGGTAATTATCAATGAAGACCAGGAGAACAGGGCTGTTGGCCTGTCATCTATGTGTTAGTACCACATGAGTGCTTATTACTTTACTTAAGGAAGGAAGGAAGGAAGAAAGGGAAAAGGAAGGAAGATGATATATACCCACAAAAGCATTTTGTATTTTGATCTATTCATATCATGTAGAAAGCTTATTCAATGCATGTTTAAGAAAAAAGATTTTGATGGCACAACTCCTTGGGATTATTTGGTTCTTTGTATTTGAATGTGTTTAAGCCATATGAGGAAAATAGATGCCTTTAGATTGATTTAGTTTTTCTTCCTCTATAATTGAGCTATCTGTAGAATGTGAAAGCCTGGTGTGGTTGCCAGTCTCCGTTTACAGCTTTCCAAGTCATGACATTTCCTTATACTCGATCCTCAGCAGTGTTACATGGATAACCCTTTGATCTGACCAAGGGATTGTGACCACAGGGCTCTGGGTCTTCAAATAACTGTTCTGGGAACTAAGCTGCAGAACTTCCAGAGCCGAGAGAGTTTTTTGTAGCATCAGGTAATATCCTAAACTGGAAAGAAAAGACAAAACCTGTTAATTCATGTACTCTCTATAGATGTTATTGTCAAGAGCCAACTCTTGGGGTAAGGACTTAATCTGATTTGAATCCTTTGGGGGAAATGACCTCACCGACACTTGTTCCATTGTATCAGACCTGCACAGCCATCTGTCTCCTTAAAATTAAATCATCAAATTTTCCTATACATGGATGTACACAGAATCTATTATGCTGAGTGAAATAAGTCAAAGAGAGAGAAAAACGCAGAATGGTCTCACTCATCTATGGGTTTTAAGAAAAATGAAAGACATTCTTGCAATAATAAATTTCAGACACAAAAGAGAAAAGAGCTGGAAGTTCCAGCTCACCTCAGGAAGCTCACCACAAAGAGTGATGAGTTTAGTTAGAGAAATAACTACATTTTGAACTGTCCTAATATTGAGAATGTATGAGGGAAATGCAGAGCCTGTTTAGAGTACAGGCAGGGATCGGGTGGGGAGGAGGGAGATTTGGGACATGGGTGATGGGAATGTTGCACTGGTGATGGGTGGTGTTCCTTTTATGACTGAAACCCAAACACAATCATGTATGTAATCAAGGTGTTTAAATAAAAAAAAATAAAAAAAAAGAAATAAAATCATCATCTTTGAACATGCAGACTCCTCCTCTTGACCAAGGCGCAGCTGAATTTTGTCACTTTAGAAAATGTCACAGGGCTGGGGGATTAAGTACACTTGGGAAATGATTCAGTATCTATAATTGTTGCTAAAA
This sequence comes from Suncus etruscus, assembly GCF_024139225.1. Classification (NCBI taxonomy): domain Eukaryota; kingdom Metazoa; phylum Chordata; class Mammalia; order Eulipotyphla; family Soricidae; genus Suncus; species Suncus etruscus. The sequence goes on along the minus strand of NC_064865.1, from coordinate 7,621,366 downwards.
GATAGAACAATTTTCCAAAGATGAAGGATCTGTCGTTGGAAGCAGAGTCTCATCCTCTCAGATCTCACTTAATTGTGTTTTGTTTTTGTCTTGGCTCCCTCAATCTCCATTATTGTTTTTCATCTATCAAGAAACATACACTTTGTGTATGCATTGTACGAGGCTCTGGGTGCACAGGTGTGTGCCCCAATACCTACCAGAGTTTAGAGTGGAGAGAAGGGGATGGAAGGGGAGAGGAGGAGAGAGAAGAGGAGGGATGTGGACAGTGCCCCAATTTTGTAAGAGGAGAAGCTAGTTAATCTGGAATTAGTCAAGTTAAGGTAAGGATGAAGTGCAGGACTTACCCTAGAGACTTTAATGGAGGAGGCAGGAGGGAGGAGGAAATGTCCTTTCTAGACCAAGTAGATTTGTAGGTTGGACAGTGGAGACTTGAGGGGCGTGTGAAGGGTGTAAACTGGGGAATGGACAAATGAGGTGAGGAGAGAGGGAGGGACCCGATCTGGGAGAAGCTTGTGTCTCCTGTCCAAGACTTGGCCTTATTCCCACAGACATTAGGGAACCATTGAAAGATCTTTAAGTTGGGCATGCCTGAGTATAATTTCTCATTGGCAGTAACATATATATTTTGTGGGAATTATGAAAGGTTATTTTTCATAACTGAGGGAGCAGACTTATATTTCAGTCATTCCCAGATAGCAATAATTTCACAGACATCAGGCCCTTACAAGATAGGTCAGGGGACAACTAATACAGTCTTCGTTTTAGGCCACTAGTCTTGAAAAAAATCTTTAACTTTGGAAACATTTTTCTTTCACAAAAATAATGCTGGCATGTATTATATGTCCTATTACCATTGGTACAATATTTTCATGATATATTAGACAACTTGGGACTTGTTTCCAGGGTTCAGTCATTAAAAAGTGATAGTTTTGAACTATTCTAGGAGTTTTCTGGAAGTTTTCTGGAAGACCAGACAATACATGTCAAGTATCACCTGCCATGGGAGGGACCCCAGGAAATGCTCTTCTATGGTGTGTATGTTTTGTAGGCTTGCATGAAGACAAGGCCTCTACATGAAAGATGCTGCAGTACATCACAGCTTCAGCTCATAATCAAGTTTATGTGTGCAAGCTAGAGATCCTTTCTCTGAGGCTTGGTGGAGGAAGTGATCACTGCCAGTTTGGGACTTGGGGAAGTCTGTCCAAAAAAAAAGTACAGAAACAGTCATTGTATGGTTTTGCTTAGAAATGGGGTATAATAAACAGTTGCGTGTGTTGTTCAAATGATGGAATTTGCAAAGCCTATACAAATTGGAGGCAGTCAGATTCTATTAACTAAGGAAGACTGAAATGTGCAAAGGTTGATTCACCACCTAACGGAGATATTTGGGACATTTTTGCTCCACAAACTGAGCTGCTCTAAGCAAGACTTTAAGTGCTTTTTATTAATGGAAATGTATCTGAGTTGAATTGTGTAGAGCCATCCTTTTTTTAAAGAAATGTATAGCCAATCTGATTACTTTAAAAGGCATGGATTTTCAGTTCTGGTCTTACATTTTATATTTCAGTTTAGAGGATTAAATCTTTCTAGATTTATAACACCTGAAATTTTGGGGCATTATTAGCTCTTTTATGTATTTATTGAATATGTAAAGATGTCAATAAAATGAATATTATTAATATTTAATAAGTATAATATTCAAGAAATAATTTTAACTTACTTAAAAATTAAATTTGGGGGGTTTGGCCACTTTACTGTGTTCATTGAATATTCTACATTGATTAATAAATATATATTATTGTCAAACTATTTGAGGCATAAAGAGAGGTAATTGGAAGTGCTTAATATGTACTATACCAGAAAAAATTTATATATTAACTCAGTTAAAGGAAAAGTGAGAGTAATTTGGAATTTATCCAAGTTAGCCATTACTACATCAGCCCAATCAATCTAGAGCTATACTTTTACATATAAAGTGGGAATATATAATTACAGACACAGAAACACACTCACCCACATCATAGATTACCTATTGGAGTCATATAAAGAGAATTTACAAGACTTCCAAGGTCTTTATTAGAAGAATAATCTTTTTTCTAAATGAAGACAATGGACAGTAGATCTACAAATAAAGTTACTGCTGAAATCCAGCTCTGAAGGAAACAGCATATCAAAAAAGTTTCCATTCTCAAACCTTTTCTATTCTATAGATTACTTAATTCTTAAATGTACATACTCTATGAATTCCAATTTAATTTTAATGGCAATCTTCCACTCAGCAACCCTCTCTCATTCATCCACTCCGACCGTTGGTTGCATCAGCTATATGTAATTTCTCTCAGCAAGAGCAAGCTAAGACTAAAATGGAAAAATAATATGCCCAGTATCAAAAGGGAAGAGATAGAATTAACACTCTGGTGTATCTTACTCTACCATTTTTATGCACATGTATATATATGTATGTGTGTCTGTGTATGTGTGTGTGGGCACACACATGCCCAGAGAGGTGGTTCTGAAGACATTCATTATCTATCAAGAAATAAACTCCTTTATCTGAATGTAGGTTCCTAAATTTGGTATTTGGGAAAAGCTCCACTTTTTCCATCTAAGAAGTAAACCAGTGTTTCAATGCTGACAGTGACAAAGAGTTGGCTGTACGTCCTGCTGCATGAGTGGGCTTATTATTGTCACAAATACATGCTCCTATTATGTAAAATCCATTACAAAGAATGGAGGAGTTACTCGTGCAAGCAAGGATAAATTTACTTTTCCACCAGCAGAATCCTCTACAATTTATCATTCTAATCTATATTGTGGAGACCTAAAAAAGAATATAAGGGCCCTTCACCCACATTAAGAGGGTTTGAACCAAATAAGCATCTTCCAGGAAAACTCCTTCATTTGTGCCCATTTGAATAATTGGCTTTATTATTGGAAATCCTGGGTGAAACATCATGAATTGAGGTCCAATTAACCTTGACCTAAATCAGCACTCCCCCCCCTAATTAATTGGGCACAACTCTTGCATTTTGTTTCTTGAAGAAAATAGTTGGTCGGAGCCTCTGGTTCGGAATAGAGTATTCAAGGTTTGCTCAGACTTGGATGCCAGCTTATACAGTTCTCTGGGCCCATAACATTGCTAAAACCTCCCAACCTAGTCATTGGTCCATGTGCTGAAGGCTGCCTCAGCCCTACCTGATTGATGACAAGGGAAGAGAGAGCTTAAGGTCATTGTTGTTGATTTTTCTAACAACTGCCATTTATTTGGTGTTTCTCAACTCTGCCAGGCATCTTGACTTGCATCCTTTCAAATCACTGTAGCCATAATAGTACTTCATTTCTTCATTTCATACTCTTTCGGTGGTGGTTGTTTTGGCCAGAGACTCAAGTTGCATGTGAACATGGAGCTTTTCAGTGGTATAGACAAAAGTCCAGCTACTTTAGGACTGGACTGTCAGAGTCGATTGTCTTCCAGCCCATGCAGTACCCACCCTCAGCCTACTTTGAAGTCCTGTGCTTCTGTGGTCCCTGGAGAGGTTTGGCTGGGTTTGGTGAATAGGATATGTGAAAGGTCCTAGCCCGGAAGTGGAAGTGATGGGAAAGTGTGAAAAGTAGAAGGAATGGGCTGCAGTGATTGGCGAGTTTTTAGAGACTGTGCTTGTCCAGGGAAAGGGGACACAGAGAAGTTATTATTACTATGCACACATACTTGCTGTCGGGGAAAGAAAAACAATTTGCATCAGTCTTTCAATCTTGAGTGACTGTGAGGAAGAGGACACAGCAGAGAATTGGGCAGAGATGTTGCTGTGACAACAGTGACAACAATGATGCCATCTTCTTCCTCCAGACCTGTCTTCTCAGCACTCGCCAAACTGAGCCAGACCCTGAGCAGGGACATGTTTCAGAAGTCCCTGTCTCAGGAGGGAAATGGTCTCCAGACTGGACGACTACAGCCCTGGACACTCTGTCCCTGTGAGCCACGCATGCTTCCCCATATCACTTTATCTTTTAATTAAAATTTTTTATATAGATTCTGTGGTTCACAATGCATTTGTAATGGTTTCTCATGCATATAATTCCACATCACCTTAGATTGGCATGTACCAGCATATGATACAGATTCAAAATTTTGCAGTTCACTGACAGTTTCTATTCTAATTTATAGAAGAAAATCTGTATGTATTTAGATCTTTTGAGCACAATATATTAAGTATCATAGGTATTTAGATAATAAATACAGAAAGTACAGTTTATTAATCAGTAGGTGCAAATTCTATATTTAGGTTCAGATCTAATAATTATGAGTATTTTTTCCTTCAAGTCAAGAAGGGAACGATTATTTTTATTAATTTTTTAGTTATTCAGACATCCCACTTGCCATAATTGTCCCATTGTATGTTCCTTTGCTGTTAACTGTCTTCAACTATAGCTGTAGAAATATAAGTGTTGAAGTCACATTGTCATTAAATACATTTCATGCATTTTGAGGATGTACTTTGATAATGGCTTCTGCTTTGATGCCTGGCTTTGCCACCATTTGCTGGGACCATTGCTTGGCAGTAGAAACAAACAACTTACTTATGCTAGTTGTTTTGTTCTCTTCTTTCTCAAAGCATTAGGTTTCTGAGCCAAAATTAGATGTGTTTTATTTTCTAATAGGTTCGGCCAACCTCAGTGAGTCCCCAGATTGCCAATTTTGAGAGGGATGGCTTGGATAATGCCAGAGGGAATTTTTAGTTAATGCAAATATTTGGGCTTATTCCATCCTAACTTGACTTCCACTCTCTCCTCATCCAATAATGATCCGCAGAGGCCAAACAAATTCCAAGTCTTACCACTCTGTAGCTTGTCTGTTTCTTCAATGAAGATAGATGTTGGTTGTTTAGAAGTAAATAAGTATTAGTTTAACAGGGCAAAGCAGCGTTTGACACCCCAGCGTGTTGCTTTCTGGTTTACCGCCTTTCCCAGAAGACAGTTAGATGCAAAGACCTTTCATGCATTTTCCCTCTCTTCTTGACACCATTCTTTCTTTCCTAAAAACAAAACAAACTTGACTTTTTATTGTGGAATTATCAATAAATACAGTCACTGACATTTAAAGTGTAAAGCTTGTTAACTAAATAAATAGCACAGCTGTGTAGAGGAAAGAAATCAACTTTATATTTCAGAGTTTACATTGAGGATTATTGGAGAAAGAAGAAAGGGACAGAGTGAGAAGAGAGAAGGGAAATAAAGAAAAGAGTAGAAAGAAGGTCGAGGGATGCATGGATAAGGACAGGGGAGGAAAGGAGAGAGAGGGGGGAGAGTTTGTGAGAAGAGAGTGGGAGAGAGGGAAGGGAGAGAGAAAAGAGAGAAAGATCTGAATATTCCTCAACCTCCCTTAGTTGGGGTTAAACTTGCATGTGGTTAGAAAAACTGAACTATTGTCAATAAAGTAAACATGTACATTAAAATCACTCACTCGTGGGGCTGTAGAGATAGCATGGAGGTAAGGCCTTTCATGCAGAAGGTCATTGGTTTGAATTCCAGCATCCTGTATGGTTCCCCTAGCCTGCCAGGAGCAATTTCTGAGTGTGGAACCAGGAGTAACCCCTGAGCACTGCTGAGTGTGACCCATAAACCAAAAAAAAAAAAAAAAAAAAAAAAAAGCAGCTCATTCATCTTTGAGGAATGTACATCAATTTTAAGCATTCTGGCTGAATATGAAACACATCTTTGCAGCTGGGGTAATGCACAGCGGAGAGGGCATTTGCCTTGCATATGACTGACCCAAGTCAGTCCTTGGCTTCCTTATGGTTATCCTAGCACTGCCAGGATGAGTCTGAGTGCAGAGCCAGGAGTAACTTCTTAGCACTTCCAGGTGTGGCCCAAAATCCAAAAACAACAAAAAAGAAAAAACACACCTTTGAAGGACTAGAGTGATAGTATAAATGGTAGGGCATTTGCCAATCCAGTTTCTAGCCTCAGCACCTCATATAGTCCCCAGGGTCCTGACCAGGAGTGATTCCCTGAGCAAAGAGGCAAGAATGTACTGTGAGCACAGCCGGGAGTGGCCCCTAAGTCTAAGTAAATAAATCAATGCACATTTTGTTTCAGAAGTAGGAACCATTCTAAGAACACAGCTCCCCAGGCCTAGTTCATTATAAGTTGTTTTGGGTAGAAGCGGAGCTTGGGGCCCTGCAGCCCAGCCTGGTGGTCCTGGTCTCTTCCAGTGGTCTTAACAAGAGTCAGCTGGAGAAGGTCTTTCCCCCTGGGCTTTCCATAGTGCATGGGTAGACTCTGCTCTGGGGCTGACTCAGAGATCTCTGCCCTCTGTGCCTACTTCTGCTCACAAGCATAAAACTGTTGAGCAACAGTTTGATAAAAGCTGCTCTAAAGACCTGGGCAGTCTATGTCAATATGGAGAAGCTGTTCCCTTGAGAATGGAGCTTAGGAGGCATCTGCTCCCCTTACCACAGGCGCTGCCACTCATAAAAGCCATGCAGCTTTCCACTCAACAAGTGCTAATACAGTTTTAAGAAAAACCAGTTGCGTTTTACTTTGGTCTCAACTCAACACAGAATCTCCATCTGACCTCAACGGAATTAATTGGAAATAATTTTACAAAGTCGTTAGTTATATTGAAGCATACTAAAAAAAAAAATAAAAAGAACCCCTCAATTTCCCCAAGCAGGACCTCCTTTGTGCTTTTAGAAATAATTCCAGGACTCATTGTGCGAACATGCTCTAAAGTGACATTCTGCAAACTCACTCACTCACTCGCTTGCTCCAGCTGAGTTTTAACACTGAACGACGGTAAAGCCCCTAGTTCTCCAAGGAGGGCTGACTGCATCCTGTGCTTGGGCTTGCAGGCTGCCTTGAAATATCTGATTTGTCTTCAGGATGAAAGCAATGCCACAGCTTTGTAGATAATATTTCACTGGTGTAGCTACCAAAATGACACATTTATGCCTTCCAAACCTGTCTCATTTCTCAAACCTGAAATATAAAATGTGCATTCTCTGATGTAGGATTTACATTAATGCTAACAAATATTAGTGGTATTTATGTCTAAGTGTTTATTTCCCCTTGATTGTGAGGAGAATCTATACCAGATGAGAGGAGAAAAAAACACTATTAAATATGACTGCATGAAAAATTACAGTTCTTCCAGTTCTTCTAAGAAGGGTTGCGACTCAGAAGAGAGCTACAGAAAGGCCTTGAATGTGAGTCCTGGGGTCGATCCTTAGACCGAAGGATGTCCAGCACCCTTGGCTGCCGCTCTGATGCCAACCCAAGTGTACCACCAGTGTGGTCCCTGCAACAACTGTCATCACAACAGTGATAGTAAGAGCAAACGACAAAGAATTTTTCTAAGGAATGTTACAAACAATGGCAAAATGTTGAGCTGTTTTAAAGAATAGACACACCAACAGAAATGAAAGCAACCAGCCATTCTGAGACATCATATCTAGTGGACAATCAGGGGCAGGTTATCCATGGACATTTGGCATCACTCTGGAAGTCAAACAGTGTCTAGACTGTTAGATGTGCCCAGGCTAGAATGTGAGATCCTGTCTCTTAGAGGCCTCTCTAACTTCATTGGCCTTGACTTCAGTGATTCAGAAGAAAGGTGCCTGGTCCTCTCCCCTTGGGTCTCTTGTGTATCCTAATCCTGTCTGTGGGGTACAGTAACTCACCAAGCCCCTAGTGCCTTACCTTTGTATTAGAAATTGCACATGGCCACTTGCCCCTGGCAGCCTCAGGCTTCACTTCTGGGCTAGTTCTTTTCCATTTGACTGAATGCAATGTAGTTTTTGTTTGCCAGAACTGCTAATGGACAGTCTTTTCAGTTCATTTTTCTTTTCAAAAGAATACAGGAAAATGTCCCTCTCTTTCCTTAGCTTCTTTCTTGAAACAACTCATTTTGTCATTCTATTATATTTGTGTAGAATTTTGTATGTATATAAATATATGTATATATGTCTATCTTTGTTTTTCTGATACAAATAACATATTCTTGTACTATATCTTTACTTCAATCAGTGGGCATATTTTTCTGGGTGTTTATTGTTTTGTTTTATGGTTGGAACATACACTTCATTTACATTCCTATTATTCCCCTATTATTAAAATTTAATTATATTTTAACAATTATATGCTCAGAAAAATATCACAATTGATAATCACAATAATTCCTTTCTCCCTTCCTTCTCCACTCTACTCTCCCTCCCTCATTTTCTCCTTTTCTTCCTCCCTTTCTTCCTCTTTGTTCGTTCCTTCAGTCCTTCCTTTTCCCTTCTACTGTCTCTTCCTTTCTTCCTTCTTCCTTTCTTCCTCCCTTCCTCTTTGTTTTTCTTCCCTCTCTCCCTCCCTCTCTCCTTTCTCACTCCTTCCTTTTCTCTTTCCTCCCTTCCTTCCTCCCTCCTACCCTTCCTCCCTCTTCCTTCCCTCCTTCCTTCCCTCCCTCCCTCCTTCCCTTCTTCCTTCTTTCCTTTCTTCCTCCCTCCCTCCCCCTACCTTCTCCCTCCCCCTCCCTCCCTCCCTCCCTCCCTCCCTCCCTCCCTCCCTCCCTCCTTCCTTCCTTCCTTTCTTCCTTCCATCCTTCCTTTCTTCCTTCTTTCCCCGCCTCCCTCCCTCTCTCCAATTGTTTTTTATCGCAGATTTACATGTGCATTATAGTCTGATGGTGCTCCCTCCTCCTGCAATCCTCTCCCCAAATTTAAATGCATAGTTAGCAACATGTTAACTTCATAGTGACAGTGACTTATTTTGGTGTTAAAGTTTTATGAGTTTTTAATACACATATAAATTCTGCTGTGCATAGGATGGGAAACAATTCCAGCTCTCCAAGAAAACCTGATTTCCTCTCTGTGTGACCCCAGTTAATAGTCTGCACTTCTGACCCTTGTCTGGATATCGAGGGAACCTGCCTACCATATCTGGGAGAGGACTTGACCTTGAGGAAAGAAGTCATGTTTGTATGTGTTTTGGCGCTGATTTTTCAAAATTTTAAAGAACACAGTGTTTTTCAAGAAGGTGAAGCTAATGAGCAACAGTCCTTCTTTCTTGCATCTCACATTCCAGTAAACTCTCCAACCTGAGATATTGGGGAGACCTGGCCTAGCTATTTAGATAAGACCACAATAATTCAGTAACAGTGTCTAAGATTTTCTTACCTGGACTGTAGATAGAACCCTTCTGGAGAAGGTACAGAGATTTTGTAAGCCCAAAGTTTATGTCTCATTTTAGAGTGGTCTTTGAAATAGTTGCTTTATCTTATAAATTGCCCTCCCAGCAGAGGCATGTGGAATAGAGATGCTCTTTGTCACCTAACCTTGTGGTTCAGGGTACTAGCAGTAGGAAATGAGTTATGGGTGTGTCCCTGTCTAAGAGATGCTGGTGACCAGCCACCAGTGTGAGGAGAATCTGGTCCCTTTGTCATTTTTTGAATAAGTCTCAGATGGTTATTCCATATACAGTATTATGATATGTAAATAATTATGTACATCTTCTGTCAGATGCTAGACCATCTGGATAACATTGCTGCAGGTTCATAGGAAGTCAGGAGGACTTTCTGTTACTAGTATAATAAATAAGTCTATAGTCCCAGATACTCACCACATGGCTGTGATGTTGGTATTATGTGCGTGAAAAACAATTACTAATAGTATTGGAAAGCAGAAATTCTCAATCAAGAAAACATCTAATTTTTGTTTTGGGGTCACACAGGTTAGGGATTACTTCAGGCTCTGTACTCAGAGATCATTCTGGCAGTGCTCACAGAACCATATGTGATGCCAGGGATGGAACCCAGGTTGGCGAGTCTTAGGCAAGCATCTTACCTGCTGCAGTTTTAACCTATCCCCTAAAATTTTGTTTTTGTTTTTGTTTGTGGGTCACACCCTGCAGCACTCAGGGGTTACTCCTGGATCTATGCTCAGAAATGGCTCCAGGAAGGCTCAGGGGACCATATGGGATGCCGGATTCAAACCACTGTCCTTCTGCATGCAAGGCAAATGCCCTACATCCATGCTATCTCTCTGGCCCCTAAAATATTTTAATGTCATATTTTAATCAACGTATTCAAAAAGTTTAGGAATATACTTCATTATAGTAATGGTTCTTGAAGTTGAAGTTGAAGCTATTCTTTCTTCTCCAAAGACTTTCAAAAAAAAAATCCCAACTAACTTAATTGGTGTAAATCTATTACTCTGGTGGCATTATTCTTCAGAAACTCAGATTCAGTGTTTAAGGAGAAAATCTTGGTAGCCTAGTAACCTGAGCTTGCAATGCATGCTCTTTCTAAACTTTTCCTCAGCAGATGGCATGACAGCTCGGTTCCAGAGCTATACTTTCCAATATGGTAGCCATTCTCTACACACAACCAATCTAAACTAACTTGCGCTGAAATCAGAAAATGCACACCAGATTTAAAAAACTTAGTAGGAATCAACAGAATGCACATTTTATTTCAATGTGTTCTCTGTTGAATAAATGTTTAAGTGGAATGTTTCCTATAGATATAAAATATTAAATTTTAATATCATTTGTTTCTTTTTTTACCCACTTATAAAAATATATTTGTGATTTCTATTGTATGACAGCATTGCATTTTTGTTGGGCAGCACAGTTCTTGAGATTATTACACAGACTTTGCATTGTGATTTTAAAAGTTATTGTACCGGGCCCGGAGAGATAGCACAGCGGCGTTTGCCTTGCAAGCAGCTGATCCAGGACCTAAGGTGGTTGGTTCGAATCCCCGTGTCCCATATGGTCCCCCGTGCCTGCCAGGAGCTATTTCTGAGCAGACAGCCAGGAGTAACCCCTGAGCACCGCCGGGTGTGACCCAAAAATAAAACAAAAACAAAAACAAAAGTTATTGTACCAATATCAAATCTAATGATAGCACACTGGGGGGAGTAAAGTAATTTTAATTGTGTTTAATAATAAGATTTATTATTCCATTTATTATTACTATTATTGTTATTAGTTTTTGGACCACACCCATGGTGCTCAGAGATGATTTCTCCTATCTCTGTGCTTGAGATTATATGTAGTGCCCAGGATTGAACTGGTGTCAGCTATATGCAAGGAAAGTGTCTCAACCCTTCTACAATCTCACATCCAACAATTCCATTACTTGAAAATATAGTAATGTAGTGTGGTAATGATTTAAAGTAAAAGGCCAAGAAGTCATAAAAAAAAACTCTTATCAGCAGGGTAAGACAGATCTTTGCTTGGCATTTTGGTGCTTCTTTCTTGAAGTATTTAATTCTAGAATGTACCCTAACAAAAAATGTCAGAAGACATAAATGAGTTAGGAGAGAGAATAAAAAAGGAGAAACTCGTATTTTATCATAAACACTTCAAAAAAATAGAATTTTATGAGCTAGAAAAGATTAAATTAAACAATTAAGAATGACAGACATTAGTTAGGCTACTATTTCTTTAGTTTTTCTTCCTAAATCCTGAGTAGAAAAGACTATATAAAACTAAACATAAAATTAAATGATTGTGGCTTAATTCAGGAAGGTCCAAATATCTCAAGTACAAATCTGTTTGGGCATTTACAGAATTGTATACAATTCTGTATATCTCTGTGCTTGAATGATATACAATTGAATTGTATATAATTCTGTAAATATATTCTCAGTATGTTTAAATCATTCAAGGATTCTTTCGTTTTAGTCATCCACTTCCTATATAGAAGAATAACCATTCTGTTCACAAAATAGTCTGTGGAATCACTGATGTGTCAGCTGATATAGTAGTGTGAAATATATTCATGCTTAAGGTCCTTTGCATCCAATGCCCAAAGAAGTGTGTTAGGAAAGGACCTTGTGGTGATGGCAGCTTTTCATATACCTTCATAAGTTTCAAGACAATCCCCATAGAGAATAATGAATGACTGTGAGTCCCATGAAAAGATTTGCTGAGTTCCAAAAGTGCCAGCATTTCCCTAATATTAATAGTACAACAATATAGAGAACCAGTGAAGTGCCCCAAGATTTGGAAAAAGGGACCTGAAATTGTGTGTATATGTGCATAGATCAGACATAAAAAGAGACCCCAAAAGTCCATCTCTTTTTTTTTTTGTTTGTTTTTGGTTTTTGGGCCACACCTGGCGGTGCTCAGGGGTTACTCCTGGCTGTCTGCTCAGAAATAGCTCCTGGCAGGCACAGGGGACCATATGGGACACCGGGATTTGAACCAACCATCTTTGGTCCTGGATTGGCTGCTTGCAAGGCAAACGCCTCTGTGCTATCTCTCCGGGCCCAAAAGTCCATCTCTTAATTGTTGTTAACACTTAGCCATAATGTATGTTTTAATAATGAAACCTTCTATTTATTTTATAACATTGAAAGTAGAAATTTTAATGTGTTGGAACTCGGACCGAAGAGAACACATCTCTATCCAATTACTTTAGTAAATGGAAAATATGTTTTATTAATAGATACAAAGTCTAAGCAATGAATTATACATCTCAGTTTTACAGTGGTGATGAGCAAAGCACCCGGCTTGCAGAGATGGGAGCAGGGACAGCAGTGATAGAGGAAGAAGGTATCCACATTTGTTGTACCTACAACAGACAGCTTAGCCCAAAATTGTTCTTGACTTTAACAAATGTACACAGGGTTCCAGCATAGCTTTTGCCTGAAACCGGCAGTAAGTACATTTTATGTTGAAAGACAACTACAGCATCAACTTCAGGAGGGTGAGGACTTTTGCTTGTTTAAGCTCAGCCAGGTTTCTTTTGCGCTTAATTAACACTATTACCCACAAATAATAGGGATTAAGTAAACATGTATATGTGAAAGTTCCTTTTCTGTGCTGTAATATTTCTCCATATGTGTCATAAAATTATGGTTCTGGGTCTTATGAGTCATTTAATACAATCAAGTCACTGTTCAAAGCCCCCATTATAGTGTCTTTACTACGAGTACATCTCAGCTGTCTTTGCTAGAAAGTACCTTTTCTTCTGAATCAGTTCACTTTCTTCTGGTCTGTGTTCTTTGTTGGGTTTTCCTTATAGTGAAGACAAAGTCACCTTTCCTATACTTTCTTAGTTGTCTTCCCAGGGATCATGTCTAAGGAGTCCAGCTTGTCTTTCACATGTCTAATGGAATATTTAAAGACAATTATCAGCACCATCTCTCTTTCCTGGTCATCTACTCCCCTAATCTGCATTCTTTGGGGTCGAATGCTGTAGTATTGATTCATTTGTTATGTATGGAGTCATCTGTCATCTCTGCCAGGTGCCTGGGGGGGGGGGCAAACTCATCAGTGCTCAGGGATTACTCGAGGCTCTGTGCTCAGAAATCACTCTTGGCAGTCTTGGAGGACCATATAGGATGCCGGGGATTCAACCTGGGTTGGCCACGTACAAGGCAAACATGCCCTACCTGCTGTGCTATCACTCTGGTCTCTTTGTCAGGTTCTTTATTAGCTTCTGCAAGAGCAAAGAGGAAAAGCTCTCATGCAACTGGGGCTGTCATGGTTATTAATAACAAATTGGAATAAGTACTTTGCCATAATCAACCAGATGGCAAGAAGTGTCTGACTCTGCCATTGAGTCAGATGCAAAGGCCAGGGAGATTGCTTCTGAGAAGATGATGTTTGAGGGGCAGAATGAGTTTTATAGAAATGAACGAGTCTACTGAGGGGACAGCTCAAGCCTGAATCTAGAGAGTCAGAGGGAACTTGTCCTAGGATGGGCAAGATAAGACTGGAGGACAGGCTAGAGCCAGGGCATGTGGCTCAGTATGAGGGCATATGGATTTTCTTCTATGAATGAATTGGGTAAAAAAAGATTTTATTAGTAGGAAGACACTTGACTTTATTCATCTGGCTCTTTTTAAAAGGGGCTTATATGGAGGAGAAAGAAATGTTAGAAGAGAAAATGGTAGTGGTGGTGGAGAGAAAAGTAGAAAAATGAAAAATATACTTTGTAGATCAAAGCCAGTTAATTTTCTGGGTGGGGAAGAGACAGGTCACACATGACTTTGCTCAAGGACCACTTCTGGCAGGATTTGACAGCCTTTTGCTGTCCTGGGAATTGACCCTAGGTTAACCATGTGCAAAGCAAGTGCCTTCCCCGCTGTACTATCTCTCCTGCTATGAAGCAAAGTCTTATTGATAAGCAAACCAATGCAAAATTATTATGTTCATAACTCTAAAGTTTTGGGCTTGAGACATTTTTTAATGATTCTACTTACCTCATGAAAACTGGGTTTGGAAGTTCTGGGGAAGGAATAGTGAGTGATCACATATAGCTTAAGATGAAATGTGTTAGAGTGTGTGTTCATACTTAGCAACTACACCCATTTATGAATCTCAGTCTCCCAATTGTTTTGCATTTCTTGAGCAGAGAGTATGGACCAGATACTGGAGATGAAGTGATGAACAATACTCTCTATACCCCATCTTCCTCAGGGATGATGCTGCCAAATGCCATGGAAGAAAGAAAAGAGTCACGAGATATGTATGCCACATAGTTGTGTAGTGAAAGGGTTTCTTTTAGCAGTTGTAATTGCACAAAGATTTATAGCATTAATAACTACCACTACTAATAGGATTATAGGAATGACTTCTACTACTTGGGTTCAGTATGTTCTTATTGATACTTATTGATTTTTACTGGAAGTTGGTGATAAAGGTCAGAGTTAGTTCATTTATCCAGATAGATTGAGTCAGGGGACCATTCTCTGCAACACACATGAATAATTCTTCCTCAAAATGAAAAATTGGCCAAAACTTGCACTTGAAAACTTAAGCGTGATGAATAGGAAAAACAGATGAAAAACTAAGAGAATGGAGATACAAGTGTTTCTCTACAGTTGAAGCATATGCAGCAAAGATGAATAAAAACCATTTTTATTGTCAGTTTGCAATTAGAAAGTTGGCATGGGATTTAGATAAATATTAAATATTAGCACATACAATCTTTTCTGGGAATGATCTCTCCTAAAACTAGGTGGTCCACCTTATACGTTTTCTTTCCTAACACACCTACTAAGGAAAAAAGAGAAAAGCAACAGGAATTTGTTATTTTCTTGAGGTAATTTATCACAGCTTTTGTTTCATCAGTACATGTATGAATTTCTACCTCATCAAAAAGGGTAGTAGCTGTTTCTGCAATCAATCTGGAAATAATAAGCTGGGCATGTTTCTTTATTAACTTCTGTTATGAACCTAAAATATATATCTGCAAGTATGTCAAGAAAAGAAAAATATTGTTGGATTTGTTATTTTCTCCCAACACTAGTTATTAGTTGGAGTTGTCATTTTAAGAAATAACATAATAAAAATATTGATATACAGAATATATTAAGGTATATTAGTCACTACAGAGGTGGGGGTTTCCAGGGATTTCAGAGAGAAGAGTGAGGAGGAATTAAGGGTGCTATCTTTGTAAGAACATTGCTAAACTCAGAAATATTATCAGACAACCTCTTCCTCACTAAATTTTTGGTTGATGCTCAAGGCTGCCCTCAACGAAGAATTCAGGCACAATTTGTGTTTTCACATAACATATTATATGGCAAAACATCCTTATCATTGTGCCCAATATGGAGTCAACATTTTCACCTGCCAATACTACTGGCGAGTAAAAGTAGTTGACTGATGTAACATTATCTTTCTTCTTGGAAATGTTCAAAGATGCTCACTATTTAGTCACATTGCACCTCCAGAGAAGATTGTTTAGTGTTTTGGAAAATTTGTTTATTCTGCTGCTCTGACATACCATTAGGATTCTGGTTCCTTGATCACCACTTTTTTTGCTATGCCTTAGGTCAAACATGGAAATGCAGCCAAACTATCAAAGCTTGCCAGTAGTGTTGACCTCCTTGAGTGCGTCATGCATGTCCTCTTTATATTGAGATGTGTGAATGTTCTTTTCAATCAGAGGTGAATACAGTTCATCTCTGGTCTTGGTAAAGCCCAGTACATCATGTGGTCCGACACTGGTCCATGACGAGCAGACGTGTGTTTCTCATCAGTGACTGCCAACTGTTTGCCTGTGTTTTACAGCCCACAGTGATGATATGTTTATACAAATGACCCATAAAAAATAGAAAAACTAAATATAATTTTTATAATTTTAATTATAAATATTATATTATACTTATATTTTATATATAATTATAATTATAAATATTAAATTATAACAATTTAATTATAAATATAAATTTTATAATTTTTAAATAATCTGAGATCTAAGGATTTTCATGAATTACGAACTGTAAGTGTCTAAAATTGTGGTGTGTAATGAGGTGGGAAATTTGAAGGAATTCCATGCTGAAATTCCAGAAATATCAGCATTAGTGGTTCCCGTACAAGACTCTGCACCCCAGACTCTTTAATTTTCCCTTATGCCCCAGACACACCCCTTCTCCTGTTTCTCATCTCTTCTGCTATTCTGCTATTACATTTTTTTGTTTTCAAACATCTCTTTAAGTATTTATTTCCTTTCCATTCATTCATCTCTCAGTCATCTTCTTTTCTTCTGTTCATAACAAGAATGCTTTAAAATCATGAGTTTCATGATTTAAAAAAATTTATATTGTGCAGCATGAAAATTCTTTGTCACAGACATGATTCAGATAGTAAGTGGGAGCTTTATGATGGTTTTCCAATCATTTAAGGTTTGCCAATTCCTTGCATGTACCAAACAGCATAATCTGATATGAGATCCTGCTGGTATATTACAAGGTAAGGGAGCACTCTAGGCTCTACAGACTGCTCCACAGAAGCACACAGCTACATGTGTCTTCATAGCTCCTTAAACTAGAAATAGTCCATAAATTGATAAATAAATGCATGAGCAATAACCAAGAATACAAAATGATTCAGTTATAAAGACTAACAAAGTATGGACACATGTTGCAATATTGATGAACCTTGAAACTGAATTCTGAGTGACAAAGACCAGACACAAAAGATTTCATAGTATTTGAGCCCATTTATCTAGACAGGGGTCTCCAACTCGCGGCCCGCAGGCCGTTTGCGGCCCTCCGTAAAACATTTTGTGGCCCTGCCCTAAAGGAATCATTTTTTGTTTTGTTTTGTTTTAGTTTTTCGGGTCACACCCCCAATGTTCAAGGCTTACTACTGACTTTGCACTCAAGGATCACCCCGACTTTGCCTCCTGCGGCCCCCAGGTAAATTGAGTTTGAGACCCCTGATTCTAGAATATCTAAATTAGAAAAAATAGATGCTGAAAATACAGAAGGTGAGGGAAGAGGAAAAGATGGAATTACCTCTGATGGCTTTGAGATCCGGGGCTAAGAGAAAAAAAATTGGAATTAAATTATAGTGTTAATTATTTTTAGAATTGAGTAATGTCAGTTTGTAACAGAGTTTCTGTACCAAATACTGAAAACTAAGTGGCCCATTTTAAAAGGTGGAACTTTTAGTATATGATCATGTGTCTAATTGGGAAAGAAAATGAGTTTTTATTAATTAGTAACTTGAACTCAAAGCCTTAAAATATGGTAAAAGGCAGGGAAATTTCCAGGCCTACAAAGGTAGTGGTAGCTTTGTTCTCGTGGCAGGTGAGCCTTTTTTGAAGAGCAATTGGATAGGACTCTGTATCTAGCTTGCAGATGAGTTCTGAACTAGGGATTTAAACCTTCTTGTATATACAAGGCCATTGCATGAACCTAGTAGTGTCCTGGTGTTAAGGAAGGGTTGAGGGATAGATGAACTAGCCAGTTTCTCTGAGCTGCAGGGATACTGGCTCACAGAATTCACTCTCAGTTATACTTGGCTGCAGGGATGCTAGCCCATATCCCATAAGACCACTCTCTGTTTTAGTCTCAGTTTACTGCCTTTCAGGCAAGTGGGCTTCTAAGGTAAAACAATAAAGGATTATAGACTGTTGTTGAGCTGAGGAGTCTCTGGAGCTGACCACGGTGAGGAGACACTCTCGAGTCAAGGTCTTCCTGGACCTTGAACATGTGGACACAGATTGACCCACACCTGGCCCTCACACTGGGCTCTGGATTTTTTGAGCATTGGAATATACACTATCAAGTTCTTTAAGGAGGACTGAAGGGAGCTTCTAGAATAAAATTTTAAGTATCTTGAAGAGTTTACTAAAAATAGGAGTATTTGATTATTTGGGGGAAATGTCTGGACATGATAAAGTTGGACATCATCTTTTTCTCTAAGAGAGGAAACAATTTACTTTTGATAAATGATAAAATTATTGGCAAAATGAGTGGACTACTTTGTCATTTAATTACAGAGTGATTCATAAAGTTCATTTACTTAGCTGTGTGATGTATTTACATCCCCCGCTCCTCTATAATATTGGATCCCAATTCTCATTTACAAAAATGCATTCACTTGGGATTGACGATGAAGTGGGAACAATGAAAGCAGGCAATCACCTTTTCTTTTCTGTCACTGTCAGCGTATTTTCAAAGTGAAAAGGAGAAAAGCTGCTTCCTAGTTCTAAGTTTGCATACACAGCATCAGGCTTGTTCCATTCTCTCTGTTGAAAGCATGTCAGTGATAGAATTGTTTTTTAAAAATGAAGCTTTACCTCCCCACCTCATCTAAAAAAAATACAAATGAATAGTTCAGGAAAGTCCTTGATTAGAAGAAAGATGTATATTGAATTTTCATCCCAAGTTTATTTTGTCTAATTCCAGCTACTTAATGCTGGGGCACCCCAATTCAAAGCCATAGTCTCCACACAGAGGGAAATTGAATAGTAGAAACTGCAGAGTTCAGCCAGTGGAGCCAGTCTCTGAATTCCCCTTCTTTGAAAGCTGTGGTGTCTGGCTGGCACCAAAGAAGATGGGTGACTTGTATAGTCTAAGGAGAGGGGCACGTACGCATACATAGTTGCAGCAGAACCCCCCGATCAGTAGCCCCTCAGTGCTCAGAGGGATGGGCATATGGCTGGAATACATACAGACACAGACACAGACACAGACACACACACACACACACACACACACACACACACACACACACACACACACACACACACAGTGACATTGCAGGAAGACCCTGAGCTTAGAGAACCTGAATCCATTCCAGGAGACAATGGTACACCCAATCTCTGCCCACAGGCTATAGCTACTCTCGCTCTTCAAAATGTCCAGAAGATGGACTATGGGTCCTGAAAGATGGTGCATCAGGTAGGCTCTGCATGCATCTGATTTTAAGGGTCCAATCCCTGATAGCCCGTATGATTCCAGAACACTGACAGGAATGATCCCTGTGCACAGAGCCATGAGTAAGCCAGAGCACCACCAGGTCTGGTCCAAAATCTACTACCCACAACTCCATCAAAATAAAAACAACAACAACAAAACACTATCACCACCAAAACAAAAAAATCAAATAAACATTTATTGTAGCAAACAGTATTTAAAAAAAAAAAGGGTAGTGTAGCATGAAGATCATGAGATAGATTGCAGAAATACCAAAGAATAGCAGGAAATGAGTTTTCAGCAGAAAGGCTGCATTTGATCATTTTTAGCCGCATATTATTATTCCAGGTACTTATTTCTGTACTTGTGTTTTGTTTCACACCTGGCCCAGGGGTGCTCAGCAGGCCCTGCACAGTCAATGTGGCTTGAACTGGTGCTGGCTATGTGTGTGATGCCCTGCTATGATGTCATTTTAGCTTTTGAAAATCTTTACTCATCATTTCCCCTTGTTGTCTTCCCTTTTCTCTGTTGATGTTGTTGCTCTGGAAAGAGTTGCATGTGCTCTGCTGTGATTGCCAAATGTCCACAGAGTCATATGGTTGGTAGCAGTGATTGGGCACTTGGTCACAGGCTTGCCAGGACCTGTGTTCCATGGCTGTAGTATTGACAATCTCATGGCTGGGAGGCACCACAGATCGGGCACTTAGCCAAGGTGTGGGAATCACAAATGGTAGGTAGTGGTCAGGTTAGAACTCTTGGTATCAGCTCCAGTGTTATAGTGATTGAAGGGAAAATATTTTGCTATGAAATACCTTGACCCTAAAGTGTGGTGTTGTATTCTCTAGAGCAATCATTTGACATAGGTTGAGATTATTTGCTAAGGAACAGTTTTGTGATTTCATATACATAGTGTCAAAAATGTTGCATTCGAGCAAGCATTGACTTGTGCCAAGATGTATTTTTCACCTTCTTGGATGCTAGACTTTACTCAGCTCCTGATCTTGAAATTCAAATTATTTGCCTTAAGCTGATCTACTGGGGATGCTTTTATTGAGTATTTAACATTGTTACTGGACCAGCTCTCCACTTACATCAATCATCATGGTTATAGATGGGACTACGGAACCATAAATGATGAAAAGACAAGATATTTGTTAGCTTAGATCAGGGGTCTCAAACTCGTGGCCTGCGGCCATTTGCGGCCCTCTGTACAACATTTTGTAGCCCTGCCCTAGAGGAATCTTTTTTTGTTTTGTTTTAGTTGTTTGGGTCACACCCCGCAACGTTCAAGGATTACTACTGACTTTGTACTCAAGGATCACCCCGACTTTGCCTCCTGCGGCCCGCAGGTAAATTGAGTTTGAGACCCCTGACTTAGATGGATTTCTGCATATATGGAATATATCTCTGTGTGAATGCATTTATGTACATGCATGCAGAGGTATGGATCTACTTAACATTCACATCTTTTGGTTAAAAACTTAAGCAGATATGACTAGGCCAGAGCGATAGCACAGCGGTGTGGCATTTGCCTTGCATGTGGCTGACCCAAGCGGACCTTGGTTTGATTCCCACCATCCCATATGGTCCCCCCAACCAGGAGCGATTTCTGACTGCAGAGCCAGGAGTAACCCCTGAGCGTCACTGGGTGTATCCTGAAAACAAATAAAAAAAACAAAGACTTAAGCAGATATGAAACAGACCTTGAACTATTGATAATTATATTAATTTGCAATTTTGAACTGTCAACGGCTTTGTGAGCAGCATTGTACAATTGTATAGCTGATGCCCAGTTTAATTAACAAATTGATATTTGAAATATTGGCCTCAGGTGTACATTCATAATCACGAAACAAATTTGAGATGATGTTATCAGTCAAAAAATAAACAGAGCCTATTTTGATGATTTTCTTTTTGAAATTTGCAATGCCAGGATATTTGGGATTCAAATCTGAATATTGACAAATATTTTTTTTTTTTTTTTTGGTTTTTGTGCCACACCCGGCGGTGCTCAAGGGTTACTCCTGGCTGTCTGCTCAGAAATAGCTCCTGGCAGGCACGGGGGACCACATAGGACACCGGGATTCGAACCAACCACCTTTGGTCCTGGATCGGCTGCTTGCAAGGCAAACGCTGCTGTGCTATCTCTCTGGGCCCGACAAATCTTTATTTATTTGGACCTTTGCTGTAATATAGAAAACTTTGTTAAAAATTTCAGAAAATCTTCAGGCTGGAGCAATAATATAGTAAGTAATGTCTTAGATATGACTGAATCAGGTTCAATCTTCAGCACCTACGATGGTCCCGAGACCTCAAATTCCTGAGCATCATTGGGTGTGTCTCAAAAACAAAGCAAAGAAAAGTTTCAAGCATCCCTCCAGATTTTTCCAATATATTCTTTCTATAGTACTGATCCCCTTGTGGCTAATGATATCACCTCGTTTACTTATATACATTTATAGACTATTACATTTACCCATTGCAATAAAAAAAAATACCTGTAAACTTCTTTCTTATTTTGATCTGTCAGTCAGGGAAGTGTTCTTTATCACTAGATCTCCCAGGATTAGCAATGGTCCCTTCTGTTCTTCAAACAGTTGGTATATTGCACATTATTCAAACCCTGATAACACATATTTTATTCTGGTATATATTTCTGTTTAAACATCTCTGCCTCCTGAACATAACTCATTTCCATGCCTTTGGTTTCTTGCAGTGCACCTAGCACATACTACTTATTTAGTAG
Organism: Suncus etruscus; assembly: GCF_024139225.1. Taxonomy (NCBI): domain Eukaryota; kingdom Metazoa; phylum Chordata; class Mammalia; order Eulipotyphla; family Soricidae; genus Suncus; species Suncus etruscus. The sequence continues at coordinate 7,599,469 of NC_064865.1, read as the reverse complement.
ATGTTGGTTGAAAGTAGAAATGACTGAAATTTTTTTTTCTTTTGGTTTTTGGGCCACACCCGGCGGTGCTCAGAGGTTACTCCTGGCTATCTGCTCAGAAGTAGCTCCTGGCAGGTACAGGGGACCATATGGGACGCCGGGATTCGAATCAACGATCTTGGGTCCTGGATCAGCTGCTTGCAAGGCAAACACCGCTGTGCTATCTCTCCGGCTCCAAAATGAATGAAATTTAATGTTATTGCAATTTGATCTAAATTTTATTCATACTTCAGAGCATATAGAAATTAGAAGTCTGAGTCATTTGAGCAAATTGGGTTTTCTATGTTAAATGTTGGAAATATGCGGGGTTTTTTTTAATGCTGCTACCAGTTTTCCCAGTTACTTAAAGCATTTCTAGATATATCAATTGTGGTGTATTTAGATTTAGCAACACAACTTTGCCATATTTAAAATAGAAAATATAAATGCAAAAAAAATAGATGATAGTTATAAATTTTTCAAATTTCTTCACCCAAATTTCAGCTTTTTAGAATAGATAAAAACAGGAAAGAATTTTGTACAATAAGTGAATGCATATTAATGGTCTTTACCAAGGAATGTGGCCCTGTTGGTAGAACATGTGACTTGAATGTGCAGGGCTTTGGGTTGGATTCCTGATACTTTAGGGTTTCTTCAAATATTCCGAAGTATATTATAATGGGCCCTGGTGGCCCCTAAATACTTTAGAACCTCTTTGCTAAGTGCAGGGCTCAAGCAAGGAATTTTCCTACCCACACAGATGGGAAAGCACAAGGATTGCTCCACACACCTGCCCAGCTCTGCTGCATTTGGCCCCAAAATAATAATCACTCCGTAATTATTTATAACAATAATTTCATAAATGTATGATGCATCTGATACAGCCTTTAACTTTGTCGTAATCGTACACAAAGGATTGTAAGTACCTTCTTAGAATACCATCTGAGACTTAGATTTACTTTTTGGCATTTCTCTGATATATATGAAATAAATTAGTCCAAGTTTTCATTCCCCCACCCTCTTCTTCAAGCCTTTTCTAAAATTGCTTTACATTTTGTTAAATATAGTAAGTAGAAAAATTGGGGAAATTTATATTATTAATTTCGGACTATGCTAATTTAACTTTTATGATTAAATGTACTTTTATTCATTTGAGAGGAGGGAATATTTTTAGGCCATATCTTATGGTTTAGCTCAGGGATTACTCCTTAGTCTACCCTCAGGAATTACTCCTGGTGGTGCTCAGGGGACCATATTGGATGAGAGGGATCGAATCAGGATTGTCTGCATGCAAAGAACATGCCCTACTTTCTATATTATAGCTCAAGAGCCAGTGCTTTTAAACATTTTTTTAATTTTATTAATGACTTGAAATTGCACACATAACATACTCGACCTATTGTAAACACCTGTCTTTGACATAATAGGCAAAAACTTCCTTATTTATGAGTCAGCCAGTAAGAATTGACTTGTCAGAAAAAAATAGATGACTATTGTTTTGAATGGATTTCTTGTATAGCTTTGGGTGACTGACTGTCTAGCTGGCTGACTCACTAACTGGCTGGATGGCTGGGTGAGTGGGTGGATGAAAAGGTATGTCAGTGGATGGATGGGTGGAAGATGGATGGACCAGTGGATGGATGAGTACAAGGTTCAATGCTTAGATGGTAGTTCAAGGGATGCTTGGATAGTTAGATAATAGAACCCTGCACTATTCATTTCTTAAATGAATAAAGCCCTGGTAGAGGCGATAGTTTCGGCCCTTCTCTTCTGAGACACTTAGAGGAATCAGTTCTTTAGCATTACTGAAGTGTTGAAGGGCTAATAGAGTTAAATAAATGTTCAAATCCCTCTTGTCCCTCTTTATATAGCTCCAACTTCCTAACAATGCTCCAACTTCCACGTGATAATATCGCAGTTTGAAATAGCCAGAATTATGCAAGTCTTTTTTTTCCAAGCTTCATACTTCTGTACAAGAATGAAGCAAAGCTCTTCTGTGTCCCAATGGTACTATGGTTAAGAGAAGCTTCCCAGATATCTTCATGTTGCTCTTTGTTGAAAGAGGTAATGCAATAGAGTAAAAGTAAGGAACAGCAGATGGGATTCCTTGCCTTCTTTTTGGTTAAAAAAATAATAAAAACAGGAAGAGGGGAAAATATTGATTTTTAGAGATAAATAGGACCAAAATAAAGTCTATCTTAGAAACCTAACTATACACATGCTTTCATTGGTTGTCTGGAGGGAGGAGCATGTAAAGACATGGAGATGGGAAGATGATCCCCTTTCCTGTAGGTAGCTTGTGGTCTCATGTGAATCATTGATGACAGGAAAGTTTGGGGCACTGATGCCCTAGTCCCTTTTCCCATGAGCTGTATAACCTCCTTGTAAATGTGTTTGTATGTGTTGGGAAGGTCTCTGGGCAGTGCCTACTGGACCAGGTGAATCCCTTCAGTGTAAGTTCAGTGCTGGCCATGCATTGTGGGCTCCAATACTGTCCCTGTCCAGCAGTGGCAAGTGACAGCAGGACCAACTAATAGTGCTCAGAGGTTGTAGTGGCCTTTGTGTGCAGCAACTCTCTAGGGCTGTACCTGGGTAGGCTCAGGGAGTCAAATCATGCTGAAGATTGAACTGGAGTCCTTGTTCATCCAAGCATTACCCCTGATTCCCAAGGTATTACCCGGGCCCTTATTGTTCATTTTAAAAGCAGAACTTAGTAAATGCTTTCCCAATTGCGTTTCACAGCTCTAGTAAAGATTGGCTGGGATTATGTCTTTAAAAGCACTTTGAAAAATGGAAAAAAAAACCTTATCTAAACCCAAGATAGCATTATCAGTATCCCAAAGTCACTTTAGATCAATTAGAGTGTACTTTATAAAGCGCCGTGAAATGGCACTCTATCTGGAAAATATTTCTTATTAAAAGAAAGGAGAAGGTATCTATTTCAGTTCCCCATAAATGTTAAAATTATGCAATTGACATAATAACTACAATTTTCAATCATATATTCAGCCTTAGGTAAGAGATAATAGCGTTTAAAGTTCACGGTGAGCTAGGCAATTTTCTAAATATTTTTCATGAATTCATTTAATTTTTATAACAACCTTGTGAAGTTGGTACTATACTGATCTCCTGTTTGTGGAGAATGAACTGAGGGACAGACACTGTGACATGGCAATACAGTTAGTAAAGGACAGAGTGAGGGTTCAAACCCACAAGAGTCTTTGGTCATAGACACAATAGCCTACATTCTGATACACATTCGGATGAATTTCCCCTGATTTTCATTCCAGCTCTCATAGTAATTTCTTCTAAATAATTTAAACAAGAAAGCAGAGAAGTCAAAGGTAAAAAGAATTGTGTGTGAGGATATAGGGAAAAGTAAGAGATTACTAAATTTCACAAATGAATCAAGTTTTGGCTATATTTAGACATATGATTTTGGTTCAGTTTTTTTCTACTTCCCCTGTTTCTCATTATTTTTATATTGGGACATGCATAATGTTAAGAACTTTATTGTAGTATATATTTGTTTTTAACTCAAAATTTTGTTTATTTTGGCATTTACTATCATAACTAATGCATATTCTAAGATATTCACAAACATTGGTCATTATTTGTTCATTCCAATTATTTCAGTGGAACTTTTTTTCTTTATTTTCATTCCCAAATTCTTTATATTGTAATTTTCATAGCGTTGCTTAATTTCAAATGAAACTTTAAATTCGTTGCCTTGAACTTGGAATTTCAAGCTCAGCTTTCAAAAGAGAAGTCAGTCCTTTTTGTGGTTTATGCAATGTGAGTTTATTTTACAATGTCAGAGTTACCAGAAGGCTGAAATTCCAAGAGCAGGATTGGTTAAAGTCTGGGAAGGCTTGACTTTGATTGGGTGCTTTCTTACTATATTCTCTCTATTCTTCTATATTCTCTCAGGTCACAGAGAGATAGAGACAGAGAGACAGTCGGAGACAGTTCTCTGGTGTCTTGTTAGAGCATCATTTCCATCATCAGGCAGCACCTTCTGGATTCTCTCATTCCTCTTTCTTCCCAAGCTTTCATCTAAAAGACCCATCTCTAACCACCTCCCACCCTCTCATAGTGATACAGTTTAAAAATATATAGTAATAGCAATAACTGCGTGGCTCCTTGTAGGAACCCAATAAAGGCTGAAATGTACATTCAATTATATGTAATGTTCAGCTGTGTTTTGAAAAGTTCAGTCTAATTCTATAGCCCTGTTTTTTACTGCTGTTCTTTGGGTAGTGAAGAGATTAATTTGAACTAGATTAACTTAAAAATAAATTAGGTTTTAAAGCAATGGCCTCACTTGACTTTATTTTGGAAAATAAATTGTGAGAGTAAAATCTTTTCTGTTTAGCTTGTAGAGACAGAACAAGGGTGAAGGCATTTGCTTTGCGTACAACTAACCTAGTTCCTGTCCCCAACACCACAAATCCTTCCTCAATTACTGCCAGGACTAGCCCCCATCACTTCATATATAGTTCTCAAACAAACAACCAAACCTTCATATTCCCTGCCTAAAAGAGATAGAAATTTAGAATCTCATCCTCATACTGAACTGAATAGTTGTTGTCATGGTGCAACTTCTGAACATTTTGCTCCAGAAATATCATATCCATTACATAAATGAGCACCATTCTGAAAGGTGAATTGTAAAGGGGGCAAGGAGGAGGCAAATATGGCCCAAATTACCCATGAAAAAACCTTAAATTGCACCTGAATTATGATGCATGAAGGTTGGAGAACACACAGATAAAAAAAAGTGTCTTATTAGATCCTTAGGGTGTCTTAAAATCCAGTACTGTAAGAGATCCCATGGATAATACTGAGAAAATAATCCTGATGGTTAAAGGGTGAAAGCTAGAGCAATAGTGCCAAATACCATGAGAAAATAGTGTTAGAAGAGTGAGCACCTGTTGACTTTCAAATGGTCCCATGTGAGTGAAATAGAAAGCCATCATTAATAGTAAAGTAGCCATAGTGTTTCAGCAAAATTAGTCTCTGAGAGTCAGTTCACAAAATATAGCAAAAAACTAGATAATTGTACCAAAGCACTATGCACCTTTCTTTGCCTATAAATAATATTTACCTTAAGTTCTATTATACTCTTTCAGTGGAAATATCTAAAGCCAATAGAAGAGACTCCATACCCTAAGACCACTGTCTCAAGTATTGGGCACTTGTAGGTTGTTCTATGATTGACATACTTAAGCTCACTTCCATACCTGGAAACTGGGCCCAGTATCCAGATGTCCAGGCTCTAATGGGTAAAGAACTATCTTTGTGATAAGGAAGATGAGGTGGTGCTGACAAATGGGGTACTCCCAAAGTATGGGCTGAAGAATGAGTCAGCCCCCATGATGGTCTTTTATGCAAGAAGTCTTGGATAGTTGTTTTCAGAGTAGGAGCAAAGCATGATCATTAATGAGTGGTAGGAAACTACTATAGTTAAAGCTTAAGAATCTGGGACCAGAGAGATAGTGCAGCAGTAGGTTGTTTGCCTTGCATGTGGTTGCCACAGGAGGGACCTCAGTTCAATCCCTGGCATCCTGTATGGTTCCCCAAGCCAAGAGTGATTTTTCAGCGCATAGCCAGGAGTAACCCCTGTGCATCACCTGGTGTGTCCCTCCAAAAAACAAAAAACAAACAAACAAAAAAAAACCCTCAAGTATCTGTACCTTGGTTAGACAAGAAAAATGGAATAGCTTGGAAACCATGGAAGTGTACTGTTTCCTCTAGGTGATTTTCTGTCCCTGGGAACTCTTGTACTCTGGTCAGAGATGATATAAAAAGTGAGTGAAGATGCATCTCATTATGCTTTTACGCTTGTGATGCCTTTTGTTGGCTATTGATGATTGACATAATCAGTGACATTTAATGATAAGATGTTTGTTTCTGGTACAGTCATAGCCATCACTGAAATATGCATTCCCAGACTTGTTATTTATAACTGTAGGTCAGAGAGTGCACAGGAGGTGAAGTCTTGACCTCATTTCTCTCTTCCTGGAAACTTTCTACCCAATATGAAGAAGAGTAGAAAAGGTGACTCTGACTTTGGAGTTAGCCTTTTCCCTTTGGACTCAGCTGTGCTGTAAGTCCAGAGGCTGCTTTAATGAACCAGATCTCTCTTGCATGGGATTGAAAGCTCAACTTGCCATATATTGATGGGTTCGGTCTCTTCCCTGTGGTTCCTACTGCATCCAGCCCTTACTCAGTGTTTTCTCACAGGTACTTGAGGTTGCCTGCATCCCTGTGTAGCAGCTGAGGACTTTAAGAGTGAGAATATCCAAGAGCTTGTTATGAATTGTAGGATTTGGCCAATAACACAAGGAGAGTCCCCCTTTCCTTCCAGAGAAGTCTAAAGGGTGTGGAGGTACAGTGTAGATACTTCCCTCTCCTCCTCATTTGTTTTGGGGACTGGGGTTGGACTGCCACTGAAGGGACATGCCCTGTTGTTTGGTGATGTTTCTGCACCCTCCTGCCCCAGCACTTCTGTTTGCCTCTTGAGCAGGTCACTCTCCACTTTGTTTGGCCTCATCTTTGCAAATATTTGAGTTAGGCAAACATCTGCTCCTTGTGTGTATTTGGACAATATTTCCACTCTAAGTTCAAACTTCATCTGTTGCCTGCTCACTTTGGTGGTATTCATGTGATTTATCTAAATCAAACCAAATTTTGAAAACTCATCTTTCTATTCATTAGGGGAAAGGAGACTTAGATACGAATGATTTCTGTAAAGGTGCCAGGTTATATGGTATATGTTTGCCAAATGTTTTTTGCCTTCCTTGGAGTGTCCTCGTCATTCTTGTTCTTTAGTGGTATCTCTGTGATTTAAACCCCTGGAGGAAAGAACAAATGTAAGTTTTCTCAGAATTTTTATCCTTCAGTTCGAAAGTTTGTGTGTAATTCCCAGCTTTCCATACTTGCATCCCTGACCTCCTATGGCGTTAGACTTTTAAAACAATCTATACCCAAATAGTAACTAATAGTAAAATAAAATTTTATAAATCCATTCAGGACAGAGTCAATCCTTGGGAATACAGATGTCCCCACAGAGCCTGTCAGGTATCAGGGGTTATCTGAATGATATATATATAAGGCCCTTTTATGTTGTTATTTGCCCTTTTTTTCCTCACAAGAAAAAGGCATATGGATGTTATAAGAATGTTTTGGTGATCTGTCATCATAGGAATGGAAGTTAGATTTGGAAATAGATTGAACTGCATTTTATTTGATTCCATCATAAATTAGGGAATGTTCATGGTAGAGTAATTGCAATTCTGTACGCCTTTGTTTGCCCTGTCTTTGAAATTAAATGAATACCATGCACCTTACCAGGTAAGCAGGGGGCTTAGAAACAACCTATGCCAGGCACAACTTTTGCCGTGTCATAAGTGCTTGGTTATGATTGATTTTGGATCTTCATTTTGCAGTTAATATTGGGTAACACACTACATCACAACACAACTGAGAACTGAGAACCAGTTAGTAGTAATTTACAGGATATGCATAAAAGCAGATGAGCTATAGGGTGCCTGGCTTTGTGAATGGACTTGTCTCTTTTTTAATATTTTGTTTTATATTTTGATTATAATATGTTTGTTTTCAGGTAAGTGACAACAAAATTATTTAAAAATAAATAAAAATGAAAAAGAGTACAGCAACAAGAAAATTTGTGAAAATGATTGTGTCTTGCAATGAGGTCATTAAGTCATGATCAGAAAGTTTAGTAAGCTGTGTTGCCGGTTGATCATTCTGTTACTTCTTTTATTTCTGAACATTGGGTGGCTTCAGATACACATTAGTGTCTAAATTGGTGTGCTCCAATGTGAGAATAACAGTATTAAAAATTTAGAGAATTCCAAGAATTTCAGTAATTCCAAGCACTATTACTGATACTGTGGCTTTTGTAGAGTGTGGTTTTGGCTGCCAAGACTTCTGGAAGCACAAGAAGATAGGGTGAGGAGGGGAAGGAAGACAACTCACTCCAAAACAAGTCCTGATAATATCAGCCTCAATTCTGGCATACCTGTAGTTTTGGTTAGATTGGTTTCTCTACAGAGAGCTATAGAGGATGATGAGTGGGGCCATTGGCAAAGCCACAATTGTGGGTTATAGATACAATAGGCATGGCTTTGGCAGGGTGGGCATTTGGCCTACCTATATTCCTATAATTAGACCAGAATCTTTATAAAAGAAAAAAGGTAAAGTATAGGGCCACACAGATAGAGCCAGTGTTCATGTATTTGCCTTGCACAGGCCAGTCTTCAGCATCATATACAGGTTCCCCAAGTACCTCCAGAATTTATCCCTCAACACAGAGCCAGAAATGAGCCCTGAACACTGCCATAATCCCCTGTCACACTAAAGAAAGTGAAATTTGCCCCAGATATCTAATACAGGAACAGGAATTGTTGGCAGCTGTATTGATTGTCATGAGCAGGAGAGACACTGCTTGATGCTTCGTCTGTTTGGGAGATGGGACCTTCTGGGGAGAGACTACAGTGTCTAGAGGAACTGAATAAAGGTCTCTGGGGAGGAGGGCTGTGGAGGGACTCTGGGAGGGAGCATATGGGCCAAAGAAAAGCCAGCAGTATAGCTTAGGCCATGGTAAGTGATCTAGGACCTTGCTAATAGCAGATCATGTGACCCTTGGATGCTTGGCTGAGGTCTACACTGACAGGAATACTGACCTGCATTATGAGAGAGGATGTGCAGGTGCCATTGGGGGGAATGTTGCCAGCAGGTAAAAAGGAAGAAATGGCGGGGAGGCCATAATGCAAACATCCAAGCAGTGACAGTGCTGTGGGGAGTGTGGCCACTGGTTATTTCTCATTTGGAGTTGCAGGGAGGGGAATGCTGGTCTCCAACCAGCCACCATGTCTCTGGTCTCCCAAGTGTTTGTGGTGCCCAGCAGTTCCAGGAGTGCATACTCTTAGCCCCCCAGCACCTCTCTGTCCCCTAATGCAGTGCAAGTCTTTCAGTGGCACACTCATAAGCGCTTATCTGGGGGGGGGCTGTGTGTGCATATGCGTGTATGTATGTGCGCACGTGTGCGTGTGCTGCCCCCAAAGCCCCTCTCTGCACTCCCAAACCCATTCTTCCCCAGGAGCAGGCACTGTGATCTGCAGTTGACCATCTCTCTTGCAGGGAACCCCGTCATTGGGTTGTGCTTCTCAGGGAAGAGGACAGGCACAGGGCCCTCAGTGATGCTCACTTGTCTCCTCGTCTCCCCCCTTTCTCCACCAGTGTTCGTCAGGTTCAACTCCAGCCACGGCTTCCCCATGGAGGTCAGCGCCGACACCAGCATCTTCCAGCTCAAGGAGGCGGTTGCTAAGCGACAAGGGGTTCCAGCTGACCAGTTGCGGGTGATCTTCGCGGGGAAGGAGCTGAAGAATGACTTGACAGTGCAGGTGAGGTACCCCGGGGGTGGGATTGGCGGGTGGGTAGGAGGAAGTCCTCAGATGCAGCCAGCCCTGTGCCAGCGCGGCCCATCGACGTTGGTGCCTGAGAATAACTAGTGCCTGGGGAGGCCTTGAACTTTACTGCTCCATTAATCCTGACCTCTTTAATGATGCACTAAAGCACACAGGAGGGCTTGGCAGAACAGTGAGAGACGGACAGAAATGGACAAGTGATGCTCCGTGCATGAGCATTTACTGCCCCTGGCAGCTCCAAAGCTACTTGTCTGTTCAGCATTCTACTTCCTCTGTTCGAATGGTGATGATGGAGGAGTCAGGAAACTCCCAGGCCAGTGCTTAGTGGCCCAGCTCATTGGTGCCCATGGGGATCTCTGACCTATGTGTCACCCCTGCAGCTTGCTGGCTTTGTACTCCTCTGTGTTTTTTTTGTTTGCTTATTTGTTTTGTTTTTTTGTTTTGAGAGAGAGGCATGCAGGGCCTGACACTGTGTTTCAATCCCCGGTATGAGGTGTTTCCCATCACTGCCATGCACATTTGAAACTGCTAACCAGGAAAAAAAATTTTGACCCAGCAAATTCAAACTTCGTTTGCATTTAATCTTTCCAAGCATCAGTTCTGCTGCCTGGAACAGGCAACTGGGCCTTTAGGAGGTGTACGGGTGCCCTGATGCTCATGAGCTACACAGAACACTCAGTACCAGGAAAACTATGTCCACAGTTATGCCTCTGGGCCAAGAATGTGTTGGGGAGAAGCGAGGGGAGAGTTGGTTGGGGAAACTTTGAGCTAGAACTGTGTTGCATGGAGGAAGCCAGCAAACAGAAGTCCCTGTGACAGAAAGTTTCTCTGTGGGGCAGCATCTAGGAGGCTGATTCTGGCTGCTTCTGTGCTCACTTGCCTACACAGGTAACCTTGTTCTCTCCCGGACACATCAGTCTATTTACCTTTCACGGTGCTTGGCATCAGCTGCTGTGCTGGAGGACAAAATGTCCCTCTTGGCATTGGCCTTCTCAATGCTGCTCTCTGCCCTGAAAATGCTTGTAAAGGGAGCAATTAGAAAGAACGGCTCCCAAAATGCAGAACTTCCTGCTTCATCTCCCTCCCCACACCCATTGCTCTAAAAGCCTGGGAGCCGCAACCTCAGATCTGTATGACAGTGTCCAAAAGTGACCATGTGGAGGTCAAGCCAGCATCAGAGTCCACCTCACTCCATCGCAGGTTAAGAACAAAGGTTGAGATATGTGCATGGCTGTGGCCATGGAAGCTGAAAAATCAGCACATGCCTGTCATGTGTAGTGCAGACTCCTGGTCATTTTCTGGTCCACCCTAGCAAGGTTCCTGCCCAAACAAACGCTCAGTTGCAGTCTCCACTGTCTAAATTTAGTTAGACTCGTTTCACTCAGGGGTCTGGCCTGCCTTTGGGGACAGTTATTAGGGACTGGGGCGTGAATTTTTCTAATCCTGTTCATAATGTTGGGACACTCTGGGCAGTTTGATGTCTTGTATGAGCTCACTCAGGTCCTGGAATGTCACTACACCATAGAGTGATGCTTGTCTGGCCTCCTGCACCCTGGGCTTGTGGGGACCGTCATCCTCTGCCTGGTCAGTCCTTCCTCCATCAGGTGTACTCAGTCAAAAATCTGGTTGTGTGGCATCATTGGTTCCCCTGTTTCCAGAGTCTTCATGTATAGATCTGGGGCAGATCCAATGCACGGTTAGCAGATGGACTGAGCTTGTGAATAGTTGGCATTGAATGTGTGTTGAGACGTATCTTGAGTGCATTCCATGGTCATCTTTACAGCCTCTCTCTGTACCAGCTTGCTCAACAGTGAAACGGTAATGATAGTAACATTGGTACCTGTCTAATACTATAATGATCTTGCTATTAGTGCCTGTTATGTCTGAATTGATCTCAGGATCTTTTAAGAGAACAAGGGCATCTAGAAACATTATGTATACATGCTTATATCCATCATTACTTGTTATGTCCTAGTTAGTTGGGAGTCTGGGAGATACTGAGAAATAAAACAAGCCTTCCTTTCCCTTGGGAATTCTATGGTATATTCTGTGCAAACCTGCAACAAATCAAAGCATTAAGTTAATACAAATGGGATGTGTATTTTACTGGGGCAAATATATATTTACATATATTAGTATGCGTGTCTGTGTGATATTCATACATTTCAAGAAACACGAGGATTCTTGAAGAGGGTTATAAATAATTTTGAGTCTTACCTAGGCAGGTTTTACTAACCTCTAAAATTTATTTGTAATTTTTTTAACTACGCTACCATGATTTATTAAGTTATTTGTAGTTAGAATATTACTTTATTCTTACATAGTAAATAGTTCTTTTTTTTTTTTTTGGGTCACACCTGGCAGTGCTCAGGGTTACTCCTGGCTCCATGCTCAGAAATTGCTCCTGGCAAGCACGGGGGACCATATGGGACGCTGGGATTTGAACTGATGACCTCCTGCATGAAAGGCAAACGCCTTACCTCCATGCTATCTCTCCAGCCCCATTACATAGTAAATAGTTCTTAAATAGTACAATTTTTTTGTAGTTAGAATAGTACAGGTTTTAGAATAGTTCAACTTGAATGGGACAATCTTAAAATGACTTTAGGTTCCTATGAATAAATACAGCAAAAAAAAGTAAAACCTTAGCACTTTCATGCTCAGCAGAGATTCATCAGGGTGTTATTGCTTCTAAAAGATATTTTCCTAAAACAAATGTCTACCATCACCCATAGTTGTCATAACAAATTGGGAAGAGTTACACAATTTTCTGACTTTATAAACAATGCATCTCTATATGTTTTTATTATTTTCCTTATACCTACAAGATGCAATATAAAATATTAATCTTTGGCAGATTGCTCACATGGGTTGATCTTTTCCTTTACAAAGAGTCCTTGTCAGCTCTCACAACAGAGTGTTCAGGGAATTCCACAGGGAGGTCACCTTTCTCTGCTTTCCAGGTTTAGCATCTCTGCATGCCAGAAATCCCACTGTGCACAGTTAGTTCATCTCCGCATAATTTAAAATTCATTATCCAAAAAGATGCATGGAAAATAAGATTCTGAGAGAGTTGATTGCTTGCATCCAAGCAAGTAAGAGTGGCAATCAGACTCATTGCTGAAATGTTAGTTACTTGAGGATTTACAGTAGAATTCGCTGTATTTACCTGGCCTGTATTAATTTTAATAGCATGAGTATTAGTGGAGGCTTATTAAGTAGATTAAAAGTCAGACCAATGAGACATGATTATAAGGAATCAATGATTATGGGGAAGGGCGATCATGGAAAAGTCCCAGGCGACACAGTCAGCACGTCCAGTTTTGTCTGACAGAAGGCAAGCCACCTGCCTTCTAGAAAGGTTCTAGAAAGATCTAGAAAGATCTTATTCCTGCTGCCTCCTCTCTGCCAGGTTGGGAAATGGCTAATAAGACCACAGTCATATGAGGCAAAAGCAGTAGCACAGCACGTAGGTCAATTGCCTTGTACAAGGTAGTGTAGGTTTGATACCGGATTCTATACCAGGCACCACATAGAACCCTCTGAGCCCACCTGGAGTGATCCCTCAGTAGAGAGCCAGGAGTCAATCCTGAGCACCTTGATGTATGTATGTCTCCTAAATAAACAGACCACAAAACAAAAGGCCACATCTCTTGTACAAAAAATGGTCTTAATTTAAAAAACCTACCAGAGGTGTCAGTGAGATAGTACAATGGGAAGGGCATTTGACTTGAATGCTGCAGATTTGGTTTAATCTCTGGTACCACAGAGGGCCCCTCAAACCCTTCTAGGAGTGATCCCTGAGCAAAGAGCAAGAGATGAATCCTGAGTGTCACTGGGTATGGCCCAACAAAAAACTAGCAACAAGCAAAAAAACCCCAAAATCTCACTTGATAAGACTGGTAAAAACAGGTGTTTGTTTGTTTGTTTTGTTTTGTTTTGGGTCCCACCCATCTGTGCTCAGGGGTTACTCCTGGCTCTATGCTCAGAAGTTGTTCCTGGCAGGCTCAGGGGATCATATGGAATGCCAGGATTCGAACCACCGACCTTCTGCATGCAAGGCAAAAATGCTTTACCTCCATGCTATCTCTCTGGCCCCGTAAAAATAGGTTTTAATAGTTATAATCATTATAATTTAAAAAATGTAAAAGGCTCACTTCTTGGCATTGCTCTAAGTTTTCAGGGTGCTTCTGAGAAGCACTGGGCATATAACATTTTATTAATATTTATACATTGATAACTATACAAAATCATATGTCTAAGTTATTTTTCATATATATGAATACATTGTCTTTTGCTATCAGCTAGAGTTTTAGAGTCAAAGGAATGAAAGCAAAGTAGAACTGTGAATATCCAAAAGAACTGATTGGGTTCACCCCAGATTCAGCTAGGAGAAGATAGAGGGGCAGATTGTCTCTGTCACTTCTGGGAAAATGGAGTGGACAAATTGTTCCCTACTCATCATTTCCTGGAAGGTGGAGTGGACAAACTGTATCCTGCCCATCATTTCCAGGAAGATGGAATAGACCAACTGTCCCCTGCTTGTCACTTCCTGGAAGGTAGAGTGTGAGACTGCCCCTTGTTTGTCTTGCTGGAGATACTGGACATTGCTGTTTGTTACACATAGAGAGACATGAACATGTGATGAGTTGAGTGCAGCCCAGCAGTGGATTCCAGGACCCAGAGAACAGAAATTCCTTTGAGGCATTTCTTTCTCCTGACCAGTTTTCAGATTCAGCTGATCAGACTAATGACCTGGAAATGGGGACATGTGATTGGACATTGACTGAGTAATAACCCAGAGCAGGGGGACTCCCAGCTGCAGTCCAGGCACTGGCTAGCCATTGACACTCAGCCTGCTAAAGAGACGATGGTCCCATTTACCCCACTTCCAGTGACAGAGATTCTTGGCATCCTTCCAGCTAGACTGGGATGGCTGTCCCTGTCACCTGCTGGGTCTTGTCAGAGCCAGTGAGCCAGGAGCTGTCCTCCACCTGCCATGCCTTAGACAATACCAATTCTACCTCACCCACTCCAGCAGGGTAGGCAGGGAAGATCCTGAGGAAGAGGCAGAGCCAAACTCACACTTGGCACGTAGGCAGATGCCCAGTATGAAGCCTGGGGCTTGTCTACCTGCCACAGCTGCCTGTCATGTGAAGGGTGCCCCTGAGAACATGATTTCACTGCTTTAGGAGGAGGCGTCCCTTTCTGCTGGACCAGCCTCAGAAAAAGCAAATGCCACAGGTATAAATGCCAGCAGAATCTCACAGCTTAATAAAATCAAAATGCCCATGTTGTAAAGGAATGCCACCAAGAGTCAGGAAGATCTCAACAGCCCACCATGAGAGAAAAAAAACCAAAAAGTTATAAGAGGCTGCAATTGAGATAACAGGAACATTAGAATTTTAGGAAGTTAGATCTAATGCACGTGACAAATAGCTGCGGAAAAATGTTTTTTTCACATAAGATAGAACAAATATGTTTAAAATGAATTTTAAAGGTCTGGAAGGAAAAATTGAAGATGCAGGGAGTAATTGAGTGGAAATTATGGAACTGAAAAAGACAATAAGAAAGAAAAGGCTCATCAGACAGGCCAACAGAAAAATGAGGAACAGAGGGAAAAATTGAGAGAAGGAGGAATGAAAATAAGTCTTCAAACTTGCATCAGTAGTTTGGACCAATGAATAAAAAGGGTGGGAACTAAAAATGTGTAAACAAATAATGGATCAAGCCTTCTCAGTTTGGTAATAGCTCAAAACTGAGAAAAGCAAAATAGGACCAAGCCAAAGAAATGCATGTACCAGAAGTGAACTTATAAAAAGACCAGTGGCAAATGCAGGCAAAGAATCAATGGAAAAAAATGCATCTCTTGGTATGGAAACAGTGAGAATACTGGTGGATTTCTCATTCAAATCTGAGAAGGCTTCAAGGAAGTGGAAACACTTGTTTTCTAAATGTTGAATGTAAAGAATCATAGACCCACAAACGCACACCCCAGGAATGAAGGAGAAACCCGTGTGTTTTGTTTTGTTGTTGATTTTAGGTCACATCCAGCAGCACTCAGGCTACTCCTGGCTCTGCGCTCAGAAATAACTCCTGGCAGGCTTGGGAGACCACATGGGATTCCAGAGATTGAACTTGGGTCAGCTTGTGCAAGGAAAATGCTCTATTGCTGTGCTATCACACCTTAATTGAGGGTTACTTTGGTGGGGGAAGGTGGGGTCACACCCGACGACACTCACGAGTTATTTCTGGCTCTGTGCTCTGAAGTTACTCCTGTCAGGCTTGGGGGACCATATGGGATGCTGGGGATCGAACCCAGGTTGGCTGCTTCAAGGCAAATGCTCTACCTGCTGTGCAATTACTCCCTCCCCCATCCATATATTTTATTGCAATGAAGCAAAACTTTGAAGTTTGCTACCAGTAAGAAAGCGCAGTTAAAAATGAGATGAGGCCATTCTTTCTTGCTTTCAATTGATTCATTTGTTTGGGAGTTACATCCAGTCTTAGTGTTTATATTGACTTCATTGCTCCTGGTTCATTCTATGGTGCTGGAGATTTGCATTTGGGATCAGCAGAATGCAAGGCAAGCACTTCTCCTCCTGTGCTTCTTTGTCTTTTTTTATTCTCTCTCTCTCTTTTTCTCTCTTTCTTCTGGCCCCCAGATCAGGAGATTCTTAGTAAGAAGGAATAAAAGGAGGAGCTTCAGGGCATCAGGAAGAAAGATCACAGTAAGCAAAGATATGCCTAAATATACAGAGACTCTAAACAATTGCTAGATTGTTTTAGCAAACATTTTTAAAAGTGTATGGTATATTCTGTTTGTAGAGGAAATACTGACATAAACTATGCACAGGGTGAGAAAGGAACATAAGGCAAAAACTATTTCTGGATGTCAGTTCAACCTAGAAAATGCAGCTTTGGTAGAGGGTGACAAGTTATAGATGTATGAAAAAGCCAAATGCTGGGGAAGACGTGGAAAAGTTGGGATATTTATCTCTGCATAAGTGAGAGCTTATAGTATTGCAGTTTCTTCAAAAGAGAGCATGCCCTGCACACAGGCCAATCACTACACACTGACTGTGTATCCTGGAAAGAGGAACAATTATGGTCCCCACAAAAACCATTCATGCATGTCTGGAGATTTTTTTCATTGGAACCTCAGCCTGGAAACAGCCCTAATGATTCTCATTAGGTAGATGATTACGTGAATCGAGGCACACTTTTCCATAGAAAACTATTTCAGAGAACCACAGGAACAAATTTCATCATGACACACAACTCAGTCTCTCAGATCTCAAGAATTATACTAGTAAAAGGAAAAATGGAGGGGCCAGGAAGATAGTAGAGTGTTTAGCAAGCTTACCTGGCATGTTATGGACCCTGGTTCTGGCTCCACATCTGCCTACAGTTGGGCTGAAGTGAGAATCAATCAGATAGCCCAGAGCTCTATCAGGCTGCTGGGAGAAGACTCAACTGCCCCTCACTGCAAGCAAAGCTCTGACTTAAAATCTTCACAGTAAGGGACACAGGCAGAGGCATAAGCATGGTGCTTCCTGCACCCAGGTTCCCCCTGTGAGATGTGGGGCCTTTGTGGGGAAGACTCAGGACTGGATTTCACTGAAGCTGAGGGTGCATAGTGAGAGAGAATCCTAGTTCATGTAGCAAGCAAAAAGCAAGGAGTGTCTGGAGAGATATAGTACAGTGGGTAATGCATTTACCTTGCACTCTGCTGCCCTGCGTTCAATCCCTAGCATCCCATAGGTTCCCCTGCACCCTGGCATGGTAAATCCTGAATGCATAATAAGCATTCTCAGCATGCCTGGTGTTTCCTACCCACCCCCATCCCTGAAAAGGGCAGGAGTGGGGAAGCTAATCCTGAAATGTAATTTACTGAACAACCGGATTATAGAAATTGAGAAGGGATGGTTGGAGTCTTCGTTTAAGGAAAAGCCAGAAGCCTTAAATAGGGAAATGTGTGTCAGTAAGAGTGTATCAGCCGTGATCTGTGTGTGTCTTGAGCACGACCATATGTATTCACGACCATATGAATAATCATGGTGCTAATTGTGAAATCATCTAAGAGTTTTGCACACCTTACCTTGTAGAGAAATGGAAATATTTCCTGGATCATCTTAGTTTGTTCAATTGCATGCAAATCTGTATCTCAAGATAAATTTAATTTTAAGAGAGAAAGAAAAACCAGAGCAGTTCACCTTCTTTCACAGAGAAATAGACGCTTCCTTCTTCCTATAGCAAATAAGTTTGTTATTTGCACCTGGCTTAAGGAATAATATTTATTGATGAATAATTTTTTTCAAGATTATACATGGGAAAACAATGGATTCTTAGGTACATATGAAGGTAGATCTACAGTAAAAGTGTAGGGTGAGTAAAGTTCTAGAACTGTTATGCATGTTGAACACTTGAATATGATTATTAGTACTTATCGGTCTAAATGGACATGATCATTATGGATAGTTGAGTCACTGTCAAATGGTTCTTGGTCAAATGAAGGATAAACAGTTCTTGAAATTCTTGTGCTCCAGCTATACCTATTTTACAGATGGACTTGAGAATCCCTATTCATTAAGGAATTAAATCATTGCCTCATAACAATTGCCATGGCTGCATTGGTTGGAGAAAATGGGCGCTTGAAAAAAATGCTTACTCTTTTTGATAAGTCCAAGAGGACCCTACACCACAGCCCATAGTGCTCAGGGACTCAATTCCTTTTTTTTAATTAAATAATTTCTTTATTTAAACACTGTGATTACAAACTAATAATAGTTGTGTTTCAGTCATAACAAGAACACCCCCTTTACCCCTGCAACCTTCCCATCACCAATGCCCCCATCTCTTCCCTCTCCTACCCACTCCCTCCCACCTGCATTCAAGACAGGTCCTTTACATCCCACACTCACTCACTGACTTTGTTATGATAGTTTTCAGTGTAGTTATTTCTCTAACTGCACTCACCACTCTTTATGGTGAGCTTCATATCTTGAGCTGGTCCTTCTGGCCCTCAACTCAGAATTATTTCAATGAGGGACTCAAATTTCTTTCTTTCTATTTTTTTTGTTTGTTTTTCGGGCCACACCCATTTGATGTTCAGGGGTTACTCCTGGCTAAGCGCTCAGAAATTGCCTCTGGCTTGGGGGGACCATATAGGACACTGGGGGATTGAACCGCGGTTCTTCCTTGGCTAGCGCTTACAAGGCAGACACCTTACCTCTAGCGCCACCTCGCCGGCCCCGGGACTCAATTTCTTGACTGTGATCAGGAGTGACCCCTTATGGCACTAGGATCACAAGTGGTGTCAGGGATATGAACCAGGGAGCACTTCCTTTTGTTGATACTGTAATATCTTGATGTAATAGAAGGCATTTAGATAGGATGTTTTACCTATGAACTAAATTTACTTAAAATTATTTTACTTTCTCTTGAGTAATGACACAAAGAGGCTAGATTAAATGTGGAGCACAGAGTACATTTCCACCATGAGTGTTATTGGTTTGCATAGAAAAGAAGAGTCCTGCAAATAACAGTATGAATAGCATTATGTTTTATTGAAAGTTCCTTTTTTTCTCTGATTAAGAAACACAAAGCAAACCAGGTCACTTGCTATTGTATTCCAAGAACAGGCACACAATGCACTTGTGTGTGAGAGTTGAGTTGTATAAATGAGACCCTTCATCGCTCTAGGTACAATGCAGGCATTTTCTCCAAAGTGTTGACTTATTAATAGAACTTATTGCTGGCCTCATTCAATTAGTTCAAAGAAGACACTCTCTTTTGCTCCTCCCAAAGAAGTGGCGCATTATCTTACTAGCTGGTTAGCACGACTAAATGTGGGCCAAGTGTCAGAGTGGAGAATTCAAGAATGGTGTCTCTCCAGAGCAAGTACTCATTTTAGGAAGGCGCTTATTGAGTTGATCTGTGTTGGGATGTTTATCAGTGTCAGTCAGGAAGCATCTCTAAATTACTTGCCTTTTTTACATAATTCA
Organism: Suncus etruscus; assembly: GCF_024139225.1. Taxonomy (NCBI): domain Eukaryota; kingdom Metazoa; phylum Chordata; class Mammalia; order Eulipotyphla; family Soricidae; genus Suncus; species Suncus etruscus. The sequence goes on along the minus strand of NC_064865.1, from coordinate 7,579,989 downwards.
AAACCCTACCAAATGGTAATTTTTCCCCATTGGAAGGAAATCTTGGCATTTGTGTATCCCTGTGGACTTAAGAGATATCTTTAAGTTTTGCCATGGATAAATGCAATCTTGAAGTGGGAAGACAAAGCGGCAATTCCTCAACATTGAGAGGATGAAGATGTATAGTGTGCGGATTTATTTTATAGGCTCCCATCTCAGAGACTTGTATTGTGCCCTGACTGTGCTCATATTAGAAGTCAGGCAGTGTCTGAGGAGCAAACCGATGCCCTAAATCTTAGCCCAGAATGCATTTTATTAGAGAGCATAAGACAAAAAGCCTGCTTCAGAGCAAACCTGACAAATGAAAAGGAAGAGATCACAGACTGTGAAATCTCATTACTACTCACTGTCATCCTTGGTTCAAATATTCTCTTCTGGCATCTTGGTTATTGGACTCAGAATCCAGCCTTCAGTGGACCCAAGTTTGCTCAGGATTTTCTTTAATCGTATCATATCCTTTAGAGAAGAATTTAAGACTCCTAGCATTTGTGTCTATATCATTTCTCTCCAAGTTTATAAACCCCAAAGATTATTCACCCAAATTTGTCTTTTCTTACTTCCCTCTTACCAAGAAATGGTACCAAGTCTGAGATTATTGCCAAAGCACAGTGACATGTCACATAGGAAAATCTCTTTAGTCTCCTCTATCCCCTCACTTATGGTAGAGGAATATGCCAGTGTAGATAACCCTCTACTTCTGGTACTGGCTGGCTTGTTCTCAGCTTCCGTTAATGAGTAGATTCACATGATGCTTTGATTAGTTGGCTGTCTTTTGTTTTCCTTAGAAATTGATTAATCAGGGTATAAAATTAGCTATATACAATAAAATAATTCATTTTTACTTTATGCATTTTATATAATTATGTAAATAGTTTTACTCACACTGCATACAGTGACCCAGGTTGGATCTCCAGCCCCATATATAGCCAGGGTTCAATTCTTCAGGAAGAGCCCTGAGCATCAATGAGTGTAGCCCTTGAACCAAAAGCAGTCCCAAAGACTTTATTTTATGTTTAGCTTCTGTGATACTCATTAGACAAAAGGCAGTTTAATGGGCAAAGGGATGTCTTACTTTTCTAGCCTTCTTAGTAATAGAGGCATTTTTCCTTGAACTTATTGTCTCAAAATACAATGACCATGAACTACTTAACAGCAGAAAATGAATTCAATAGACTCAATATTAGATTGTGAATGGGGCCATACTAATCTTCATCAGACACATTGAGGCAGGTGTTCTGAGTAGTATGGGTTGTTCTTGGCTCTGAGTACAGACAGAACACCTACATGAATGTTTACATGAGAGAAAAAAATATGAACTATCATATGATACTGATGTGTATCATAAGCTCATTATTTATCCAGGCAATGTCATATATTGCTTCATTGTCCATTGTTAATTACAAATTTGATTTTTGGTTTGGGGCCACACCCAGCAGTGCTTGGGGATTTTATATCTGGCTGTGTGCTCAGAAATTGCTCTTGGCAGGCTTTTGAGACCCTAAGGGATGCCAGGGATCAAACCCAGATTGATTCTGTGAGAGCAAAGCAAACACCCTCCCCTCTATGTTATCTTTCAGCCTTTCATTATTAACTTTAAAGATGATTTGTTTTCAACAGGTAACACCCAGTATCCATAGTTAATGATGGATGTGTACAGAGGATTTGATTTAAACTTTTGTGCTTTTGGGTATCCTTTCAGAGAAGCAGGTATTCATTTGTAAATTGTGGGCTTGTGGAGAAGAGACAATAAGTGTCCATAAGCAACATCCTACTGGGGCTGTGAGTCTCTGGTGGGATTTTATTTGCCCCCTTCAGCTTCCTCTTCTGAACTCAGCTCTGGTCAGTTTTCCTGAAGAGGTATCTGTCATTCCTATGTGCTTTAATCTGTAAATTAAATTACAGTTTTGGGAATGAATAGAACATTCTGACCTAAGAGGGAGAAGTAAGGACTGCGAGAAGCCACTGGTGCTTACGACTGTGAGTCTGTCACATCCTTTATTTCTAATATGTGGGCTTTCAACGGCTGAGAGCAGCTTTGCCCAGGATATTTTCTGCTCATTTTTATGTCCTTAAGTATTTCCCAGGGAATTGGGTCTGTGTTTTAGCATCCCGTTTATGCATAATTCAATGAGCATTGTTCTGAAAGAGAAAAAAAAAAAAACAGCGGCTTCACTATGATATGCCTCGTATTTCTTAAAATGTGGACGCTAAGAAATTCAGAAGATGCAAGGAAGCTTTGGAAGCATTTTCAGTTTACCTGTTGTGCTCTGTCATTGTTCCCCTTTGGAGTAGTGTTGAGATGCCCCTTGCTTCAAAATCCTACATGAGAGAGTCCAGGAGGGAAGGTGGTAGTGGTGGCCAAGACGTATTTGAACCTGGGCACCATATATGGTCCCCTGAACACCACCAGGGGTTGCCCCTGAGCACAGAAATGGGAATAGCCCTTGAGTCCTGCTAGGTGTGTCCCTTCCCCACAAAATAATATCCTGAATGTCTACTATCTTTTTATCTTATTATAGGGATTTTGGGTAAAGCTACCTTACTCATACCTAAGTTCAGGAATGTCAGGCAATGTCAGGTAAATGATTTTGTTGGATTTTATTTTATTTTTGGATTTTGGGTCACACAATGCACTCAGGAGTTACTCCTGGCTCTAGACTCAGAAATCACTCCTGGCAGGCTCAGGGGACCATATGGGATGCCAGGATTCGAACCACCATCCTTCTGCCTGTAAGGCAAATGCCCTACCTCCATACTATCTCTCAGGCCCCTTAGTTGGATTTTTAGAGTCAGACTTTATAGGATGCTCAGTTATATAAATTCTTGCTGGATAGATAGTACCATGGGTAGAGAGTTTTCCTGACATGTAGCTGACCTGGATTTGATCCCTGGCATCCCAGATGGTCTCTGAATATTACCAAGAATAGTGCCTGAGTATTCAACTGGGAGTAACCCTGGAACACCAAAAGAAGTGGCCCATAAAGAACAACAACAACAAAAATTAAGAAAAAAAATAAAGACAGTCTCACAAATAAATAAAATTTTCCAGAGTCATTAGGTAAATTTAATTAATTATTCTCCAAAGGAAAAGTCCAATCCTTTTATTTTATTTCTGTTATATCATTGAGTCATACTGAAATTTGTTCTGTTAAAACAAATCCAAAAGGAGCTCAAAAAATCAACAAGACATACATACAGAAATAACATAAATGCTTCATGTCTAATTTAAATCCTCAGGCTAATATCATCTGGGCATGGTTTTTCAAATTTGTGATGATTCCTTTTATTTAAGTCCCATGGTAAATTGTTACCTAGAACATTATATGTCTTGTTCTAATAGAGAGTTTACCTTTTTTCTTTTATGTGCTGAATAAATTGGAGACACCTATTTGGGAAGCAATTTTATGAGTACTTACTGTTTAAAATCTGTTTAATGAGGGCACACAATAATCTGAGATTGCTCCTTAGAGTTTGAGAGTCACTAAATGGAAAATAGAGAAGAGGAAGGGAGGCATTGTGAAGAGAAGGCACTTCATATGGCATCCTTAAATGATTCATTTTTTGCTTTTGTAATTTGTAAGCAAAATGAAAATACCATATTTCCATAATCTGTCATTCTGTAGTCTGTTTAGAGCTAGTGGCCTGGTTTATTCTTTACAGATTAAATTAGCTTTGTGTGTGTGTTTGTATTTGCTTTTAGCTTTAAAGGGAAAGGTTAGTTTCTTGTTTCAATAGTCAGATATTGCATGCCATATAAAACTCTATGTCTATCCTTTAGATTTAGCTCTAGTCCATTATTTAAAAATACATAAAATCATGGCAAGTAACTAATCCTTCTGCTGATAATAAACTATTTTCAAAATAATGTATGACTTTCCTGTAAGAGAAGATATTATCTATTGGAAGAATCAGTTATGCAAGTGGAGGATTTTTCCCATGATCATTTGCTGTGGCTTGGAAACTACACTATTGAGTCTGGGGAGATTGCTCAGGGTTCAGAGCACATAGGTCTCTCATCGGATACTGGAACTTCATGTCTTTGCACATTGCTGGGATGTTCTGGTGCTCTGAAGCACAGGGAGTAAGCAGTTCTGCATTCTTGGGCTTAGCATTGCCCAGTCCAGTTAGCTGAGTCTCTTCAGGAGTAACTTCTGGGACCTCTATGCACCACCTGGAAACTTCCCTTCAACTTTTCATTGGGGCTGGAGTGGTGGCACAAGCCATAAAGCATCTGCCTTGCTCGCACTAACTTAGGACAGACTGCAGTTTGTTCCCTGGCGTTCCATATGGTCCCCCAAGCCAGGATCGATTTCTGAGTGCATAGCTAGGAGTAACCCCTGAGCATCACTGGATGTGGCCCAAAAACAAAAGAAAAAATTTTTTTCAATGACCATTGACATCCAAACTTCCTCCCTTCTTTCCTTCCTTTTTTACTTCCTTCCTTCTTTCCTTTCTTCCTTCCTTCCTTCTTTCTTCCTTTCCTTCCTTTCTTCTTTCCTTCTTCATTCATTTCTTCCTCCTTTCTTCCTTCCTCCTTCCTGCCTTTCTTCCTTCTGTATTTCTTCCTTCCTTTCTTCTTCCTTTCTTCTACCTTCCTTCCTTTCATTCTTCCTTTTTCCTTTCTTTCATTTTTCCATCCTTCCTTTCTTTACCCTTCCTTTACTTTTCATTCCTTTTCTTTCTTTCTTTCTTTCTTTCTTTCTTTCTTTCTTTCTTTCTTTCTTCTTTCTTTCTTTCTTTCTTTCTTTCTTCCTTTCATTCTTCTTTCTTTCTTTCTTTCTTTCTTTCTTTCTTTCTTTCTTTCTTTCTTTCTTTCTTTCTTTCTTCTTTGATCTTTCTTTCTTTCTTTCCTTCTTTCTTCCTTCCTTCCTTCTTCCTTCCTTCCTTCCTTCCTTCTTTCTTTCTTTCTTTCTTTCTTTCTTTCTTCTTTCTATTTTTATGTCTTTTTTCTTTTCTCTCTTTTCTTTTTTGGGCTACACTTATTTGTGCTCAGGGATTACTTCTATACTCAGACATCATTACTAGGGGTGCTCAGGGAACCATATGTAGTATCAAGGGTTGAACCAGGGTTTTCTGTATACAGGGCAAGCACCCTAATCACTGTTCTATCTCTCTGGCACTGACATCTCTGAGATTTTTAGTGAACAGAAGACAATTATCAATGTATGTTAATATACTTTAATAAAATTAGTGAATGGTTTGGGGCCACGCCCAGTGATGCTCCGGGGTTACTCCTGGCTATGCACTCAGGAATCGCTCCTGACTTGGGGAACCATTTGGGATGCTGGGGTATTGAACTGCAGTCTGTCCTAGGTCAGATGCGTGCAAGGCAAACACCCTTCTGTTGCGCCACTACTTGGGCCCCAGAGTTGATTATTTTTAAGACTTATTTTGACTAGAAAAAACTACCTACATTTTTTGTATCATGACACTGAAAAGTACAGTACATTTCTTGACAGCTTGACATTATTTGGCCCTTAACTTGATTCTTTTTCTGCCTTCAGTAGAAGAATGTTGAAGTAAACTATTTCCCTTTCAGAAGACTTAAGGCTTTTATTTGTGCATAGTATTGCTTTGTAATAGAAAATTTTGATGGCCGAGCTTTAAACATCAGGTCATTTCTTTGCAAGGACTTTTATCTGCAAGTATTATCTTTATAGATATTTATGTTAACAGGAGGAAAATAATGAATTGGAGAAAATAAACAGAAGGGACTGGTAGTGGTAGTTAGCTCTTGACACATTGCATTCTGGGTTCTCCTTCAATCTTGTCTGTGATAGCATGACCCAGAGTATCTGTTCTGCTTACAGTGCTCATTCCTCTTTCCCTCTGCTCCCTAAAAACTGCAAACACCTTCTATTCTCCCCAGAGGACACCTTGGTCCTTCAGCAGCCAGGCTAAGTGTAGCAGTTTGCTGGCAGAGTGACTGCTATCATCAGATCCAGTGAAGGTGCCTGAGGGAGTCAGAAATACACATGCCTCAGACCCACTGGTTTCTGGCATTAACCTCATCGGTCTGGGCTGGGAAGAGGTTTGCATGGTCCCATATTATGGAATTTCCCAGCATGCCTCTCTCTACTCCTTCCTTTCAGGTTTGTTCTTTCCTTTCTGACCTTAAAACAAACATGGAATCAATAAACAATTCTTGTTCACAAAGCCTTTTCTTTGTTTGATGGTCATTGATAGGCTGTCAGGTTCTTTCTCCATCTGCATTCACCTTCATATATTTTATGTACATCTTTGAACCATTTGATTTGGTATCTGTAAAGAACAGGAGAACTGAACTCTGGATATTACCTGATTTCTTACTGGATGTATTTTGTGTCTCTTGTCTTTTATGTCCCTTAACGTGGCTGGTGATTTATTATATTTTGTTTGGTTGCTTAATTTTGTTTTGTGGGCCACACCTGGCAGCACTCAGGGGTTACTCCTGGCTTGTGCCCAGGCATCACTCTTGGTAGACTCAGAGGACCATATGGGATGCCAGGGATTGAATCCAGATTAACTGTATGTAAGGCAAATGATCTACCTGCAGTGCTATCACTCCAGCTCACATTTAATTTATTTTTTAAATTAATTTTTATTTGAGTAAAGAATCATGGTTTACAAAGTTATTGATAGTTGAGTTTTAGGTATATGATATTGCACACTAAACCCATCACTACTCTCTCATCACTAGTATTTCCATACTCCATCATTCCTCTACCCCCTACCTTCCATCTTGGCAGGGACATTAAATTTAAGTGGTTGCAGCTTAAACCTCCTGTTTTCAATGTTGAGTCTGTGCTTTGGATGTATACCTATACCACTTTTCCACATCTTCAATATAATCAAAGCCCAGCCCCTTGTTTCCTCATTACTTTCCTTTCTCATCTTCTTCCTTCCTATCTTGATTTCTTTCCTCCTCTGTCCTTCTCCCCAAACTCTGGAATCAAGAGTTATCTAGGCATCCCCTTTTACTATATTACATTTCTGAATGATTTTATATAAGTGAGACCATCCTGTGCCTGTCTTTATTTTAGGAAGAACGATGTGACTCATAGAGGTACAGTATTTTCTCTTCCGATATCCATTCATTCCCTTCCTCACTTGTAAGTCCAGTAGTGAATTACAGACAGTGACAAATACAGAGTTAATGAAAATAGGCTCAGGAGTGATGCCTCTGTCTCCTATTTATCAAGTCTAGAAAAGGTTTTCTCTTCCTCATCTGGTGATGAGCTGATGAGAGAGAGAGAGAGAGAGAGAGAGAGAGAGAGACAGAGAGACAGAGAGACAGAGAGAGACAGAGAGACAGAGAGACAGAGAGAGACAGAGACAGAGACAGAGAGACAGAGAGAGACAGAGACAGAGACAGAGAGACAGAGACAGAGAGAGACAGAGACAGAGAGACAGAGAGAGACAGAGATAGAGAGAGGAGAGACAGAGAGAGATTACAATTTTAGATCTGACATGCATATATCCTCTTGTTAGTGGTTTGGTGTCACTGGGGAATGGGGGAGAGGGAAAGAAAAACATAGAGATTACTGGGAGAGATAGGGTCAGAACAACTTTATGTGGCTGTAAATTGGAAATACATTTCAAGCTGAGGTATCCAGGAGTCCGTTTGCTTCCTGGGAACAGGATTGATGCTTGTTTGGAGCCTCGTGTTTGACATTCATTGCTAACAAATGATCTACAGTCAGAAATGTTCTTCATGTCAGCTTATTGGGGAATTTGCCCAAGTACTGACAGTCAGGGTGATTTTGGATATAGACACTAAATAGAGAATCATAATAGAAATGCAGGGAAATTGTGTCAATGGTTTTGAATTTGATTGCTAGGCTTCATCTTTTGCAAGGCTTGACATTAGCAATCTTGATTTTCTGTACAAATCCAATTTCCATTGCTAGTCAAAAAGAAATGAATTATTTATGTATAAACTATTGTATAAGATTTGGGGAGGAATATATGTGTGTGCAGCATATTTCAAAATACTTCAGGAATGCAAGACTGATGGAGCATTAGACCAGTGTCAATATGCCCTATTTAGCTTAAAAATAAAAAATCAAATGCCTGAATATACTTCTTTTAATTCAGTTTTCTTTCTTTGATCCCTCAGAGGTACGATTAACCTGCATTTGCAATTTGCCATTGTCACCATGTTTTAAATAGTCTTCATAGCAATGTATTACTAATCCCTAATTAATATGGCATACTGGGAATTCACATGTTTTTAAGCTTTAATTAATTGACATTATACTTTTATTCCACAGTTCGCCTTGTAAAATTTTGATATTGGTGCACATGGCAAGAGAATATTCATGCTTAGGAAGGTGTATGTTCTGCTGTGTGCAATAAATCCACAATGTGTTTGCTGTCATGCAATTGGGAATTTAGCTGGGTCTAATTTTTTTTTTGTCATAGATAATGATGTGCTGAACTTTGTAGAATGCCTCTTATCAGAGATAGGGCAAGTACTTCTGAGTCAGAGATATAAAAATTTCTCTTGCTCAAATCCTACTTGTGGAATTTCTAGGTCTAACAATGTGTATTTTTGACTTCACTGTCCATGGAATCATTGCTCTATTCAAAATTGTAGAAACTCAAAGTTCCACTAGATGTGTAGACCACCAGCAAGTATTGCTGTATCCTACTCATTGTTTCAGTCTGAAAAGATTCACACCAACAGATATTTATTTACTAGTTGAACATCTTTTCACATTTACATGCCTTTCACATTTCTACTTTGAAGCTCTAGGCGTTCTTCCTTCAAAGTGCTCAATATGCCTTCCAATTTTTTTTAACTTGAACTATTTTGTATTATAAATCTTTATTTAAGAACCATGATTATAAGCATGTTTGTTGTTGGGTTTCAGTCATAAACAGAATATCCCCTTCACCAGTGCAACATTCCCACCACCAATGCCCCCCCTCCTCCCCTACCCCTGCCTGTATTCACCACAGGCAGACTCATTGGGGACTGGCTTCTGATTTGCAAATAGTTTGGAAGGCTACAATTTGTCTTTCATCTTGGGTGATGTTATTAGATAGATCACATTTGCCATTTTCCCTTAGGGAAAAATAATCCTTTTATGACTTTTTTACTTCCTGCATATACTTTAAGGACTTTTCCCATGTTGTGGCTTTACATTTTGAAGTCTTTAAGTCTTAAAGACTTAAAGTTTTAAAGACATTCAAATGTAGATCTTTGCTAGCTGGAGTGGATCTTAGTGGGTGGTGTATGAGAAGGGTATCTTATTATTTAATTTTCTTAATGTCCAGATAATGATTTTATATCTACATATTGTCGGTATAAGCAGATATAATTCTGCAAAATGCAGAAATGGGACTAGGAAAAAGATAATATGAGAAGATAAAATAGGACACAGAAACTCAATATCTAGCCACTAGTTCAGAACTTAAGGCTAGAATCCAAATTATTGTTTAGCAAGGATAATCTGCTGTTTCTTTTACTATTTAACATCCTGCAACAGTAGTAATCATCTTTGACATTCTAATTTTTCATGTGTGCCTCCATACGTGTTTTTCTTATGCAATTTTCATACTACTTATTTGCTGGACCAAGCTTACTACTTTCAATAGTAACTTTATTATTATTATTATTATTATTATTATTATTATTATTATTATTATTATTATTATTATCATCATTATTTTGGCCACACCCAGTGATGCTCAGGGGTTGCTCTTGACTTGGGGGACCATATGGGACTCTCGGGAATCGAACCATGGTCTGTCCTGGGTTAGCTGTGTGCAAGACAAACGCCCTACTGCTGCACCACCAGTCAGGCCCAATTTTATGATTCTTGATACTCTTTCTGTTCTTCAGGAATATTTGTATTATTTTACAAATTATAGGAATGATAATTCTAGGCTAAAATATCTTCTAGCAGTACTTTGATAACATGGGATATAACTTCTGTTTTTGATAATGAGAAAAAACTCTAATTGTAGTTCTTTTGTAGGTAATCTGTTTTTCTCCTGTGGCTTTGAAAATCTTTTATCTTTCATGGCGGTAACTATAGCAACACCTGTCTATATTTGGCCTTATTTTATTATTGACTGTGATTCCCACATCTGAACATTTTTCGTTTTTATCAGTACTGCAGAATTATCTCCTAGTGTACTTATTCTCTGATCTCTAGCTTCTAATTCTGAACTATTAGCTAGATATTGAATTTGTGTTTTCTATTTTATCTTCTTTATCTTACTTTTTGTCCTATCTTCATGTTTTGCAGGTAATTTGAATTATATATGCTTTTACCCATGTGTGTGTGTGTGTGTGTGTGTGTTGTCTATGTACACACTCACAAAATCCTAACCTGGGCATTAAGTTTTTGTTTTTTTTTATGAATAGATGTTGCACTTAAAGTTATTCTCTTTTCTCTTTAATTATTTCTCTGCTGTCTTTTTTGATTGGTTCCTGTTCTTGTTTGCATTTCAGACTTAAAATACACTCATTTAATGGTACCTACATAATTTTTATGTAGATATCTTAGGGATGTATTCCTGATAACATTTGAGTATACTGAGTCTCTGACATGAAGATGACATTACTCAGACTTTTATTACTTTTAACTTCTGAACTCTGTTTTCTGTTGCACTATAGCCATAAAATGCCATTTAGTTCTTGGCAGAGTATGTCTCCATCAGACTTTTACGTTTGTGTCCAGAGAACATTTAACATTTATTTGGTAGTTTTTCTATTTATTTCTCATATTTGTGGGCTATGAACTATTAAATTGTTTAAATGTTAACTTTTTAATATAAGAAAAAGTAGAACATTTTGCAGTTACGAATTTCCAAGAATTTTCCCACCTATCATATACATTCAAAAATAAGCTCTCTAAGATACTTTCTCCTTGTTCCGCTTCTCCTTTTCCTTCTTTTTATTCTCCTCCTCATCTTCTTCCTACTCCTCCTTCTCTCTTCTGTTTCTCTTTCTTCTTCCCCTCCTTCTCTTATTATTGGGTTGGGGTGTCCCCCCACCACCACCACTCTAGTGAGAACATTCCCTGCCAGGTAATCTATTTAGTCTTAACTGTTCATCTTCAGTAGATCTCCAACTCTGTTTTTCCGGTGCCACCATCAACCATATCCCTTTTATAAAGTTCATTTCCCTGTTTATATACGTTGCTTTATTTAACAGAAAATTTATAGTTTGAACAATTTTACATTCACAGCAGAACTGAGCAGAAAAAGCTACAAGTACTCCCTGTCACCTGTGCTACCTACATCTCAACAAGTTTCTCCACTACCAATACTCAATAATCTATATGAAATGCTTTTGTTCCTAAGGATGAGCTGACACCTACATCATCATCACCCAGATTTCATAATTGCATTAGGATTCATGCTTGCTGTTACACATTTATGGGTTTGGGCCAATGTAGAATGTACCATTATAATATCATAATATCATAGAGGCCAGTTTTACCGCTTCAGAAATCCTCTGCCTTATCACCTTACCCTCCTAATTTTGAAAAACACTCTTTTATTATAGTTTCCTTGAATGTTGTGGTTCCCATAAAGGTCTTGGAGCAGAAGCACAGGGCCTTCATCACATCATTTCTTTGACTTAATCATTCGCTTCTAAGATCCCTTCATGTCTTTCCATAGTTTGATAGCTCACTTTCTTTAGAACTCCCATTCTTTGGATGTTCCACAATTTTATGTATTCATTTTATTTATTTAAGGACATTTAGGTTGCTATCAATTTGGGGTGATTATAAACAAAGCTGCTATAAGCCTTATGTGCAGGTTTATATGTGGATATAGATTTACTATTTATTTTTAATAAATATCAAGAAGAGTGATGACTACATTGCATAATACACATATATTTAACTTTGTCAAGTTCAGATTGAAAAATACAAGCCATGTGCTTTGGGTAATGACTTTCTGCATTCCCACCATTAAAAAACAGAGCAGGTAGGGCATTTGCCTTGCATGCAGCTGACCTGGTTTTGGTCCCCAATATCCCATAAAGTCTCCTGAGCCTGCCAGGAGTGATTTATGAGTGCTAAGCCAGGAGTAACCCCTGTGCACCCCTGGGTGCGACCCAAAAACTTAAAGAGAAAGTTTCTTCAACTCCAAAAGACATTCTAGTATTTGGCCTTGTAAGATTTTGGACTTGATCATTTTAAAAAAATACACAGTTGTCATAACTGGCTTTTTTTAAGCTGGTTACTCTTTCTTCCACTCTGGATTTTCTTCATTTTCTTTGACATATGAGCACATTTATATATAACCTGAACTTTTTGGATCTTTTTATACTTTAAATTTATTGTTTATGTTTATAATTACATTAAAAAATGAAAGTCTTCATTTTATACTTAAAATAACAAATTGATATAGCTGCTTAGCATCTTAATTTCCTTTTCTTCAGTAATGGAACCCTGGTTATTAGAAATTTGTTCAAACACAGACTGCATATTTGCACTTAGTGGCTGAGCACGTGGTGTTTGTTGAATAAATGAGTAGATGTTCTTTAATACAACTTACAGTCTCCTCTGTATGGTACCTCATAGCATTTGCTGAATTAATTTGGTAGCCCCAACTCTTCACATGTTTCTGATAACAGCTTAAGTCTAGAATGAATAATCCATGTCTATATTTTCTGAGAACAGATAATACTGTTAATAATCTGAAAATAGATATATACTATTAATCCTAACATCCTGCTAGATTGTACCCATAGACAGTTATCTAGGCATTTTTCTTAGATTTTATGTTACTGACTGAAACATGACCTCTTACTTTCTGCCTTTGAGTATGAATATGCAAAGTTGAGAATGGAATCTTACATCCTGACTTTAAAGTAGGACTTCAAGTTCAATAGCACCCTAACATTGTCTGGATAAATTGAAAAAGAAAGGAGGAAAAAAGAATGGAGAGAGGACTGGAGGGAGGGAAAAATGGAAAGATGACTACTTCTGGTTTGGTGAGGTTCTACCAAAATTCCTCTCTCGAACTAAATTCTCTCTCCAGCTTGCCTTTCAGATGGCCACTGATGTCTGCTTTGTTTATCTATTACCTCAATTTTTTGTTTTTTATTCTTTTTCTTTTTTTAATAGTATATTTATTTAAGCACCATGATTACAAACATGTTTGTAGTTGGGTTTAAGTTATAAAAAAAGAGCACCCCCCCTTTAGCTGTGCAACTGTCCCACTACCAATGCCCCTCATCTCACTCTTCTCCCACCCCCTGCCTGTATTCGAGACAGGCATTTTGTTTCTCTCATTCACTACTATTGTCATGATAGTTATTAGTGTAGTTATTTCTCTAACTGCACTCACCACTCACTGTGGTAAGCTTCATATTGTGGGCTAGTCCTTCTGGCACTCATTTCTATTGTCTCTGGGTATTATAACAATAATGTTTTTTGTTCTTCAGTCACACCTAGTGATGCTCAGGTCTTACTCTTGGCTCTGTGTTCAGGCATCACTCCTGGTTTTATGTGACCAAGGGGCATTATCCTCAAAAGACCATCTATGGTTCCAGGAATAAAATCTGGGTCAGCCATGTCAAGACAAATGCCTTACCCACTATATTATCTCTCAGGCCCCCATTAACTCAATTTTTAATCCTGTTGATTTTGATAAAGTCAATTGTCTCTATTTTCTCGTTGAGGTACAGGTATAATTCAAGTGGTTTGGGATGTTGGGCTGTAACTTGAGGATGGCTGAGTCCATGTCCCTCTTCAGTTCTTCTCATGAAAGAAAGGGAAAGACTTCTGATTCCACCATAGATCTCTTGATCATGTTAAGATGTAGGATGGAAGTGATAAAAGACAAACTCAGAAGAAGGTCTTCTAAGTAATCTTATTTTTCTTTATTTGATCTATATTTGTCAAAATGATACTTGATCCTCTTCCTATTTTTAGACTCAGAAGAATCTGTCTGGTCCTGCTGTTTCTATTTGTGAAGCATGTTACAAAGGCCTATGATATGCAGATCTACTCTGTTCTTGACCTTTCATGCCCCATGATTCTTTCCACCTGGGGAGTACACATCAGGCTGTTATACTGTGTGCCTGCATAAAAAATTCTGAATTGTGCGCTTGCTTCCATGCAGAGATTTTCCTATTATGTCCTAAAGGCAGGCACCTTTGGGAGTGGAGAATGTGCAGAAATGCCAATTGGGCCTAAGGCCAATTTGGTCAGTCCTAGAGAATTGGATGAATGAAAATTTACCAAGTAATTCTAATTTCTCCACATATGTGTGTGCCAAAATTACCTCAGTTAGAACATAGGAAGTAGAAGTCCCAAATTATTTGTCAACTGGAAAAAATGTATGTCTAATATAGTTTCTTTTTCTTTTTTCTTTTCTTTTTTTTTGGTTTTTGGGCCACAACCTGTGATGCTTAGGGATTACACCTGGCTATGCACTCAGAAATCGCTCCTGGTTTGGGGGACCATATGGGACTCTGGGTGATCAAAATACAGTCTGTCCTAGGCCAGACGCATGCAAGGCAAACACCGTACTGCTGTGCCTCCATTCCGGCCCCACATCTAATATAGTTTTAACTAATTCCTTAGTTCTGTTGACTTGTCTGAAAAACTCTGAGTGGCACCTGAAATAATTTCTGACTGTTCTTGAGAAGACTCTTCACTTCAACCTGCAGAATATGCCTTCCTGCCTGAAGTAACTATTGCTTCCTTGACCTTCAAACATCTCCTAGGTTACTTTTACTCCTCAGTGTAATTCATCTTATAATTCATCTTAATTCGTGGAGACCAATACCATATAATGATATCCCATGTCTTTCAATAGCCCTGCCTTCATCCACTCTCTTATGCTCTCATGAGCTGCATCTGTGAAACTTGAGCCATCATTCATGTTTATTCATAGTTCCTAGCAAGCTCACAGAATAGCTACTTAATAAAGATCTGATAATCAGTAACTAGACTGGCTAAAGTTAAAAACAACCTGAATAAATAGGTTCATGCAAAAAGTGTCCTATTGTGGCATTTCTGATCTCAAAATTAAAAAAAAAAAAAAAAAAAAAAAAAACCTCAGATGAGATACATTTTGAGCTAGGAAGTTTTCAACTGCCTCTTCTAATATAAGGTCTATTTGGAGCCGGAGAGATAGCATGGAGGTAAGATGTTTGCCTTTTATGCAGAAGGTCATCGGTTCGAATCCCAGCATCCCATATGGTCCCCTGAGCAATTTCTGAGCATGGAGCCAGGAGTAACCCCTGAGCACTTCCGGTGTGACCTAAAACCCACAAATATATATATATGATCTTGAATAAACTACTTAGAGTACTATTTTTTTTGTTTGTTTTTTTGCAGGACAAGCTTCACCATTTATTTTCCTTCATTTAGGCAAGTTTCTTTTTTTAAGTTTTTATTTAAACACTTTGTGGTTAAAAGGTTGTTCAAAATACAGTGTTTTTCACAGATAAAGTTGTTCAGATTGAGTTACAGTCAACAATGTACAATAAGCTTTACCATTGCACATTTCTCGCCACCAGAGTCCCCAATTTTCCTTTCAACCATGTCCCCAGTTTCCCTCTTATGATCCCTGATACCCTTTTCCCTCCCACCCAACCTCCTATGACTACTCTCTCTCTCTCCTTTTTTGACACTGTAGTTTGCAGTATTATTAATTAAAGGGTGCCATGCATGTCACTTTATCCCATTTCAGCACCCAGTTCTTATCCAGAGTGATCAGTTTCAACAGTCACTTTCATAGTAAGACCTTCTCTATTCTAACTGCACTCTCTAATCTGTGACAAGCTTCCTACCATGAACTGGTCCTCCTAATTTTCATCTCTATTATATCTGGATATCATCCCCACACTTTTATTTTTCCTTATTCCCACAGACGAGTGAGATTATTTTGTTTTTTTCCTCTCCCTCTGACTCATTTCACTCAGCATAAAAATCTCTGCATTCATCCATGTATAAGAAAATTTTATGTCCTCATTTTTCCTAACAGCTCATAGTATTCCATTGTGTAGATGTACCAAAGTTTTCCTTAACCACTCATCTGTTGTCAGGCACCTTAGTTGCTTCCATATTCTGGCTATTTATTGTAAGTAGAGCTTCATTGACATAGAAGTGCTGAGGGCATTTTTGTATTGTATTTTTGTGTTCCTAGGCATATCCCTAGGAGTGGTTTACTGGATCATAACAAAGTTTAATTTCCATTTTATTGAGGAATATCCATATTGTTTTCCATAAAGGCTGGACTAGAAGGTACTTTCACCAACAGTAAATGAGAGTCACTTTCTTCCCACATCCACACCAACACTGGTCGTTCTTTTTTTTTTTTTTTTTTTTTTTTTTTTTTTTTTTGTGGTTTTTGGGTCACACCCGGCAGTGCTCAGGGGTTACTCCTGGCTCCATGCTCAGAAATTGCTCCTGGCAGGCACGGGGGACCATATGGGACGCCGGGATTCGAACCGATGACCTTCTGCATGAAAGGCAAACGCCTTACCTCCATGCTATCTCTCCGGCCCCACTGGTCGTTCTTGTTCTACATGAAATGTGCCATTCTCTGTGATGTGAAATGATACCTAATGGTTGTTTTGATTTTCATCCCCAAGATGATTAGTGATATGAAGCATTTTTATGTGCCTTTTGGCCAGCTCTATTGAAATATCTGTTAATTTCTTCTCCCTATTTTCTGATGGGATTAGACTTTTTTCTTGGTAAATCTGTGCTATTATCTTATATATCTTAGCCATATCTGTCATTATGTTATATATATTATATACAGTATTCCTTTATCAGATGTGTATTGGGTGAATTGTTTCTCCCATTTCATGGGTAGCCTTTATGTCCTAATTATTGTTTTCTTTAAAGTGCAGATGTTTCTCAGTTTAATGTAGTCCAGGTCTCTGTTCGGGCATCGGCTGTAAACTAAAGATCAAATGATGCTTCCCATCTTCTTTTTCCCAAGTACTGCTTTAGCTATTTGTGGGCATTTATTGTTCCAAATGAATTTTAGTTTGATTCACTTGTTTGAAAATTTTTATGGTTACCCTAGAGCCTCGATGGTGAATCTATGGCACGCATGCCAGCGGTCGCACACGAAGACCTTGCAGCTGGCACGCGGGAAGGAGTCTGCAATTAAGATATGAGGTGCAATGGGAAGCAAGTGTGCTGGTGTCTGCTTTGTAGCTCACCTGGCAACAGGGCCGGACTGGCCATTGGGAGGACTGGGCATTGTGCGGCAGTTTGGGCACTCGGGCTCAAAAAGGTTAGCTATCACTGCCCTAGAGGGATTGCATTAAATCTCTACAGTGATTTGGGAAGTACTGCCATTTTAATGATATTAATACCCATAATCCATGAGCAGGGTATATGTTTCCATTTCTTTGTGTCCTTACTTAGAGTATTATTGTAGGTCTTCCCTACCCCCTCCCAATTGTTACTCATTCTTATTTAGAAATCTAAGAAAATTCTCAATTGTGACTGGATTTATTTTCTGGTTAAGTATTAAGAGTAATGATTTATCAGGTAAAATATGCAAAGTTTGGCTTTCACATTATCAAAATACTTTATTTTGTAGGGATTACCAGGCAACCAGCTAGATTTTAGCTCCCTTTGTAGATAATGAGCTTTAGAAGATAAAGGAATAATATTTCAAGGCTCACATGTTAACAGGACACACCAGATACTCGCTAATGAGGGACAAGAAATTTTAGCTGAAAAGGTATTTATTTGGGTCCTTGGGGATCCACTATAGTAAGTCTAAGTCATTTAATTATTTCCTTATGTCTGACTTGCTATTATTTAGCTTTAGCTGTTTTGTTTGTTTTGTTCTGTTTTGTTTTGGGGCCATACCTGGTGATATTCAGGTGTTAGTTCTGGCTCTGTGCTCAGGAATTACTCCTGGTGGTGCTCAGGGGACCTTATAGGGTGTCAGGGATCAAAACCAGAACTGCTGCATGCATGCACAGCAAGAGCTCTCACCATTGTGCTATTGCTCAGTCCTGATCTATTATTTAGATTATTTACCAGATATTGTATTTTTTTATTTCACGGGGGATATGAAATAGTAGATAATAGCTATGTCTATGTCTGTTATTAGTCATGTCCATTCCAGACAGTCCCCTTTCATTGGGAGTGAGACAATCTAATGGAAAAGGAGGAAGATGAAAGACAGATTTGGCCCTATCACCTACTTATCGTGAAATGGCAAGCTAATGAATGTACTTGGGGAATTTAGTGCTCACAGCTGAGGTGACAGTGACAGTAATTCCTGTCCCAGTGCATATCATGAGTGTTAAAAGAAGTTCATGAAAGCACCTTACACCAAGCAGTTTCTCCAAGTCTTCTTTCTCACTGATTGTCATTCTTCCAACTTTGTGCAGGATCTTTTCCAAGTAAATCATTATCTTCTCAAAGTTGTTGAACATGAGCTGAAGGTCTGCCAGGGAGCAGATTCCCTCTGACCTCAGCCTAACTTGTCCATATACCAGTAATAGAGTTAAAGGACTCCAAGCAGGGGACAAGATTCGGGGTGTCCTTTTGGTCTCCATTCAGACTGAAGTCTCTGAAGCATGGTTTGGACTTCAGTTTTCCCGTATACTCCATCATGTCAATGGACATCTGTTAGCTCTTTGATGTTAAAATTTAATAACAGGAATGAAGAGAACAGAGATAGAAGAATAAAAGTGGATTTCACCAGAATGCTGAACATCATGGATTTGCTGATTATCCTGGTACCTGAGAAGTATTTAAACAGTCTGGTTAAAGACATGAGTGAATTTAATCAGAACTCTAAATTTACTTCTTGTACTTTTTTATGACTTTAAGCTCTATAGGTTTATTCTCTTAACTATTTGCTGTATTTGGAGTAGAGTTTAGGTCATTCCAGTAGGTACCCAGGGCTAACTCCTCGTTCTGCATTCCTGACTGGTGCCCATATCTGGTGTTAGAAATTGAAATTAGGTCAGTTGTATGCAATGTAAACACTTACACCATTGAACTCTCTTTCTCTGGCCCAGGAGTTCCTACATTTTAATGTGGACTTTTGTTTCTAAGCAAAATCTTATTGGTTATTGATTTATATACAATTGTATATAAAGTTTGGGAACAAACCTCACAACTCCAGTCTTAAATTTCTTGTTGCTATTTTGCCATTATCAGATTGACTCTGAACCCTTTCCCTCCATCCTCCAGTTAGCCCCCATTTTTCACAGCCTTACAGACATCATTACAACTTATTCATTAATTTGCTCTGATTATTTATATTACAACTATAAAGAGAGAAAACATCCAGTAATGAATTCTTTTTTTTCCTTCGGCTAATTTTACTTAGCATAATCTTTCTTAATATTATCCATGTTTCCCCAAAGGCAAGACTCTATTATTTCTTGAACTACCTCATTGTATTTTCTTAAGTATATTGTTTCTTCTCTTCTGTCATCTGTGGATGGGCATTTAGGCTGTTCCCATGTTTCAGCTTTAGTGAGTGGCACAGTTGTGAACATATCTTTTGGAGTTAGTGTTCTCAAATCCTTTGGATAGCTGACTAGGACTAGTGTTCTTAAGTCTGTGATATTTCTGGGGGTTTTTTTAAGTCTTTTTTTTTGGTACTAGATTTTACAGAACTGACATTAACTAGTATTTTTTATGAATACATAATTGTAACACTTTACCACCAGCAGCAAGTTCACTTCCCTCGACCAGAGCCCCTGGGGGAAAAAATCTTCATTTCCAATGACTTTGACCACTGTTGTCACCTTACTAGGTTTCTTTTTGTTAAAAGAATAATCTCATATTTGGGATAGATCTCTCCCCCTCTCTTTTTTTTTAATTGTGGAAGAGATGAAACCATGCACATATAGGTAAATAGAAATAAATGCCTGCAATTCTTCAAAATATTAAATCAACGATAAATCAATGAAGTAATTTTTTTTCAAAAACTAAACCTTGTTAACATGTTGAATAAATTAAAAAATTATATTATGAATAATTCTGTACTAATATGTCTTAAGATTTACATGACCTAGATGAATCCTACAAATTAAAACTAGCAAGAATGAACATTTTAGAGAATAATGTAAATTGGCCTATCAAAGTATAAAAATGTGTTTTATCTGAAGAAAGGGAATGTTACCTTTATATTAGAAAATATTTTATTATAGATACTGTGTAAGTGCTTGCATTGATAAATAAAATATTGTAATAAAACTTTTTTGGATGTAAAAATAAAAAAAAATTAATCAGATATATAGGGAATTCATAGCTTTGGAACCAGTCTTGTGAGAAGCATCAAATGAGCCAAACTCCTCAGCACTTGACATTGAGTCTGGCCAGCATCACTCAAGGCATTTATGGTTACCTCTGCTGGAGTAAGACAGATTTGTTTACTCCTGTTCTGCCAAGGGACCGTATACATTTGCAATAGCAAATTAGCATTTCATTTATACCGAGTGTTTTATATCTCATCAAATGTTTTTATTTTTAAATCTGTTGATGTATGGCAGTTGGATCAGACATGTCTCTTGGATATCCCCACTGTAATCACTGTTGAACGTGGACATGCCCCAGACACGCCCCCTTGTCAGGAGGTATAAAAGAAAAAACTTGGTCTGTTGCAGAGGGGAGGGGTCAGGATAGTGACCAGAGTAGCTCCTGCTGGTCTGTGGAGGTCCAGGGATAAAGCATCTAAGAGATGCTGCCTATTTCTTCCTTTCTTTTTTTTTTGGGGGGGGGGGGAGTTGTCAAACCCAGCAGCGCTCAAGGGTTACTTCTAGCTTTGCACTCAGATATTGCTCCTGACAGGCATTGGATGCCGAAATTCGAACCACCTTCCGTCCTCGATCGGCTGCATGCAAGGCAAACACCCTGCTGCTGTGCTATCTCTCCAGTCCCTTTCTTTTTTTGTGCCAGGGCCTCCCCTGGCCACTTCTGGCAGGTGAATTTTCATCTATCTCTCAGTCTCTCTGAAATCCCTGGGCTACAGCCACAGGTCTCAGACTCCAGGAGGAATAAAAAACATAATTTGATTTCTCTCTCTCTCTCTTTCTCTCTCTCTCTCTCTCTCTTTCTCACACAAACACACACACACATTCTCTCTCACTCTCTCTCAGGTGGTGGTTCCTACATATATATATATATATATATATATATATATATATATATATATATATTCTATATCTTTCAGGAATATCTATTATTAATGGATAAGGAATATCTATTATTTTCCTTCTCTATAGCAGTGTGCCAAATTTCTTTTCTCAAAACATTCCTGAACACATTTTTTGGTTGGGTTTATTTTGTTTGTTTTTCAGACTTTAAAGAGAGATATTCTCTTGAGTATGCATGATGCCTCATAATGGGTTTGATTTGCAGTTCCCCACTTCTAAGTGTATTTGAGCTTTTTGTTTTGTTTTGTTTTGGGGTCATACAAACAATGCTCAAGACTTACTCCAGGCTCTGCCTTCAAGGATCACTCCTGGGAAGCTCTGGAAACCTTATGTGATGTGAACTAGGTTGGTCTCATGCAAAACAAGTACCACAGTATTCTTGCTCTAGCTTCATGCATTTGTTTTCATATGCATATTATCTGTATATTTGCTTTGGAGAAGTGACTGTTCTCACTAGTCTTTGATTTTGTTTTGGTATTGTGTGAGTTCTTCATATATTTTGGTCATCAAATACTTCTTGTGTCTGCTGTATAAATATCTTCTTCCTGTTAATAGATTGCATTTGGAGGATTTGGTTAGTGTCTGGGGGGGCTTCCACAGTGCTGCTGAGGAGCCTTGGGGGCCATTGACCATGTCATTGTATGGTCTTGGAGCCTTTGTCTTAATTTACCTTTTGGGATATGATAAGTTTCTGGGCTTTAATTCATTTTCCCCTCATATATATGTATATATATTTTAATATATTTAAGCACCATGATTACAAACATGTTTGTAGTTGGGTTTTATTCATAAGAAGAATATCCCCCTTCTCTAGTGCAACAGTTGCACCATCAGTGCCCCCATTTCCCTCTTCCCCCACCCCCTGCCTATAGAAAAAAATAGAAAAATATAGAAAAATAACTACACTAACAACTATATGACAATGTTAATGAGTGGGCTTTAATTCTTTTCCATTGCTCTGTGCATATATTTTTGATTCAATAACTTTATATATCTTTTATTACTTTAATTATCATTTG
The DNA here is from genome assembly GCF_024139225.1 of Suncus etruscus. Classification (NCBI taxonomy): domain Eukaryota; kingdom Metazoa; phylum Chordata; class Mammalia; order Eulipotyphla; family Soricidae; genus Suncus; species Suncus etruscus. The sequence continues at coordinate 7,557,816 of NC_064865.1, read as the reverse complement.
ATGGTATGAGTTGAAGAAAATTAGAAATTTTGTTTTAATGTTTGTGTTTGTGGGGTGGACAGGGAGAGACTGACTGGTCTTCTGAATTTTCAATCAATTTTAATATAAATTGTTTTATTTCCCTGAAAGATGTTATTAGGATAGTGATAGAGATTGTGTTAAATTTGTAAATTACTATAGGCAATAGTACAATTCAACAATGTTCATTATTTTCATTTCATTTCTTTCTGTTTCTTCCAGTTCTTTTTGAAGATTTATGTTTTTCAGGGTATAGATTTTTTTTTTACTTCTAGTACTGAATTGGCCTCATTGTTTAGCCTATTATAGGAATAGCTTGTAAATGATTTTGTTGCTTTATCTTTCTTCTAATTTATTATCTACCTATAGAAATACAAAACATTTTTGTATATTGATTTTAAATACCACCACTTTATCACCAAATTAATTACTTACTCCAGGCTTTGCCTTCAAGGATCACTCCTGGGAAGCTCTAGGAACCTTATGTGGTGTGAATCAGGTTGGTCTCTCATGCAAAGCAAGTACCACCGTACACTCGCTCTAGCTTCATGAATCCTTTTTACTGGTGAAAAAAGGATATATATCCTTCTATATAGGAATATATATTAATATATTATAGAGATATCCATAAACACATTCCTAAAGACTTCATCAGAAGTGTGTGTATATATGGATATATATGGGCATATATATACACCCATATACAAGTGCCAATAGATTAACTTCTTTTGTACTATTAATTGCTTATGTCTTATTTATTTATTTATTTTTTGGTTTTTGGGTCACACCTGAGAGAGCTCAGGGGTTACTCCTGGCTCCAGGCTCACACTGGCAGGCTCGGGGACCATATGGGATGCTGGGATTTGAACCAATGACCTTCTGCATGAAAGGCAAACAAATGCCTTACCTCCATGCTATCTTTCCAGCACCGATTATGTCTTATTCTTGCTCTGGCTAAGGCTTTCAAAGTTCTGTTGGATATCTGTGATAAAAGTGTCATCATTATCTTTTTCTTAATCTAGGGGGAAAACCTTACTGAGTATGAATGTAGCTGTAGGTCTGAAACATCAGCCTTTGATTATTTAGAAGCATGTTCCTTATTGAAAGTTGATGTCATAAGTAGATTTTAAATCTTATCCAATGCTTTTATCAGCATCTGTTGATATGGCCACATGTCTTCATTTTTCCTTTTGTTGGTGTAGGCTAGACATTCACTTATTTGCTTATGTTCAACCATGTTTAAATCCTATTTGATCATGATGGATGATTCTCTCGGTGTATTGTGTTAGATTTCCCGAGATTTTGATGAGTATTTTTTGCATCAGTGGTTTCAGAAAAAAAAATCAATCTGCAGGTTTCTTTAGTTTTATGCTGACCTTGCCTGGTTTGGGATCAAGGTCATGTTGGTTGGCCTTGCAGAATGTGTTAGAGCACAATTCCTTCTTTGATTTTTTTTTTTTTTTCAGAAAAGTCTTGAGAAGGACGAGTGTTATCTCTTTTTTGAAACTTTGGTAGGTTTTCTTACTAATACTATCGATTTTGGTTTTTTTTTTTTTTAGAGATTTTTAGAGTTCAGAACTTTTGATTATTGTTTTAATCTATATACTATTAAATTAGTACCGGGGAAGGCGTCACTTTCTAAAAATAATAGAAATATAAGCAGGGGATATAGCTCAGCACTGAGCTTTTATTTGTGAGGCCCTGAGTTTGGCTCCTGAAACTGAAACAAAAACAGCAAAAACAAGTTTTTAAAGACATATAATATTTCTGAAAATGTGTGCTATGCAGGATCCTCTGTAATAGGGTAGGGAAAGTTGTTTTTAACTTAATTGTCTGAGCCCTGTGGGGGATAATGGCTCCTTCCCAAATCTCCTTCCATCTCTGGGAGTTGCAAGATCTCAACTATATTTTAACAGGATAACTACTTGCAAACTGCATATTCAGACTTGGAATTCAAATACATATTTGCCACTTATCAGACATTCTAGGTTTGCCTGCATGAAAACGATTTAACGATAAAGGATTTTTTCTTTTTTTCCCATAACACTGTGCCTTTAATTTGTTAACAATCTTATATTTTGTAAATTTATTTATTTATTTATTTTTAATTTTTTATTTAAACAAATTTATTACATACATGATTGTGTTTGTTTCAGTCATGTAAAGAATACCACCCATCACCAGTGCAACATTCCCATCATCAGTGTCCCAAATCTCCCTCCTCCCCACCCAACCCCCGCCTGTACTCTAGACAGGCTTTCTATTTCCCTCGTACATTCTCATTATTAGGATAGTTCGAAATGTAGTTATTTCTCTAACTAAACTCATCCCTGTTTGTGGTGAGCTTCATGAGGTGAGCTGGAACTTCCAGCTCTTTTCTCTTTTGTGTCTGAAAGTTATTATTGCAAGAATGTCTTTCATTTTTCTTAAAACCCATAGATGAGTGAGACCATTCTGCGTCTTTCTCTCTCTCTCTCTGACTTATTTCACTCAGCATAATAGATTCCATGTACATCCATGTATAGGAAAATTTCATGACTTCATCTCTCCTGACAGCAGCATAATATTCCATTGTGTATATGTACCACAGTTTCTTTAGCCATTCATCTGTTGAAGGGTATCTTGGCTGTTTCCAGAGTCTTGCTATAATAAATAGTGCTGCAATGAATATAGGTGTAAGGAAGGGATTTTTGTATTGTATTTTTGTGTTCCTAGAGTATATTCCTAGGAGTGGTATAGCTGGGTCGTATGGGAGCTCAATTTCCAGTTTTTGGAGGAATCTCCATATTGCTTTCCATAAAGATTGAACTAGATGGCATTCCCACCAGTAGTGGATAAGAGTTCCTTTCTCTCCACATCCCCGCCAACACTGCTTGTTCTCATTCTTTGTGATGTGTGCCAATCTCAGGGGTGTGAGGTGGTACCTCATAGTTGTTTTGATTTGCCTCTCCCTGATAATTAGTGATGTGGAGCATTTTTTCATGTGTCTTTTGGCCATTTGTATTTCTTCTTTGTCAGAGTGTCTGTCCATTTCTTCTCCCCATTTTTTGATGGGATTAGAGTACTTCCTAAAAGTTCTCAGCATACAGGGAAAAGCGCTTCTATTCTTCTATTTTGCAGGGGAAAGATACGCGATGATGGTTGTAGTCCAACCTTTCTGTGATGTTCATTCCCCAGAGTATGTAGTGATTCCATCATTATGGTGCTCACTAATATCTGCCCATTGCTTTTCATTAAAACTGAAAAGGAGACAAAGAATCACATGTGACTTAAATTTTTGCCTAAATGCTCACACTATGATTTTTTTTTTTTTTTGGTTTTTGGGCCACACCAGGCAGTGCTCAGGGGTTACTCCTGGCTATCTGCTCAGAAATAGTTCCTGGCAGGCACGGGGGACCTTATGGGACACCGGGATTCAAACCAACCACCTTTGGTCCTGGATCGGCTGCTTGCAAGGCAAACACCGCTGTGCTATCTCTCCAGGCCCACACTATGATTTTTTTTAACTTAGGGATGTAGGCTAGAATTTCCTAACCATTTACAAAATAGGTGGGTAATAAGCAGTTTTTGTGCAATATATTCCTTGGTCTTATAATATTAAAAATTGCTTTCACTCTCTCACTCTCTCTCTGCCTGCATCCTCTATTTCTTTCTTTCTCCCTTCCTCCTCTTTCCCTTTTTTCCCTTTCTCTTTTTCTCTTTTCCTTTATTTCACTTTCCCTCATCTCTTTCTATTCCTCTCTCCTTCTCTCACATTCCCTCTCTCTTCCCTTTTCCTCCCATCCTTTTATGCCTTTTTTCCCCTGTTACTTAATAGTTTTATGAAGAAGAATTCTGAAAAGAACACAAAGCATGAAGAAAAAAAGGAAAGCACAATTCACCTGTAACTTAATCTTCCAAGAAAATGAGTTTGACTTTGTGAGTTGTGGCTTTAAGAGTGCCCACTTCAGGGCTTAATTGCTCCCCAAACTCACTCTGCCCCTCACTAAGCAGTAAGAATCTCACTCACCCTTTACTCCCCTGTGCTTCTTGGCATGTCACATGGGAATAATAGTTGTTGTGGTACATTTGTTATTTATGAAGCTTGATTGTGTTATTTTGTAAGGAAGGCAAAAAATGCCTATGAATCACAGACTTCTACATAGGAAGTGCTCAATCAGTTTGAAGCATTTTATTTTTCATGACTTATTTGGGCATTAGAAATAATGTTACCATGAATATTTGCATTCAAGTTCTACTTTTATTAAGCATATTTTTTATTTTCTTTCAGAAATATCTCAAGGGGTGGAATTACTGAGTCACAGACCTTTGGTTTAATAATGAAGAAATAGTATTCATACAAGAAGAAGTCCAACAATAGAGATTAGAGACTAGGGCCAGGTGGACCAATCATGGGAGGAAGCATGCCACAAAAAGCAGGGGAGTGCAGTTAGGGCAGAGAAAGGGCCATCATGACTATGATAATTGGAAATGATCGAAATGGATACTGAAAGGAGGTAAAATGATGTGGATAATATCCCTTCAGTAGCAATATTGCAAACCATAGTGTCTAAAAGGAAAAATATTAAAAGGAGAGAGAAAAAAAAGAAGTGGAAGAGAGAGAGAGGGAGAAAGAAAACAAGAGAGAAGGAGAAGGAGAAAGGGAGGGAGAGCGAGAGAGGGAGGGAGAGGGAGAGAGAGGAGAAAAATGTCTGCCCCAGAAGCAGGCAGGATGGATGGCAGGTCAGGAGGCAAACTGGTGGTAGGAACTTTACACTGGTGGAGGATGTTGGATATTGTGTGACTGAAATTCAATCATAAAGAACTTTATCACTATGTATCTTATGGTGATTCCATTTATATATAGTAAGTCCAAGTTTCAGAAAGCCTGAAAGTGACAATATCTTATGCATCATCACAATCAGAGAAGGTGTCTAAAACGCTATTTTCTCATTTATTGGCATAAAACAAAATAAGGATAAAGCTCCGCAGGCGCTTGAAAAATCTTCTGAACATTCCTCAGACAATTAAACATGAGTCACTAAACATAATTTCTTCATTGACATACAAGATCTCTGAGCACTTTCATAGGAGGGGCTGGCAAGCAACCAATCTGCAATGAAAAGGGCATAATCTGGTGGCAATTCTGTTCCTCCAGTGATACCCTGCTGCGACTTGCCCACACCCTCTGTAAACCCTGTCTTCCAAAGGGCACCCTCTGGCTGAGTGCTGGAGCAATTGGTGATCTTAAATGCAGGCGGGTGCTCATGAAAGTGGAGCAAACACCTCCTGAATTGGAAAATGGCATTTTAGTTTTTCCATAGGCACTGGGCAATTATTTTCTTTAACTTTTGGCCAATTCTTAGCGTGGCTCCATCCTGGTCTTCCATGGCCTGAGACAGACACCCTGGCATTGTGACATATGATGTGTCCTCTGAATGTGCCAATGGCTGCATAGGACCAGTATGTTATATTTAAAGAACATTATAATGTGGTAAGGAACAGATGTAATTATTCTCTGACCTGAATTCAGGAGGTTCCAGGTTCTCTTGGAAGTTTGAAGGGAAAAAATTCCTACTTTCTACTGGTTCTTGTTATACCACAAACAGAACTACATTTACCATCATTGTCAAACTTATATCCAAAAATTCTTGGGAGTTCCATTGATATTGTTCGCGTCAATTATCCTGCGATGTTTGATTTTCTTCACAGTCTGCATCTGTTTAATTCAAATTATGCACGCATCCCTCTGGACTGTAATTTCCTCCAGCTGTTAAGATAGTGTGGAGCAAAGGATCTACATATTTAAAACAGCTGCTTTACTTAGAGGGTCGCTGTATGTTTGGCTCCGAAAAATAAGACCATATATTTTTCAGACTTTTAAAAAATAATTAAAAAATAATTCTCATTGGTTTATTATTTATGTCAGTGTGTTTTAAAGCATTTTACTCTTTCTTGTATAAAATATAAGGAATATTTTATGTAATGTTATTCCAAATGCTAGTAGAAAACTAATCTGAGTGTTTGGTTTTTTAAAAGTGCAGAGTTATCTTCAGCCAAGTATAAGTCTGTTGGCAAATTATTCAGAATAAGAGTAGAAAAAAAACGTTCATAGATTTGCGAATCTGGTAAATAAACTTTACCTGAGAGAAACAGTGTAGAAAGCCAAATTTTTGAAAATTGATGAATAAGCTGCCTGCAAACTACACACACGAAATATTACTGCCCATAGCAAGTTTAATTGAATTTCTCAAAATGCTTCCCAATAAAATACACTTACTCTACTACTTTTAGGGCATTTAGCTGTGAAAAGGAGAATGAAGCAAATAATTTAGGGAATATTGCTTCCAACTGGAGCCAGGAACATAATTTTTCTCGTGGCACAGAGCAGACTTGATTAGGTAATTAACCATCCTTCCCACCTCTGCGCAAATAGAAGCTTCCGGTCGGTGCTTTGGCTGTTCCCGGAAAACAGCCCTTCAGAACTCTAGTGGCACAGACAGGGCTTAAGGGATTTATTACATCTGGGTGTAGGGAATCGGGCCATCTTCAAGAGCTTTTTCAAATATACCTAATGTAGGAGAAGAGCTAGAATGTGAAAACAGTTACTCTGGACAGTTTTGTGGTTGTTGTTGTTAAAGCACTAAGGAATGAATGTGTAGATCAAGAGTTATGTACAGAAATGATATAACGTACAAGGTAGGCCATTTTGTTTATTTGGCAGGCAAGGGGATGAACCATTACCCACAATCCTCAGGGCTTACTTCTTGCTCTTTGTTCAGGGAATCCTGGAAATGCTAAGGAAACCATAGGTGGTGCTGGGGTTTTAACCTAGTTTGACTGAATGACAAAGCAAGTGTGTTCCAGCCCTCTGGCCCTAAAGAAATATTCTTTTTTTTTTTTTTTTTTTTGGTTGTTTTTCAGCCCTACATCTGGCTATGCTCATGGTTACTCTTGGCTTTGCATTCAGGAATTATTCCTGGCAGTGCTCACGGGACCATATGGAATGCCAGAGATTGAATCCAGGTGGGCTACATGCAAGACAAATGTCTGTACTATTGCTCGGACCCCTAAAAATATATTCTTGGCCAGAAGGCAAATGGTAGTGGTATAGGATGCATTCAGGGACCATTGTCAGAGGGAGGTTGACACTGGTGGTGGGAATGGCCCCAATTCACTGTATATCTGAAATTCAACTATGAAGGACTTTGTCAATCACAATGGATTCAATAAAATGAAATTTAAAAAATTAAAAAAAGGAAATAATTTTGACTAGTATTTCATCATCTCCCAGAAATAAGTGATTGTTTTTGCTATTTTTAGAATCAGATACCCCTTTGTCTTTTTTAATTCAACAATAGAACATTGACTATGATTTCAAGAGTCTGGCAAAATCCTACATTGTCCCGGCAATTATGGAAAATCATGTGCTTTTGGAACATATACCAATTAATTAAATGGGCTTATCTACTGGGTATGCAATTCCAAATGTCTATTATGTTTACAAAATATAATTTTAGACTTTCTGTAATTTTACTGCCTTATTTCTATTGATTGCATTATTTTAAAATGGATTGAATTATCTAATATGATATAGCACTTCCATCTTTTTAAAACATTTATTTTGTGTGAAGGTGCTGTTATACAGTTATTTATAGTTGAGTTTCAAGCACACAATGTCCCAATACCAACAACTCCCCTACACACACACTCACACACACACACACACACACACACACACACACACACACCAACTTGTGGGAACATTGTGCATTATATTAATGGCAGCTCATCCTTTACCTGCCCTTCCTCATCATACAAAGTGGTTCAATATGGGAACAAGACTCAGGGAACAGTATTGGTGCATGTCATGTTGAAGCTGAAACTCCAGAGCAGGAAGCTCAGATCAAGCCCTTCAGCTCACATCTGAAGCTTCAAGTCCATTGAAGTTCCTTCAGCCTGAGGGTCCCACGGACCTTCTCAGGCTCAGAGTGATCTAATGTCACTTCCTCCCAGAATGAAGCCACAGGCAGGGTTGAGATTCACTTCATCAGGCAAGCAACAGAAGGATGTGGCATGATCAGAAGACTTCACCTTTGGCTTAAGTCATATTCTGACCCAAAGCCAGAGAAGAAAAGGAACAACAACATGAGGAGGCATGTTGGAAGGGCACTTAGGCTATATGGGATTTTCTGGCTTTTGTTTTTTAATGAAAAGAGAAAAACTATGTTCAGGCTCAGATTTTGGGAGTCAAGATAGAGATAGTTTGCGTTTTTGCCTTTCTTGGTTTTTCTTCCTTGTTCCTCTGATACCTAGTTGTCTAATTAGTTGCCACCTGATGGTCTCAGTCCCTGCTCTGTTCAGCTGCCCTGGCCTTTGAAAGCTTTCAAGAAGCTCATTTGCCTCCTCACTAGACAGCTCAGCCATGCAGCTGCCTCACCTCCTGCCAGGTGCACCGGAAATTATCTCTGCTGGCAAACTGGGTGCCAGGCGGCTTCTGCTGGGGCTTCAACATTGATAGAATTCCCAGGGAGCAAACACTGAAAAAAAAAATAACCACAGAACTGAAAAAGAAGGCATTTCCACCTCTTCATTTTTACCAATGGTATAACCATGGAATACTAAAAAAAAAATGTTTGGGGTGGATACACCAGCAGGGTTGGATATACCAGCTCAGGTGCATTTCCTGCTCTTCACTCAGGAATCATCCTAGCTTACTTGAGCAACCATATGGGATGTGGGAATCAGACCTGAATCAAATATGTGCAAGGCAAACACCAACCTGCTGCACTATCACTTTGGCTCCAGGAATACCAAAAAAAGTGTTTGAGGGGGCTACATTTGGCAGCACTCAGGAATTACTCCTGGTCTGTGCTCAGAAATTACTCCTAGGAGGCTCAGGAATATATGGGATGCCAGGGATTGAACCCAGTTTGGCTGCATGCAAGGTAAATACTGTACCTGCTGTGCTATTGCTCCAGCTCCTAAAATGCTATTTTTTGCCAGTCATTATTAGAGCTGTGGTTATGTATTTTGACCTAAGCTTTCAAGCAGGTTTTCTCTCCTTGTATTTTTTTTTTACAATGGATTCTCCATATATGTATATTGAAGAAACTTGTGCTTAAGGAATGAAGCATTTAGACATTTTGACATTCTTTCCCTATTACCCTCACATCTGATTTATTGCATTAAAGCATGAAAATATATTGCCAGAAATGAATGTATAAGTCCTGATTAAGAAACCACTAGTCATATATCTCCTGGAAGGTCTTTCATGGAAAACAAATTGACTCACTTTTAAGTCCAAAATGTCTGCAGATTTGTAAACTCTACCTGTGTGGATATAATCAAACTGAATATAATTTGTGTGTTTCCTGTGAAGGATAGCACCCCCAACACACACACACACACACACACACACACACACACACACACACACACACACACGTATTCAGCTTGGCCACTCCAAAGTCCAGAGCCAAATTGGCCAACTAGGCAATTACACTTATTCAGCATTTTTGCTTCAAACCTTTTAGCATGTGATTTTTGGTTCAAATATTTCAATGTTGATATTAGTTGCTATTGTATGTTTGTAGCTAGGGCCATGGCACTGTTGTTAATAGATTCATCTTTCTATTATGATTTGGATAAAACTAAGATTTCATTTTATAAGAAGCTTCTTTCTCTGATTGTTACCTTCCAAATGAGAAACTTAACCTTCTTCACTGTAAACAAACAAACAAAAAAATCTTCACAGGGAGTTCAGTTTTTAAGAGGCCAATATTTATTACATCTAAAGGAGAGGAAATGACACTGAATGAATATCAAGGTTAACAGATTTCAACTACCAATATAGTAAACATTTAATGTATTTTTAAGAGTAACTTAATGGGGACAGGATGGGGTACAGGAAGTGACTTGAGAAGGCTGGCAGAAAAGATGACGCTCCTTAAAATGAAACTAATTTTTTATCATGAATTATATTTTAGAATGTCTTTGATAAATTTTAGTCAGTGAGGGCGACCAGAGATTATTAATATAATTTGATTTTAAAGTAGAAGATTGCATGCATTTTGCTTGGATATTTAAAATGATAGTATCTTTAGTGGATTATTAAATAATAATACTATGCTTTAGCCCCTGTAATTTGTCAGACACGTGGCACAGTTGACAACTGTCATCTTCAGCAGCATTACAGTTTCCCTTGGGGCAAAGAAAAAACTCTAACATCTGTTACATGATGTTAAGCTTGATTAAAAATCCTTATTTCTTTCAGTGTTCTGTGTAAGCACTCCATCTTTTGTATAGAAAGTAGATTTGCTAATGAGTAGCTAATAGTCATTCTGTCTGAAAGCCAAATACACATGTAAAAATTATACTATTTTATGAAGATAGTTTATTTGAATAAGATTCATACTTGAAACACATTTTAAACGACTAGTGTGTTTTTCAATTATTGGTCATTTAATTTTTACCTTTTAAAATGCATCAAAAATAGCCTCCATGACCAAGTAGCATTCGTCTTGGTGATACAAGGATGGTTTAATACATGCAAGTGAATCAATCACATCAATACAAGGACAAATAAAAACCATATGACCATATTCATAGATGCAAAGAAAGCATTTGAAAAAGAAACCCGGCATTCATTCATGATGAAAAACTAATAATATGGGAATTAAAGAAACTTTTCTCAGCCATTTTACCAAAAGCCTGCTGCGAGCCAAATTTTGTTTGCAGTTTTCAGCACCTGCAAACAAATCCTTCGTGGAGTTCGGGAAAAATTCCACGGGAGAAGGTGGGCACGCAGAATGGCGGAAAATATATTGTAAAAATGAATGAAACCACACAGATTGCATGGGGACTTACGTTCAAAGAACGAAGACAAATTTATTTTTTAAGCTGGCAACTTTTAAAAGGTAGAGGCAGGAAGGCAGATGCAAATTCTAGGCATCAAAGAGGCTGGGAGAAGAATGAAGGGACTTTGGCTTAAATTAGCATTTTAAAGAGCTGATGCTGAAGGTGAAAAGGCGGCTTGTAATTAACATGGAAGTTGGAAGAGTGAGGAATGTTTCAGAGTTTCGGGGGGGGGAAAAGTGAAAATTACTTTGTTTTGAGCTAAGTTATGGAAAAACCTGAATTTAGGCGCCAAAGTAGCAAAAATTACAGGGAGCTATTAAGTGGGAGATTTTTTGGCGGGATTAGTACTGTCCTAGAAAGAATTTACTAAGGCCTGATTTCTAATAAAGGTTTAAAATAAAGAGAGAGATAGTTATAGCCAGTATTTAGAATTATTGCCAAACCCTCCACGCAAAGGGTCAAGTGATTTTGACTGCTCTAAGCGGGCCTTTTTGGTAAATAATTCCTTTTCAGGAGAACACTACACTATTTGGTGTGTGTCCTTCCTGAGTGGGGTGTGGCATTTCACCCCCCCTTTTTTTTTCTTTTTTTTTGTATGGGCACCTGGTGGCAATATTAGGCTTTTATGGCTGTGAGCTCAGAATAGCCTTTTGCACACCAGGGACCAAATAGGAGTTCGAATTACTGTTTGCATGCGAGGCAAAACGCCTTACGCATGCTATTTTTTTGTAATAAGTTCAATTAGAAGGAATAGGGACAGTACCAAAAGAGCCAAAAGTTATAAGTATTAATGGAAGGTGGGATTAGGAGTATGATACACTTAGCTAAATAGGGTATAAAGTATATACTATTTTATGAAAATTAAAATATAGGCAGGTTACTATAACAAATAAAAAATTGAGAATGTGCACTGGCACTGAGGAATAAAAAACAAATAAGTAAGATACTATAAGTGAGAGAATTGTAAGGAGATGGAAGATTAAGTAATACTACATTATTAAGAAAAGTTAGAAATAAAGAAGAAGCATAGTCTATGGTGAAAAACTTGAGCTTTTCCTTTATTATCAGGCACAAGACAAGGTTTCCCACTCTCACTATTTCTATTCTACTGGAAGACTTGCCATAGAAATTATCCAAGATAGATATATTAAGGACACTCAACTCAGAAGTCAAACTCATTATTTGCTCACAACCTGCTACTAAGAAAACCCTAAGGACTCTACAAATAAGCTCCTAGAAACACTAGACTTCTATGGTTTAAGGGTATGCAATCAATGCACAGAAATCCATGACAAATAATTAGATGAAGACAGAGAAATTTAAAAATCAATGTCATTACAGTTGTGCCTCAGAAAACTAAATACCTGGGAAAAAACAAACGAGGTGAAAGACTTGTATAGAGAAAACTATAAACCATTACTAAAATAAATTTTAATAAGAGGACACAAGGAAATGGAAAAACATCCCCTGTTTATGGATTAGAAGGATCCACATTGTCAAATGCATTGTTGTTGAAGACGGTATACAGATTTAATGCAGTTTCTCTCTAAAAAATATTCATGACATTTTTCAAGTTGTTGAAATTGAAACGTGTTCAAACTTTTCAATATTATTCAAAAACTCTGAAATTTCTATGGAGTAATATCATTCTTTTTTCCTAAATAACTAAAGCAATCCTAGGGAAAAGAATATGGGAGTCCTCTCTTTCACCAACTTCAAGCTATACTGTAAAGTGGTAATTACTGAAACAATGAGGTATTGTAAGGACAAACTCTTACACAGAACAGAATTGAGAGCCCAGGGCAGATAAATCCTCAGGTATATGGACAGCCAATCTTCAATAAAGGAGCAAATAAAACAAAAGCATGAAGTGCATCAAGGAAAGCCTCTTCAACAAATGATGTTGTGAGAACTGTTTGATCACATGCAAAAAAAAAAAAAAAAAAGGCAGATTCCCTACTAACACCAAATGTAAAATTCAAATGAAATGGATTAAATAAAGACTTTTATATGAGACCTAAATCCATAAATTTTATTGAGAAAACAGCACTACATCAAACTAAGACAGTTCTGCACCAGATAAGAACATGGGAGCAGAGTAAAAGGACACACCACAGGCTGGAAGAGGATATTTGCCCACTACTTATTGTGCAAAGGATTAATATCTAGAATATATAAAACACTGGTAGAACTTTACAGGAAAAAATACAGCTAACTCCTGGGGGAGAGATGAACAGAAACTTCCTCAAAGAAGATAAACAAATTGCCAAAAGGCATATGAAAAAATCCTCTACATAATTTATCATTAGGGAAATACAAACCAAAACATCAATGAGACATCTCACACCCATGAAACTGACACACATCACTCACTCACACACACACACACACACACACACACACACACACACACACACACACACACACACACACACACACACACACACACCATCCAGTATTGGCATGGATGTGGAATTAAGTTATCTACATACACTGTTGGTAGGAATGCGGACTTGTTGGAAAAAAATATGGTCACTACTCAAAAAATAGCAATCTGTTTCCTATATGAGGCCCCTTCTTCCTACCTTCCTTCCTTCCTTCCTTCCTTCCTTCCTTCCTTCCTTCCTTCCTTCCTTCCTTCCTTCCTTCCTTCCTTCCTTCCTTCCTTCCTTCCTTCCCTCCCTCCCTCCCTCCCTCCTTCCCTCCCTTCCTTCCTTCCTTCCCTCCCTCCCTCCCTCCCTCCTTCCCTCCCTCCCTTCCTTCCTTCCTTCCTTCCCTCCCTTCCTTCCTTCCTTCCTTCCCTCCCTCCCTCCCTCCTTCCCTCCCTCCCTCCTTCCCTCCCTCCCTCCTTCCCTCCCTCCTTCCCCCTTCCTTCCTTCCTTCCTCCTTCCTTCCTTCCTTCCTTCCTTCCTTCCTTCCTTCCTTCCTTCCTTCCTTCCTTCCTTCCTTCCTTCCTTCCTTCCTTCCTTCCTTCCTTCCTTCCTCCCTCCCTCCCTCCCTCCCTCCCTTCCTTCCTTCCTTCCTTCTACAAACACTGTTCCAAATCAGTTTCTTACTAATGTCTCTATGTTTAGATCCCTCCAACACAGAGTCTGCCTCCCTCTTGACATGCACCTTTATTTTTTGTTGTTGTTCTTTTTAGGCTCTGTGTTTTACATTGCTGTTACAGATAGAGCCCCATGCAGACTGATTTCTTGTTCCTAATTCTGTCTCCCCATCCTCACCCCTGCCCCAAGTGCCCTACTTCCTACTAAAGACCAATTTTCATGTAGTCTCCTGCCCCAAGTGCCCTACTTCCTACTAAAGACCAATTTTCATGTAGTTTCTGTTGCCTTTGGGTATTGTTATTCCCCACTCTGTGTCTTTATATCCCACCTATGCAAAAGAGCATACTGTTTTTGTCCCTCTCCCTCTGGCTAATTCCACTGGGCACCAGACTTTCCAAATCTATCCTCACAGCAGCCACTTGGAAGCCCATCACTGCTCCTCCAATGGCCACCACTTCTGAATCTGTTTCTGAATTCAGCCTCAGAAGCTTTCCCCTTGGGATTGATTCTGGCCAGGAACTGAGTGTCCCTCCCAGCAGAAGTGGGAAAAGAAAACAAAACTTCCCTGTGGCCAAGGCAGTCCCTGAACTAAGTCATCTCTGACTGGTGAGAAAGGAAGAAAAGCTTTGATTCTTTGTTAGGTGTCTCTGCGGGAGCAGAAAGTCAGCAGGAAGGACTTTCTTTCTGGGGACCCCCCGCAAGCCTGGGTTTCTGAGCTGGGAACAGTCAAGGAAAGTCCTCAAAACAGAATGCCTGAAGGTAAAGCTAATCTATTATTTTCAGTGTTAATGTTATTTTGCTACCCATGCTGAGTCCATGAAAGCTGTTCTATAGAAAACCTTTTCCACCAGTGAAAATAAAATCAGCTTATCTGTTTCTTCCCTGCAACACAGCATGGCTGCAAGTACCCTGTGAAAAGACAATACTGCCCAATTTCACTTGCTCCTGGGACTGAATGCTTGGAAAAGAAGTGGGTCTGACTCAGGGTGGGGTTGATTTTCAATTCTCCTTTGAATTATCTTCCCTAAAAATTGCCATTTAGAGGCCCGGAGAGATAGCACAGCGGCGTTTGCCTTGCAAGCAGCCGATCCAGGACCAAAAAAGGTGGTTGGTTCGAATCCCGGTGTCCCATATGGTCCCCCGTGCCTGCCAGGAGCTATTTCTGAGCAGACAGCCAGGAGTAACCCCTGAGCACTGCCGGGTGTGGCCCAAAAACCAAAAAAAAAAATAAAAAAATTGCCATTTATGTGTGTCCTTTGAACTGCAGTGCACCTGTGAATTTTGCCCTATATTTGTGATGGAAAATCCCAATAGTCTGTGGTCTGATTTGCAAGAAGTAACTATTAAACTAGTAATATGTAAACTAGTATATCTGGCAGAATAGATTTCTGGTGTATAGAAAAATGGATGTTTGAGGGCCAGGAAATAGTAGAGGGATAATGAGTGTGCCTTGCATCTGGCTGAACTGGGTTTAGTCCTTGGTACCATCTATGACCACCCCCGCCCCTCACAACACTGCCATGAGTGATCTCTGAGCACATAAAATAAGCCATGATCACCAGCCAACAGGATTACCAAACCCAACCGAAACAAACAAGAAAGAATCAAAAGTTCTGGACTACAAACATCTCTGGTACTATGCCGTGATTCATCCAGAGTAGGTAGGTGCACGTGGCTTCACCAATACTAATATTACATGGATGCAGCCATGCCCCCCGCCCCAGGCATTGGGTATGAGGTGGCCCTGCCACAGATAGGGGGAAGGGAAAAGTGAAGATGAAACTGATGCTCATCCCCAGCCTTTGAAAGTGAATTATTACCTTTATTTCTGAATACATTTAAAGGAGCCTTTTTGAAGAGAGAATGGGGCAGAGCCAAATAACTGGGTTGGGGCTGGCAGAAAGAAGTGAGAAGAGAGGACAGTCATTCATCTATGGCATAGGGTCCTCAAACTTTTTAAACAGGGGCCCAGTTCACTGTCCCTCAGACCACTGGAGGGTCTGACTATAGTAAAAACAAAACTTAGGAACGAGAGTGCATCCTATACCACCACCCTTTGCCCCCTGGCCTGTCAATATAACAGGCCCATTGTTATAGCTTGGGTCTCTTGATTCTATTGTTGTTGACTTTGGCTTAAATATTTAGTTCTGTCTTTTTTTTTTCTCCACCAATGCACTTAAGTCCACTTGGCCCCTGGCCCCTGTTCTTACTTTTTTCTTCTTAATTTTATAGAAAAAATGCTGAAATATGAGGTAAAACAAACTAATCCATGTCCCAAAGTTCTGTGAAAAAGATGGGAGCCCCTATTTAAAAGATAAAAGCGGGAATGGCAGTTTTTTTGCATGGTGCAACAAAAGTTGGGGAAAATAGAAAAGAAAAAAGGCCTTGGCCTAAAAAGGACAAGGGACACCCTATCCCTACCCATGAAGCATCTTGTCACTTCAACATAGGGCTGTGCAGAAAACAAGATCTTTATTACAGAAGCCTGACTGTGACAGCTGTGACTGAGGAGAATCTTTTCTACAACCGTGAAGAAAGATTTTGGGGTTAGATAACTTAGTATGCCTGGTTGTACTAAGGATAAATCTCAAACCTGGCATTCAGTAATACAAATCTCTCAATAATTTTATCTCATAGCATATTGAGGACATTGTATTGTTGCCTCTTCATAAATCCACATTTTTATGATGTTACTGCTGTGACTTTTGGCAGTTTCTAAAATAGTGTCTTCCAGTAAGTAGTAACTTAAACCTGCCTGAAAATATAGACAATTGGAGGAATATTTGCATATCATCCTTATCTGATAATGGCTGCAAGTTTGTAGCCTTAGTCTTTTACTCATTCCTGACCAATATTAAATATTTTTGTTTATTTTGTTTTAGCCACACCCAATAGTGCTCAGAGCTAACTCCTGGCTCTTTGCTCAGGGTTTATTCCTGGCAGGATTCAGAGGACCTTATGGGGTACTGTGGTTTGAACCTGGGTCAGCTATATGCATTGCAAGTACCTTACCTACTGTACTATCTCTCTGGACTCAATAGTAAATATACATTCAGTGAAGTGTACATGTTCTCAAGATTATATGACTAATTAATAAGGATAGCTGCTGGATGATGAAAGTAGTATATGAACGAAAGTATGTGAAATAGGTACATTGTTCAGAGATCAGTAGAGAATGTAAATATGTATCAATCTATTCATATACATAGAGGTAGAACTCAGCAAAATAAAATTCTTGTTTATTGTGGAATAACATAAAAAATGAAATGTTCCTGATTTTGCACGTCATCCTCATGCTAGGGCCATGCTAACTGTGTATCATTTCAATTTTTAGTGTATGTGCTGCCAAAGTGAGCATGGAATATAAATATGTATTTTAAGTTAGATTTTATACTGCCTACTGTCTCTGCAGAGTGATAAAACTGTAACTTTTATGGTTAACTTTCAACCAGACAAAAATATTGAAATCATCTCTCTTTGTCTATTTTTTTTTTAATGTTGGTTCCAAGATAGAAAAATGTTGATACGACAAAATATTTCCCTGGACAGTCAAAGTATATAACAAGGACTTAAGCTCTAACATTAAAATATTAAGTTATTCACTTAATTTCCCACCTAATTTCCAATTTGGTTATTGTTATTATTTATTTTTTGTTTGGGGGCCACACCAGGCGATGCTTGGTGGTTACTCCTGGCTCTGTACTTAGGAATTCCTCCTGGTGATACTTGGGGCAATGTAGGAAGCTGAGGATGGAACTCAGGTGAGTTGCTGTACTGTCACTCCAACCCCCACCCTAATTTCCAAGTTTGAGTATTTTTCTTAGTAATAATACTACATCATTCACTTAGGGAAATAAAATAAATCCTCCTGCACTATGCCCCAAGTTGTCGACATGATTTAATAGTATATTTTGTAGTCTCTGTGACACTTATTAACTCTTCACTCACAGTTTAATGATCATGATTAACAGGTGGAAAGAATTTTCTTTGTTCTACAACAGTCCCACCACAGTGACAGGGAGATGGCTTTGACTGACACCCTAGAGAATTGACGTTGACACATTCAATCAAGTGGTGAATCAGGGCATTTCTGTTTTAGAATTTAATCGGGAGTGATCCTCAGCGGAAACATCTGCCGTAATGAGCTTGATATTTGCAGTAATAGCTATCAGTTATTTAATGTACATTACTGCGTTTGCTTCCACAAATGCGGGAGGCCAGGTCTGCTGTTATATGAACTGAGCCTCTTTATAGCAGCTTTGTCGAAGACTTAAACTTAAAAAAAAAACTAATAGTTATTAGGATTAGCAGAAGGCCTGTAGCTAGAAACTATCAGGTGTTCCCATCTGAAGCTTAATTTCGGAGTTTTTGAAATTCAAATTAATGTCCTGCAGTTTTTAGCAGAAGCCCAGACACATCTCACAGTTCTTTTTCAGCCAGATCAATATCTTTCTCCCCCACCTCTTTTTTTTCTTTCCTTTAGAAAGGGCTATTTTAAATGAGCACAGACAAGAAAGGAGAGAGACAGGGTACTTGAGATGTGGTATGGATGGATCTTGAGGGTTGGAGAAATGAATACATTTGCAACTAAATTTAATTTAGTTGTCCCTCTAGGGCAGGGGTCTCAAACTCAAGGCCCAAGGGCCATTTCTGGCCCTCCGTACAACATTTTGTGGCCCTGCCCTAGAGGAATCTTTTTTTGTTTTGTTTTGTTTTGTTTTAGTTGTTTGGGTCACACCCCCTAATGTTCAAGGCTTACTACTGACTTTGCACTCAAGGATCACCCCGACTTTGCCTCCTGTGGCCCCCAGGTAAATTGAGTTTGAGACCCCTGCTCTAGGGGCTGATTTTGTTTCTGTTTTAATCATATCAGGTTCTATGGAGAGATCTTGGTCTTCTACATCTCACTTTCTTCTCTCTGTTCTGCTTTGGATCTTTTCAGTCTTAGGAAATCATGTGGATCTCATTGGTTTCACTTGTCCCATTGAATTGTCCCCTGCCTTCATCCAAACCCAGCAACTCCCTAGGACCAGGATTGTTTTTTTTTTAATCCTATTCACCTTCCATCCCTTCTGGGCATCCTGTCTTCAGTACTTAAGCCAGTTCTGCCCTCTTGTGCAAAAAGCCCTCTACTGTATCCTCCCCATCCCTCAGTGTTACTGTGATTTGCAAACAGTCTAACAGTTTCAGACACTCAACGCTTATATTTAAGCACATATATTTATGTGGTGCTGGGGTAGGCACTGGGGACTGAGCTCAAATACCATAGAAGACAGTTATCCCTGAACTCCTGAGCATAAGTTTTAATAGGAACACGGAAAAGATACAAATCCTTCTGTGATTTGTGAAAGACAAAAGCATTCTGTGAAATGCATGCAGAGTTTCAGTGGTGACAAACGCTGCAGTTTAAAAGTACTACATGGGGTTTTAGGAAATGAGGGGTCCCATTTTTCAGTAAGGTGGGCAAGATCCCATGAGAAGGCAATGCACAGCAGAGAGTAGGACTTGTGGCTAGCTGGGCAGGACAGACTCCCCATGGAAGGGACAGCAGACACAGATGTACCAAGCAGAGAGAGGTGCTGAGTTGTAGCTGAGGTCTGATAGGAGTGGGCAGAGATGGGACAGCCCTTCAGGGGTGTAATTTTATGTGTAATTATCACTAAAAATTTTCAGAAGTACCCAATAAATTTTGTTATATTTCCCATGCTCATTACTACTAATAGAATTTTTGGTGTATTTGAGGAATGATTCCTTGATGCATAAAAATATAAGTACTTACTCAGGATTCATTCTTTTTCTTTTCTCTTTTCCTTCTTTTGTCCTTCTTTCCTTCCTTTCATTATTTTTCTTTTCTTTTCTTTTTCTTTTTTTAAATATAATTTTTATTTTAATCATAGTGGCTTACATATCGTTCACAGTAATATTCCAGGTACATATTAATATTGAATCAGGGGAATTCCCACCACCGAATTGTCCTCCTCCCACATCCGCTCCCATCCTGCCTCCCATATCCTCCACTCTCCCCACTGGGGTTGCTAGAATGCGTGGTCCCCTCTGTGTCTAGTTATTACTTAGTGGTCTTGTAACTGTTTGGTCTTGGTGCCTCCATTACTGCCCCCTCTAGTTGGGAGGCAGGACTAGATAGTTTCTCTTCTTTTTCTTTCTTTTCTTTACTTCTGTTCTTTCTTTCTTTCCAACTCTACATATTAGGTAATATAAGCAAGAGGTGAATTAAAAATACTCTGTTATTCTAGGGAGTAATTCTAAGTAAGAGAAAGATTGTTTTCCTCTTAAAAAGATTTTGTTGGAGAAAGAATGGTTGCTCCTCAGGAGTTCAGCACATGGAACAGAAATATGTATTTGTCTAAATCGTCCTTATTACAGGGATAACCACCACCTCAAATATTTTGAAGGTTAACTGAGTGCTCCATGGGATTGTAATAAATTCCCTCAGTCACCACAACCAGACCATCTACATAGCTACTGCCCTGGAAACATTAGCCTTTCTTTTCACTATACTCTTTTCAGAGAAAACATCTGGGCACTCAAAATAAGCCATCACAGTGCATCATAGATAAAAGGCTTCCCTGCAGAAATGATGGCATTTGTGATATAGCCCGTAACTTTATCTCATGAAGCCCCAGTGAAATATAATCATTTTGCTTTTACAAAAGGAACATATTTTGCTTTTGCAAAAGTAACTTACTGAGAGAACTCTCCAAAGTGGGATAAATTCTCTGCCCCTCCCTCCCAATAAAGCCAAGCACAAAAGGGAATGGAAAAGTAGCCCACAGATTTTACTATGGTTATTAAACAATTAAATCCTTTTTTATTTAAAGTTTAAGGGAAAAATCATTTGTATTCCATAGTGCATGTAATTAATTGGACATTATATGATGTGTGTGGCCTATGATAAATGATGAATGTCAGTGGTTTCTTTATGTGATTTAATGCCTCTATGTGGTGGAAAGTTAATGAAGAAGAATCTGAATTCAAGAGCCAATGCCACACTCAAAAGATCCATTAGCTCATTCAGTTCACTTATGTGATTTTATTATTAAAAATCATAAGACAAATTCTTCTATGAAACATCTAGGGACCCTACAGTGATAGCTGGTCTTCAAGGTGACCCTCAAGGATATACACCTACTGGTATCACACCCTGTGTAAGTCCTCTCCCCATAGTTAGGCGGAACCTCACCCAGAAGACCAATGTAATATGGTGGCACGTGTGTGCTCACAAAATCCTTTCAACTTCTGCTTTTTGCCTCTAAGGAATGTCATTCTTTATGTCATTGGATTGTGTAAACAGTCCAGAGAATGTTCCCAGAGGAGAATACCTGAGGCTTTTTCAATCCAGAACCCCACCCACCAGGGTGGGGGAAGGCCTATAATCCAGGTGGACTTTTATATTTCAAAATAAGAGGTTAGGGAAACAAGAATTTGGGGGAAGGATCACTCTATACTAGGCATAAATATGCTAAGAGCAAATACTAGAAAAAAGATTTTTTGAGTGTTTGGTCAACACTGGCCAGTGCTCAGAGGTTACTCCTGGTTCTACACTCAGGAATCATGCCTGGTGGGCTCAGGGGACCATATGGGAAGCCAGAGATTGAACCCAGGTCAGCTGCATGCAACTCAAACACCCTCCCCACTGTACTATTGTTCTAGCCCCAAGAAAACTTTTTTTTAAGGATGTAGGGTATATTACTTTTGTTCTACTAGATCAACCATACAAAGTGATCATACAACCAATAAATGCATGCACTAATCAATAACCGCTAAAAAAAAACCCAGTAAAATGGCAGTATTAGAAAAATTGAAAAGTTAAAATTCATAGAACAATATGTGGAGATATACAGACTATCTACTCCCCATAATGCCTGCTTCATGCACTGTCTAAATTCAAGAGTTGTTGATATTTCTTCCCCCCAAAAGATGTCATGGATTGGCTTTTAAGATTGCACTAAGTTTGGCTTAGTTAACTCTGCTCTAGGTTTCATTCCAGGTGTGAAGGAAGGAAAGAATATGCTGATAACTTGTTTCTGAGCAGGTGCCAGGATGTGCCAGATGGCCGTGTGACAGAAGAGGGGCAGGGTTGTAGTTCAGCTGTCATATATACAAAGTAAGAAAACTAGTTAACATTCTCAGATTGCAGACATTCCAACTGTATTGGAAATTGTCAATTAAACTTCTTTTATTTTCCAGGAAGGGCTGTGGTACTGGTGATTAAACCTGGGTCAGTCTTGTGGATGCAGGGCAAGTGCTTTACCTGATGTGTGATTTCAGGCCCTTATTGTGTCTTTTGTTTGTTTGTTTGTTTGTTTGTTTTCTGATAGCTAAACAGTTTTCATTCTACATCCAAATCCAGGAAGAACACTTTAAAAAAAATATGAGTGAATAGTGAGGTTTTACCAATGTGGTTTTAGAATTCTAGTAGCATTTTTAAAAAAAAAAAAGACTTATCAAATTTAATATTTTGGATCAAAAGAAAAGTAACAGTGGTGCTTATCAAATATTGGATTATGGGGGACTATTCTATGTCTTATAAACATTTTTTTCCTTGAAGTCAGAGGTGAAGGTGTTTGCCTAGCATGCCACTGACTCCAGTTGGATCCTGTACCACTTACATTCTCCCAAATACTGCCAGGAGCAATCCCTGAACACAGAACCAAGAGTAAGCCCTTGAGTATGGCTGGTGTGGCCCTCACAATAAGACCAAAATACCAAAACAAACCAAAACTTTATTTTTTTTTCTTACCTACTGTTTCTGATAGAATCATTTCCTTTGTTTCTGATAGAATCATTTCCTTGTGCTATACATTCTGATACTATTTCTGCTAAACCATCACATTAAATTTTCTCTTGAAAAATTATTTTTTATATATTGTCAACTCTTAAGAGCTAGGATAGTGTATACTCTTCCATTAGGGATCTCCATTAAAAATATAAATGTGTGTTTAAGAAGTATATTTACAAGCAAATTTCTCCCTATCTCTTCATTATTAGGAGAGATAAGTTTAATTTTTTCCAAAAAACAATTGTAAAACTTAAACAAAAGATTCTTGATATCTTTTGGACTCATATATCCTCTTTCCTACAGGATTTCGTTAAATTAAAAGAGGTTTGGGAATTTATAGAAAACACATCATTGAGACTTGGTTTGCTTCCTAATACCCAGCTCTTGAATTAACCGAGCATCATTTGGATAATGATATTACTCTGCTTCCAAAGTGTTGGACATCTGAATCAAAGCAGCAAAGAAATACAGATAAATAGGGTTTTACCAGAGCTGATTTGAATTAGAATTTTGTTTGTTTGGAACTATACCTGGCACCATTCAAAAACTACTTCTACTACTTGGATACCATATTCAGAGCTGAAGATAGAATTAAGGCAAGCCCCTTAACCACTATACTCATTCTCTCTCTCTCTCTCTCTCTCTCTCTCTCTCTCTCTCTCTCTCTCTCTCTCTCTCTCTCTCTCTCTCTCTCTCTCTCCCTCAAGGTTTTCTTAATTAAAATACTAAACAAACTCTCCCCTCTCTAAAGTCATTTGAAGGGATTTCCCGATGAGCAGATATAATTATATCAAGTAATTCCACGTTTCACACCAAACCATATATTGTATATGGGTTTATTGGTTACATTCACTGCTCAGCCTTGAACACCTAAAGAAATTAGGTGCAAACAAATTGTCCAAACACAATTTGGTGCAAACACTGGAGGAAGGTCATTGGTTTCTGCTGAACTAAGGACCAGTGTGGGTCAGTCAGACAGGTCTGTACCTACCTCATTCTCCTAGTTCCTGGCAAAGAAAGTCTGAAGCAGCATCTAAGGATGCTTGGAAGGAAATTTCAGGTGCCCAAGTGGTTGAATGTAGATGATGAAATGGTCTATGAATTGAACTTGAACTTTGAAATCTTCTGTTGCTTGCTGGGAAGACCCCTAACTCTGAATCTCAGATAATCTTTGAACAGAGAACATGCTTCAATCTGGGAGAGGGGGTGTTGTGGGAACACCAGAATATGGATTTTATTTCTCCCCTCTCTCTATCTATATGAGCAGATTTAATGCCTCTCATGCTCTATATGCTATCATTTTCACTGTAAAGTTAGGAGATCTGTGTTTACAAACTGAGCTCAAAAAATATTGCCAGGGAGAAAAAGAGAACCTTTTCTTCAAAACAATAACTTTAAGCATAAAAACTTACCAGAGCCTTCCAGTAAACTCTGAGTTGGAGAAAGAAGTGTCTTAATGATGTTTTTCTTGTGATTTGTGTGTGTGTGTGTGTGTGTGTGTGTGTGTGTGTGTGCAGGATTCCTGGATTTTCCATTTTGTTGCTCTTTTATATACCTGTTAGAAATTTATGAAAAAGCTGCCATTCACATTATCCTTTTAAGGCTTATTTTGTGGCACATTTTATATCATACACATCAGTATAGTAAACCTTTGGTGTGCCATCCAGATAAACAAAGCTATCATGGCATCTCTGCACGCAGGTTCTTCCATCGCCTTCTAAGAAATGAATACAGGAAAAGGACTTGCATGCTCAGAAAAGTGGTGACTTCTCCCCAGAGGAAATAATTGGCTATCACAGTATCCTATTTACATAGTCTATATTTATCAGAGGGAATTTCATTTGGAGTGTGTCTGCTAAATAGCAAATGTTCTATCACCAAAAGAGATGGAAATTGTATTTGCAAGTGCACAAACATCGTGTAAGTTTTGATTAGAATTTCAATACAGTCTGTCAGTCTTTCTGCCTGTCTTTGTCTCTGTGCCTCTGAAAGTCTCTGTTTTATGCACACGTACATAGAGACAGAGAGAGATAGACACAGAGAGAAAGATAGAATAGGTAAACATGCTTCATTCATACAGTGTTTGCTTTCATATAATGAGTCGAAGCAGTTTTTAATCCTGGTTTAAATTTTTTGCTGAGGCGCAAGCACCCTAAGGATTCTCAGTGGTCACTCCTAGCTTTGCAATCACCTCCTGGCAAGGCTTGGGGGGTCCATGTGGGGAGCTAGGGATTGAACCTGAGTCAGTTGCATGCAAGGCAAATGTTGTACAAGCTGTATTATTGCTCCAGCCTTTAACCATGGTTTGATTTAATTAAGTTAGACAAATAATTCTTGAGAGTCACTAGGATAGGGACTGTAGCAATAGTGCGGCAAGGAAGGCACTTACCTTGCATGTTGCTGACCTGGGTTCAGTCTCCATATGGTCCCCTGAGCCTGTCAGGATCCAGAAGTGAATGCTAAGCAGTGCCAGGAGTAATTGCTGAGCACCGCTGGTGTGGCTCAAAATCTAAAAGTATTTGTTTGTAGGCTGAATTCTATAGAAGTGTAGTTGCAAACAGAAATATAGGAGCTGGGTTACAGCAGCCATTTACAGAATCTGGTTTTTTCTTGGTTCTATAAGGTTCATTCCTCTCATTACAAGAAAGAAACTGGTTTTTTTTTTTTTTTTTTTGTTTTGTTTTTTTTTATCTATGCATGATTCCACCCTACCTTTCAAGATACCACCGGATCCAACATTTTTTCCCTCATAAGAAAAAAAAGTAAGATCAAATGCAAATTTATTTTTAAATATTAAAAGTCATTTTTTTTCCATTAAGCAAACAAAGGTGGTTCTCATTTTCCTCAAGAGAGCTCTGAAGGCCTAAATAAGGTGGGGGGGGGAAGAGAGAGAGAGAGAGAGAGAGAGAGAGAGAGAGAGAGAGGAGCGAGGAGAGGAGAGAGAGAGGAGGGGGAGGAGGAGGGGAGGGGGAAGAAGAGAAAGAAGAAGGGGGATGAGGAGGAAGAACAGGGGGAGGAGGAGGAAGAAGAGGGGGAAGGAGGAAGAGGAGGAGAGGAGGAGGAGGAGGAGGAGGAAGAAGAAGAGGGGGGAGTGCCAAGAGAAGGAGGAGGAGGAGGGGGGGGGAGTGCCCAAACTCCCCCAGAGCATGGTCCTGAGCCCTCTGCCTGCCGAGCCCCTGTGGGAACAGAAAGGGAGGTGAGGTGGCTGCAGGTTCCTTAAATTCTAGGCTGGTGCATGTGAGGTCTGGGGTCAGTTCTAAGATGATCTTCTCAGGGCAGCAGAACTTACCAAAGAATGCAGTGCCAGTTTCCACAGTGAGCTGCCTGTACCAGAAATGATCTCAGGTGGAGAGAGGTTGGTAGAAAGGAAGGAAGCTGCAGGGAAGGATGTATTCTGCTGGAGTTTTGGTTTTTTTTTTTAATAATTTTTATTGTGACCAAAGTGAATTACAAATCTTTCACAGTAATATTTAAGGTACATAGTGACAATGAATCAGAGCCATTCCCATCACCAGTGTTATCTTCCCTCCACCCATACCCAGCATGCATCTCATATCTCCCTCCTTTGTCCCCTGGACTGCTAGTGTAACTAGTCCCCTCTGTGTAGAGTTTGTTCTAGGTTGGGTATCGATTCTTCTGCTAGAGATTTTTCATGATTCATTTCCTTTTCTGCACCAGGCTCACCTGCAGGTTGTAACTGGTGCCTTCTGCTATGAGGCACGCATAGTGCACCTGGAGAAGCAGGAGTTGGTGTGTTGCTGGGCCTCAGTGTGGGCAGCAGGGGTCAGGTCTCTCCTCTTCCAGGTGACTTCCAGAGACATCTGTCTGGCCTTCCCTGACCCTTTTCCTGGCAGTTCTCAGAATGTTGTGGTACCTCATTATGGAGACAGGTTCAGGGAGGGTGTTCCAAGGCCTCATAGAGGGCAAAGCTCAGCTCTAAGTCCCAGTCACTGTGATGAAAATAGAGGAGTCCTGGCGCATTCCTGAGGTGAGTTGACTCTACCTTCCCTACTTGACCTGTCTTCTCTGAGTTTTGAAGTCTGAGTTTTGTAGGACTAAGTCATACCTACCAGATGGGGCCATGCTTTGTGTCATGAGTTAGTGGCGATCAATGACATAGTCACTGGAATTATATTTTCTCTGAGTTTTTGCTGTTATTTCCTGAATACATAATCATATGCAATTGGATTTCTATTCCTAGTAAACAGCTGTCCTTTTGTGAGATTAATAATGGTGTAGGATTGCTTCGGAAGAGATTTTTATGTATTTTTATTAATTTTTTATTTAGTTACTTTGTTAGGATATTTTTGGTTCTTTGTCTGCAGTACCTAGTTAGTCATTAATATTAATAGATACTTGTTTATTATTTACTCTAGATTAATTATTGTGTGTTGTGTGTTTGATGGGACCACACCTGGCTGTGCTCAATGTTTGGCTCTGCACTCAGGATCATTCCTGGCAGGGTTAGGGGGACTCTATGAGGGTGTCAGGAATTGAATCTGGGGCAGCTGCATGCAAGGCCAGGACCCTAATCCCTGTCCTGTCTCTCCTGTGCCTGTTTATCCTAATTTATAACTAAAATGACTTGGGTGGAAGAGAATTTTATTAATTACAAGGAAACAATAAAATTTTAGTTTTGATTATAAAAAGAAATTTAGTATAAACATTAAAATATTGCTGAAAAGTTTTCCAGGAAGAGAACAAATGGTTGGACACTAGGTTTGCTGTACACCCAAGTACCAACCCCCAGTATGTCTGTTGGTATTGTCAGGTCAAATGGAGAAGTGCTGCTAATGAATGTCACTTTCCTCATCCCAGTACACTACAACTTTTGTTCATTTTTGATTTCTAAAAATTGTGTTGGGTGTATAGTCATGTCTCATTATCCACAGTGGAATATTAATAACTCTGCCTCCATCCACTAGGCTGTTGATCAGCACTATTTCTTTCTCTGAACTTTAATAAAAGCAGAAGACTATTTTTTTTGTTTTTCGAGCCACACCCATTTGATGTTCAGGGGTTACTCCTGGCTAACCACTCAGAAATTGCCCCTGGCTTGGGGGGACCATATGGGATGCTGGGGGATCAAACCTCGGTCCTTCCTTGGCTAGCGCTTGCAAGGCAGACACCTTTTAACTTATTTTTATTTATTTCTTCTATTATATATATACGTGTGTGTGTGTATGTGTATATATTTCTTTCTTAACTTCACCTATTTTTGTTCTGCTTGGTACAAAAACCCACAAGAAAAAGTCTTGCCTGGGATAAAAGCTCAGGTCAAAACCAGGGCACAGAGATGATGGAGCCTGACATTCTCACCACCAAATGCACCAGCAATGGAACACTGTTTCTTTTTGCAAAGGCATATTAAAAAGGGGGAAATTTTATGTATAGAAACAAGCTCTTATGTACCAGGGAAAAGAACTCATACATTTTATAATACACATCCCACCCTGAACATATGTTATGTGGACCCAACTTAGACTCCAGGTGATTAAACAGCGACTGTCCATCCCGAACCCTAGATCTCGGACATAGAACTGACACAGTTCTCTGCAACAGCACCAGGAACCAAACTCCTCCTGGGAAACTCTTAATACTGTGCTGACACCAACAGGCATCAGTTTTGATATGACATCCTGACAATGAAAAAATGGCATCAATTTGAACTATGAGCAGGTTGTCTTATCTCTTTACCAAACAATAAGGTGAAATCAGAAAGCACATCATCCTTTAATCTGTGTAAAAACCAAGATCGCTAACTACAGAAGACTGACTTTGACAATTATGACTGGGCAGAACATATCCTGCGACCAATAACAAAAGACCCCAGACTAGGCTTTGGTCTACGATCTGTACAACAACCAAGAACTCTATAATTCCAAAGATCTGACCGAGACAACTGTAACTGAGCAGAACTTCTGGAAACATAATGAAAGACTCTATCCTACACTTTGTCCTAGAATCGGTGCAAAAACCAAGACCACCAATTACAGAAGACTGATTACAAGAACAACAGTGACGGAGCAGAACTTCTAGAATCGTAAAGACTTTATCTTAGGCTTCATCCTATTACCTGTGCAAATACCAAGATCTCTAGTTACAGAGGCCAGATTTTATCATCCATGACTGAGCCTAAAATTTTCTGGCATCATAAAAAGACCTAGGGGAGTGAAAAAGAGCATGTACATAGCCTGTAAGTTATTCCCATGACAATATACTTACAGGGCAGAGAAATCCTGTATTTCTTAGGACAAGGGAATTCCCTTTCTAATCTCCCTAATATTTACTGTGCCTATGCAAAAAAAAAAAGTGCTATATTTTTTTTCTTTTTATTTTGGGCTCATGGTTATTGTTTGGTTGTTGTCTTTATTGCATGGTGCTCTTTAGGTTTTTTTGTTGTTGTTGTTGTTTATTTTTTGTTTTTGGTCATTGTCGTTTTGTTTTGTTTGTTTTTTGTTTGATTTTTTTCATTGTAGTTTTTTTGTTGTTTGTTTCAGTTTTTTTGTCTTTTTTTTACATTTTTCTTCCTTTTTCCCTTTCTTCTCTTAAATTGATATTTATAACCTCTAGATGGACTCCTCCTGTTTTTTTTGTTTTTTTTTTTTGTTTGTTTGTTTCTGTTTTGTTTTGTTTTATTGGTGTTTTTTGGTTGGTTGTTTTTTCTATTTTTTTTCTTCGAACAGTACCACATAACTTTAATAATTTTGTTCTGCCTCATAAATTGAGGGGGGAAAATGGATGGTACCAAGACCCAACAGTCATATGAACATTGAGTAGGAATAAAAAAGTGATCAGACTTAAACACCAAATCCAAAGCCAATGACAACAGAATTGATACCTAATCTACAGCAAGCTAGAAACAGGAGACCATTATACTTGCAGCTCGGGGGCGGGGGCAAAGAAGGGGGATATGGGATGCATCCTGGAATAGGGGTGGAGGGAGATCAACACGGGTGGTGGGAATGCCCTGATTCAATGTCACTATGTACTTAAAATACTACTGTGAAATATTTGTAATTCACTTTGGTCACAATTAAATTATTTTAAAGATTGTTTTAAAAAGCTAAAGACTCAACAGTAAAGCCCAGTGGGAGAAATCTGATTGCATTGAATGAAGTTGTTGGGAGAGATGATGCAGGGGTCGTTTCCAGGAAGCACCCCCTCCTGTAAAACGCACCCCTCCATGGTACTTCAGGACAGCATATCTCCAGTGGGATCATGAAAAGTGGAAACATCTTTAGTGCCACAGATGGGAAGTTTAAAGTAACTGTAATTATAATGGGGGTATAAGTGGATGTGATTATATGACAGGCATGTTCGCTTTACAGATAATAGCAAATTGCTTACTCAAAGTATCACTTAAGAGAGAAAAGAGGTAGAAGGTAATAGGCAGCTGCCAGTTAATTTCAAAAATGGGTAATTCGTAAGGGAAATTGGGGCGTAGGAGAGAAATTGTGGAGGTTCTGAAGTTATAGAGAAGGATGAGAGCAGTGAGTTCTGGGAAATGATTGCCAAGGAGTGGGCGTGTGGTTGCTGTGAGGATGGGGTCAGTGTGGGCTGGGGTGGAGGAGAATGCAGTGTGATTCACTCCAATAATTTCTCTTGGGACACTTAAACTAGCCTGTTGAAAAGTCTTAATTTGTAGAGAAGTTCAAGAAGTTAACACAGGGAGTGATCCTGGCTCAGGCTTGGGTAGAAAGCACAGCACAGGAGCAGTTTGGGGTTGGGCAGAAAGCACAGCACAGGAACAGTTTGGGGTCCCAGCTGGGGCCAGTCCCTGGGGTAAGGTGTTGGGAAGACTCTTTTTCCTTTGTAGTGATCCAACATTCCACTTTCCTGGAACTTGAGCAAAAAGCAGAAGCTGCTGTGGGTTGGACTTAAATGTGAAGGGCAGCTGTGGGAGGCAGAGACAAGCTCAAGCGCTCTTAGAGGATGTGCTTTGTGCTGGAGCACACAGAGAGGATGTAGGAAAACAATTCTATCAGCCACACCTGGCAGTGCTTGGAGGTTACTCCTGACTCTGCAGTCAGAAGTTATTCCTGGTGGTGCTCACAAGAACACACAGGGTCCCAGAAATCCCACTGTGCTGTCACTCCAGACCAATCCTTCTTACTCTAGGACCATCAGTATGCATCTTTGTGCCCGTGTGGGACAATGCAGCATGTGGAATGTAATTTTGGATGTGTTCAAATGACAGACATGGTTTATGAACCAGTGGTTTCATAACTGCAAGGTTTCCTGGAAGTGCACATGGAAATGAGCAGACATACTTAGGACATACTGCATGAATCATGTTTACTCCAGCACAGTCTTGTAATTGATCAGGATGTACAAAATAGCTCAAGTGGACACAAAAAAATTCAGGGGGCCACACTCAGATATGATTATTCCTGACTCTACACTCAGGGATTGTTCCTGGCAGTGCTCATGTATCATATGTGATATCAGGAACAGAAGTCAGGTCAGCTGCTTTCAAAACAAGAACCCTTATCTGCTCTATTTCTCCCAAGAATTTTTTAATTAATAAATAAATATATATTATGTATACACATATAGAATGCTCTAGCAACTATCATAGTTAGTTTTATGATAGTTAGCAACTATCATAGTTTAGTTTTAGCAACTAAAACTTTTAGTTTTTAGACATAAAGATTTGCCACTGCAGGTCTGTAATACATTTGCAAACTTTCTCCTCTGTCACAGGAACAAAGGAAGACTTAAAACTCTACCAGTATTTTCCAATAGGAATTTTAGCATAGTTTTAGCAACCAATAGGAGGTTTTGCGGTTTAATGCATATTTTTAATTGCCAATGAAAATATCATAATATGCTGAATTAGAGCTCATTCCCATTTTTAATTTATAAAGTTCTCAAGTAATAAAAAGCAACTTTTTGTCTGTGAAATGGTAGGTGGTGCATTCCACAATCCCCAGAGAGGGAGAAGGATACCTATGCCCCCTGTCCGGATAGGACAAGAGATGCAGGGCCAGGGGCCAGGGCGCTAGATGTAAGGCCTTGCTCACACTAGCCCAGGACAGACCTTGGTTTGATTCCCTGGTGTTCCATATGGACTCCCAAGCCAGGAGTGATTTCTGAGCGCATAGTCAGTTGTAACCCCTGAGTGTCACCGGGTGTGGCCCAAAAATACACACACACACACACACACACACACACACAAGACACGCAAGTTCAACAGCAATTCCAACGCAGGAAATAATCCACACATAGTTGGGAAAGAATAGCTGGCTATAAACTCACACTGCATGCTATTCACCCACAAGCCAGTTGCTCCACCACATGGAACCACAAGCCAAGATGTCAGCTCCCCTCCTGGCCTTCTTGGTAGCTTTTATTGGGATAAACGAAGTCCACCCCCAAAGGGAGGGGAAAAAGCCAGATGAGGCAATGAAGAATCATCTTTTCTTTTTTTTTTTTTTTTTTTTTTTTTGTGGTTTTTGGGTCACTCCCGGCAGTGCTCAGGGGTTACTCCTGGCTCCATGCTCAGAAATTGCTCCTGGCAGGCACGGGGGACCATATGGGACGCTGGGATTCGAACCGATGACCTCTTGCATGAAAGGCAAACGCCTTACCTCCATGCTATCTCTCCAGCCCCAAGAATCATCTTTTTAAGAAGAAAATCAAAGGAACCAATTGAGAGACATCTAATTAGAAGACATTATGAGGGCCCAATCCAAAGGCCTCTACCAACACTTGTCAATATTAAAAAAAAAAAAGTAATTGAGATTCTGGCTATTGTTTCAGAACAGAGTGTGAAGGATATGCAATTAGGACAAGGTAGGGTCATTGTGTAGAGAGGTGTGAAGGGGATAGGGTTATTGTCTTAAGCAGTATGCTTAGAATCCACTGAGGACATTCCAGAGAATAGCCAGAAGAAAATGCAGAAAAACAGAAGTATTTTTTTCCACTCAACAAACACAGATAATAATACACTATATATTGGCCAATGAATGGTAGCCTTGCAGGAGGGTCAAATCACCATGTTACCCAGAAATACCCCCCCAAAACTCGTCTTGCAATGAAATTCAATTTTTTATTGAATGAATTTCTTTATTAATTTTTTATTTTTAATTATGAGAACAAAAATGCAAAGAAAGAGGAAAAGGTAAAGTTACAGTGGAAGAACAATCACCCATAAACAGAATTCTCAGTAGTCCCATTGCTGATATCTTAACTTTGAACTTTCAGCCAAAGAACATTAAGAAAAATAAAACAGAACCCATGTACAATTACTTTGTTCCTCAAGTCCCC
The DNA here is from genome assembly GCF_024139225.1 of Suncus etruscus. Classification (NCBI taxonomy): domain Eukaryota; kingdom Metazoa; phylum Chordata; class Mammalia; order Eulipotyphla; family Soricidae; genus Suncus; species Suncus etruscus. The sequence goes on along the minus strand of NC_064865.1, from coordinate 7,524,840 downwards.
AGATTGTAATACATAATATTTCTTAGCAGCACACAAAAGCAATCTAAAACCATAAAACTTATGTAACTCCTTAAACATTGAAGGCAAAGTACTTTTTTTACCATTTCCAGACACATGCATATTAGTTTAAGTTAACCTCAGAAGTTTAAGTGGGTTGTTTTTCTTAAGGATTAGAGTCAAAGGAGCACAGTAAAAATGGTGTTAGAGTGGCAATTATTGTTTGCATAGGCCCACCAAAATGTGAGGGACATGGAAAGGAAAAGCCTTGGCCTAAATACAAGGAGACCCTACCCCTGAAGTTTCCTGGCATAAGACCAACTCTAGGCTCCAGGCAAACTATTTTGTCCAATCCAGGTCATTGTCTGTAGTGCCAATACACTTTTATTTTTCACACAGTCTCTGTTGTTGGTATCATGTTTCTGTATTAAAGATGCTGGAATCTGCATATCCTACATTGCAGTCAAGATGGTGCAGAGTGTTCTCTCGTTTCAACTCACAATTAAAGGGCAATGCAGAGATCCCTGTCCTGTAAGCAGGTCGTTGTTGTTGTCAAGTCTTCTTAGTGTTAAGGGAAGTCTCTTTTGAGCAGGTCAATGTCAGAGCAGTGGTAGGGTCTTCACTGGTAGAGGATTGCTTCCAGGTGTTGTTATAAAAAACCTTGGATGTTTCGCAGATAGCTTCCCTGGTTCAGGGGTGAATGGAGGATGCCCATTCTTCTGAGGCCTGTGCCAGGTCATTATATCAATGTTCAGGGTGTAAGGTCCCATTGCACTACAAGATTTGTGTGTCCCAATCTCTATTAGATAAGAACTTATTTGTATGCATAGTATTTTCCCATTTTAATGTGCCTATGCAAACAAGGAACAATGCCACGTGGCGTTATCGGCACATATGGGGGCCATAAGAACAAGTCTAACAATCCCCATGACATGGTTCAATCATAAGCATTAAACTGAGGGACTCTTCCACCAAAATTCCTTATTGAATAGCTCACAAAGAGAAGACAAGATGAAAAGTGGTTAGAATCTTCATGGTAAAAGATTATTTAGAAAGAGTTATAGCTGTTAAAGAAAATACACATAAATATTCGAAAGACATATGTGTCCATTTTATGTCTTTTGAAATAGTTGGGGGTTGTTAATTCCAATGCATGACTTTGGTCTGTGATTAGGACTGTGTAGTACTGAAGCTAAAAAGAGTAAATGTAGGGTACTAATGGTTGGGGGTGAGAGAGTTAAGGAGTAATAATGAGCTTTGTAGGGGTGTGCGAAAGGGCAGAATCTGTTGGGGCAGGAGGTGGGTCTTGGTGCCTAACAAATTAAAGAACTGAGGGTAAAGAGGGTTAAGTGAGGGGAAGATAACAAATCCGGATTGGGAGATGAGGGAGTAGAAGGGGCTCTGGTGTGTGTGTGGGGTGAAATATATCAGAGGGGCTATATACATTGTATAGATGAATTGTTTATGGATTAGGCTTGGCAGTCAAAGAGGACCACTGTATAGGAAGTCATGTCTACATATACACTGATTTTTGAGACCTATTCGAATATTATCTTCCAAATCTAGGGAATTCCATTTTTTTTCCTAGAAACAGTTGAGAATTAAGAATATTTTTGGGTGTTGTTAAAAAGTATGTATGTCATGCAGGCGCATTTGCACCCCTGTGCTTTTGAAAATGAATACTAGTAAGAAAAGAACTCCTGAATGGGGTCCAATATGCATAGGGGAGAAATTTCTCTCTCCCACCTTCCCCCCAGGGCCCGATTTACCAGGTGTGGCCATGAAGACCCGTCTGCCCTGGGGGGATCTCAGTCCCTGGGGAATGAAATTCAATTAACAGTGAAAAATTCTGTGGTTGTAATTATTATATCACCACTTACCTATAGTTTAACCATTAAAACCATCATTTAAAAATACTCTCTTATTTCAAACAAATGTTACATTATTATTTCATTATCCACAGTCATAGTTATTTGAGTCTCATTAACTGCCCGAACAGATGGACTCCCTCTGCCTTGCTGATCTTGGAGAAATTTGTTTAGTATGTCTGGTGTGAGATAAAGCAATTGATCTGAAAGTAAAATAGTTCTGATAGAGGTGTAGGGTTTATGTCCAGATAATTGCTTCCTCTTTCAGTGACAGGCAGTTGAATAAACTATTCACATGCCTCAGGAATTTTCAGTTTAACCTACTAAGTATTTTTTCACTCCTGTTCTCTTGCTTTTTGAAAACGTGATCCATAAAGCAGCATAATAAAAAAAAAAAAAAACCATGAACTTGCATATCAACTGGACCAGATTTCAAGTTCTCCTTCTTTGACCTCTTCAATGTGATTTGTTGTTGTAGTTGTTGATGGTGGTGATGGCAGTTTAGGGTCACACCTGGTAATGTCCTGAGGGCTTATCACTGGGTCTCTACTCAGGGATCACTCCTGGAAGAACTCATACAGGATGCTAGGGATCAAACTTGGGTAGGCAGTAAGCCTATATGCCTATGTGCAAATGCCCTATGTGCTCTATTTACTATCATTCCAGTCCATGAATATGATTTTTATTTCTATAAACTGGGGCTGATCCTCTGTCTCCTGAAGAATGAAGCTAAATTGTGTAGCATCTGTGAGCAAAGTTGGCTTGACTAGAGGAGCACAGAGGGCACTCGATAAAAGCTGGATCCCAGGGCCCACTGGGGCAGATTCCGAGGGTGCATACTAATATCTCTGGCCTGGAGGCTGGCATGCAAACAGGCAATTAAGAAATAACGAACTACTTGCAGAAGACACAGCATTTGGAGCTGTCTCTGGCCAATTCTTGAGAGCCAGAGATTTTTCACTGGCCCACAAAGATGTGAAATCTGTCATCCTAGCTTTCTCTCAAAGCTGTACAGAGTCAGATTCCTGAAGGACAAACATGGAAAATAAATTAAGCCAGCTTGAGGAGAATGGTCAAAGGAACAGGGAGTCTTGCAACATTTTCTGAGGCTCCCAAAGCAGGGAGTCTGTCAGTCCTGCATGACTGAGAATGATTTGTCTGAGCCAATACTAGGCTTTGCGTCAGAAAGGACAAAAGAATCCAACAGCCTTACCCATGTCTGGCTCATGTACCTGTGTCCCATTGACAAGCTCACTTGCTTAAAATTAGAATTATCATGCAGGTAGTGGGTTGGAGGAGGAAAGGTACAAATACATGTGGCCAGGCATCTACTGTCTTGTGTGACAGAGAACACTCCAGTCCTGGTATTTGGTCGTTGCAATCTAAGACTTGATAATGGCATTCTTATCATTATTTGTGGGAGAACTGAGAGCAGGGTAGACCAGGAATTTGCAAGTATGGCCATGTCCTGAAGAAGTGGGAGACCCAGAACTCAGATTCCACTTGAGTGGTTCCACCTTATGTTCGGCAACAGTAGTGCCTCTTTTAGAAAGAGCCTATGTTTGTGTGTGTGGGTGGGGGAGTGCACAAAATCACCTGTGGGACAGACCTGTAACTAGAAGTTTTTGACAAGTTAGACAAAGAATTCTTAGAATCAAGACCGGTGACTTGCTTTACCTGTGCTTATTTCTCCACCATAAGCAAATCCTACAGCTGCCCCAACAATAACAGACACCATCTACTTGTGTTCTTTTGATGGGATAAAGAGCACCTTTGACCAGTACCTTCCATTTTAGAGGAAATGTGGTTTGGGGCACTGAGACTGGCCCCTAGGCCTTGAGCCAGCATTGCCATGGAGATCACATAGACCCCACACTCACTTTATCACTTTGTGCATTTCTTTACATTTTTACTTAAAATGCGGGGCCTCTTTTCCTCTCTGTTAGAAGAAAACAGTGCAACAGTAAAACTCGGAAAAGGTCAGCCATGGACCAGCAGTGGGAGAGGCAGCACCAAAGCACCAAACTTCTTAACTGGTAAATTCACAGCATCACCAACAGTAGGAAAATGGCCCCAGCCAAGACAGGAAGTTGGGACCTGAGGATCCCATTAGGAAGGAAAGTCAAGTCCAAATATTTCCATTCTAGGGGGATCTTCTGCTTTTTGTTTACATGGTAGCAAAGACCTTCATTGTAGATCTGGTAGGGGACCAGATATATATACTCCATGGGGTAGAAACCATGAAATTAGGTGATCATAAAATAGGTGACCACAAGAGCGGGTGACCATAAGTGAGTAGATGGCTGTGAGAGTAGGCAGCCATGAGAGTAGGTGGCTGTGAGAATAGGTGTCCATAAGAGTAACTGGCCATGTGATTAAGTAGCCATAAAAGTAAGTGGCTGTAAGAGCATGTGGACCTGAGATTAAGTGGCCACCAGTGTAGATGTTCAGTTGAGGATCAGACAGAAGCTATGGCTGGGTGGTTGGTTCTCTTCCTCACGAACATCAGGCCATAGTTCCTGTACTAGATTTTCTAAGAGACACCAACAGCCACTGGTCTAAATCTTGGGGACCCCAGCTTTAGGCCATAGCTATAAGTCCTGACACAGGTCATCTTCTAGATGGGTGTTCAGGGCCTGAAACCTTGACCAGCTCTATTCTGCTGGGCTATTCTGAACTTACCTGAAGAAGTCTGGAGGGACAGATGCTTGCTCACTGCATGGGGTGAGAGCACTTGGCCTAATGCCTCCACTGTGGGTGTTCAGGTTCTTGACTGTTGAAGTGTGTTGAGCATCTGAGCCTGGTCTAGTTAAAAGGCCCAAGGTATTTGTGCCTCCCTTATGTCCCCTACTCCTGGACTTAGCTGTGGTTTTAAATAAAGATATTCATTCCATTTTTCTTAGTGATGAAATAATGTCTTGTCTGATTTATTTTTGCTGGATGCTGATCTGTTCAGAAATGACTTCAATTTTCAGGGACCTGAATATAGTTCTGTTACCTACACAAAGTGGCCAAGTATACAAACATTTGTACTGGCTGGAGTAAAAGAAGATTCAGATATAAGGTAAAGGATGGATTTTGGGTGCAGACATCTTTGAATTATCAAGAAAATTTACTCAGGCATGGAGATTTTTTTTTTTTGGATTGGTATTTTCCATGATCAGTGATGGTATTACCAAGTTTTATTTCTAAAACCTGTCCAGGGTCTTTTCTTTTCTTTTTTTTTTTTTTTTTTGTGGTTTTTGGGTCACACCCGGCAGTGCTCAGGGGTTATTCCTGGCTCCAGGCTCAGAAATTGCTCCTGGCAGGCACGGGGGACCATATGGGGCACCGGGATTCGAACTGATGACCTCCTGCATGAAAGGCAAACGCCTTACCTCCATGCTATCTCTCCGGCCCCAGGGTCTTTTCTTGACCTGAGCCACTGAAATTTAGGATTGGCCAATCAAATCTAAACATATTAGGACAATGAAATCCCAAAAGTGTGCAATATGGGGTGGTTTTGTTTTTTTTTTTTTTTTTTTGGCATGTGGATTAAAGTGAGTTTTCGAAATGACCCTGAATTAGGAAATAGACTTTATAAAGGTTTCTACAAATTTTTTAATATATACTAAGTTTCCTTTGCACTCAGGAGGCTTAATATAGTGAAGTACTTACTTAACTTGTCGATGAAAAATCAGTCAGAAGAAATCCTTCCAGTATGGCTCAGGTTGAATCTAGCATCCCTCTGGTTCTTCTGACACTTCTGAGTACTGAGCTTCTGAGCACTGCTGAGGAAACTCCCATGACGAACTTTTCTTCAGTGGAGGACGACCCATGTGGTGCTCGGAGAGTCAGGTCAGCAGAGTGGCAGTGACAATGCCAGGCAGATTTGCTTTCACCATCATTGCAAACATTCACAGGATGTTTGGCAGAGAAACTGTTTTCAGTTGCAGAAAATGTCATTTAGCCAGGAGTCGGGGTGGGGGCCTGACTATGCACTCATACCCTGACTTTATTTATGCTAAGTGAGATTTTTTAATTTGAGCTCAAAGTCAACTTACATTTGTATATGCTCTCCTGTCATGGCTCAGCCAGATCTAAGTAGAAAATGGGAGATTCTATCCCGTTGTTATGACAATTCCACGAGAGTCCCAGACAGAATAGAAAATAAAGTGACTCTGACCTTTAATGTCTACAAAGTAGCTGTGTCTTAGGAAATAACAATAATTTGAAGACCGGGTCACAAGTGACATGGAAATTCCTGGTTTTCAGCCATTGCAAGAGTCAAATTGTCCAGGACTTGAAAGCAGGCAGATTTCTGCTTTGTCCTGTCCATCCAATGGCATCTCAACTCTTCCAGAAGCTCTATCAGACATCTGAGAGGCCTGAGAGATGCAGTTTGTCCACCCCCAGATGCATAACAGATGTTTTTGGTATATCAGAGACTTCTTCTCCCTCATTACTCCCCCAGGTCCTGCACACATATACACACATTTTCACACATGCATGCAAGCAAATACATGCATGTACAGATCAGTATATGCACATAAATATGCATGCGTACACACACTCCCATGAACACAAACACATACATACAGACCATCCAGGTACACCCACCCAGGCACACAAGCATTCATGCGCTTATACTTGTCTTCTCTGCTGTTCTGTCTGTCTTGGCTTGGAGAGAGCAAACTACATTTCCCAGGATCCTTTGCCAGCCAATCCCTGTCACCTCTGTGTGGGAGAGAAAAAAAAAGCAAATTCTCCCTCCTTCCCAACTTCACGCCACCAGTTATATCTGGGAACTTCCTTTATTCTCTTCTCTCCTGCAAATCTGACTGCTGAGTTCTGGGGATTCTCACCAATCAGGCTGCCTGACTTTAGGGATTATGTCCCCCCACAGCCCATCCTTAATAAATTTCAATAAAGCTACTGCCCTCTGTGGGTTTCCCAGTTTTCCTAGGCAGTAGCTCTTCCCCCAGTTCTAGGTAATCAAGCCTCCCCTACCAGCCTTTGCATTAGTTTGTTTCTCCCTTCTACCCCTTTACTCCCTTTATTAGGCTTAAGAGAATATAGGGTGTAAAGCACTTGCCTTGCACATAGCTTATCCAGCCCCCAGGTAATGCCAAGAGTAACCCCTGAGCACAGAGTCAGTAGTAAGTCCTGAGCAATTTCAGCTGTGGCCCTACTCCCAGCCCACAAAACAAAATGCTTCCATAATTGGCTTCCTATATTCCATTTATTCTTACAGGCCTACTGAGGAAGGCTCAATTCCACCTGATGAGATGTGATGTCTAGGGTACCTGGGGGGAGAGGTAGATAAACTCATTATAATTTGTCTCAGAGAACTCCTGAAAGAGCCATAAAATATCAATACTCCTTTTCTCAGTGAGTCCGCTCATTAAGGGACTGTAAATCTGCTCTGGAAATGCAATCAGAAAAAGACTAGCACATTTGAAGAGCAAGAATTTTCATTGAGGGTAGATAAATATAGCAAAGCAGTTAGGGTGCTTACCTTGCATGCGACTGTCTCAAGTTCTATCCTCAGCATCCCATATAATCCCTTATGTACCACCATGAATAATTACTGAGTGCAAAGCCAGGAATAAACACTGAGCATCACCAGGTGTGGCTCAATAAAGAAAAAAAATTATTTCAGAGTGATTTCTGAGTATAGAGCTAGGAGAAACCCTGAGCATTGCTAGATTTGGCCCAAAAATCAACCCCCCCACAAAAGGGTGAACTTTATTTCAGCTTTGTAAGTTGGCATTAATTAGTTGACTACTTAAAAATGAAACATAATGGAGGGTCTAGTTAATCATCAAAGCAGTGCTGAAGTGTCCCCAGATTCACATGTCTTCAAGTTTTCCTGCAGCTTTCACCTCTAAACACGGGTAGGACACAGGTTAGGATCAGTCCATTTCACATTCCACAGACATTAGCTCACCGTCCACTTGATGGTGGTACTTTTTTATAGAGGCCACTTGGATGAATGCCAGTGGACAGGGGAGGCATGTAAACAAACACGCCAACCAGGTAAGCTCAGGGAATGAACAAGAGTAGGAAGAAATCAGCCCCTAGGGCCAGATAACAAGGCATTACAGATAATTAGATCATTTAGGACTGACATTCTAGAATGATCTCTCCAAGGAAATGGCCTGTGAGTTGCAGGATAAGGAGTTCAGGTGGGTCTCCACCATAATCTGAGGACAGAGCACTTCCTGTAGAGGAGTCTTGGGGTCCCCAAACCAAGAAGAGGGGAACACTAGGAGCATGCAAAGTGGGACAAGAGAGACCAAAAGCCAAAGGCTCTGGATTGTTGTGAAGAGTGAAGTTTTCGTTCATTTTGTTTTTGAAACTGAAAAATTAGGAGCTGGTGGGGGGGGATGTCAGTGTGCATGAGTAGGAGAGTGGTTGAATTATTGAATAATGTCACAGTAATGATATCATTTTTGAAATGGGGTGCAACGCATGTACTGACATGCAAAAGTACTGGTGAGTTGTCAATGACTAGAAGACATGGGCAGAACATTGATTGTGCCTGCTGTTTGAAACATACACACACACACACATCATCATCATCATCATCATCATCATCATCATCATCATCATCCAGATATAGAGAAGGGCCTGGAAGTCTCACATCAAATTCTGTATTGTGGAGGTTAAGACAGTGGAGGTTAAGTGGGATAGAGAGGGGCAGGCGAGGTGCTAAAAGGGGCCTTTAATTTTAACCATTAGCTTAGTTATTACTGGTTTTCATGAAATGAGCATCACTCAGTTTATTGCTGATAAGAATCAACAAAAATGGAAACCATCATGAAAAATAAAATAATGGAATATTTATGAAGATATACCTAGAAAACAGGATATCAGGTTTTGCTCTCTTCTCTCTTTTTTAAAAAAATTATTTATTTTAATAATAATATCTTCATTTAAGCACTATGATTACAAACATATTTGTTTATAGTTGGGTTTCAGTCATAAAAAAGAACACTTCCCTTCACCAGTGCAACATTTTCACCACCAATGTTCCCCATCTCCATTCTCCCCCACAGGCATTCTATTTCTCACTCACTACCATTGTCATAGTAGTTAGTGTAGTTCTTTCTCCAACAGCACTCACCATTCTTTGTGGTAAGCATCATATGGTGAGCCAGTCCTTCCAGCCCTCATTTCTCTTGTCTCTTGGTATTATTACAATACTGTTGTTTGTTTTTTTTTATTTTGACCAAAGTGGCTTACATATCTTTCACAATATTGTTTTAGGTCAATATTAACATTGAATCAGAGGAATTCCTATCCCCAAAGTTGTCTTCCCTCTGCCCCCAATCCCATCCTGCATCCCATATCCCCCACCCTCATCCCCCAGGTTGCAGTACAAGTGGTCCCTTCTGTGTCTAGCTTACTACTTGGTGATCATACATACTATTTGGGCCTGGTACCCTCCACCATCTCCCTCTCTATTTGAGAGACAGGATTAGATAGTTTAGGTTATGTGGCTTTATTTTTCTTAAATCTCACAGATGAGAGAGACTATTCTGTATCTGTCTCTCTCCCTCTGACTTATTTTACTCAGCATAATAGTTTCCATGTTCATCCATGTAGAAGAAAAATTCATGACCTCATTTTTCCTGACAGCTGCATAGTATTCTATTGTGTATATATACCACAGTTTTCTTGGCCACTCATCTGTTGTCAGACATCTGGGTTATTTCCAGATTTGGCTATTGTAAATAGCACTGCAATGAATATAAGTGTGCAGAAGGTGAGGACGTGGGGGAAAAGGAACTCCTATTCACTGCTGGTGAGAATACTGTCTAGTTCAGTCTTTATGGAAAGCGATGTGGAGATTCCTCCAAAAACTGGAAATTGAGCTCTCATATGATCCAGCTATACCACTCCTAGGGATATACCCAAGGAACACAAAAACACAATACATAATTGCTTTCAGGACAGATTTAAGTGGGAGAAAATCTAATTCTGCATATGGCAAAGAAGAGATTTGTCATCAACAAGTGGCTATCGGGCTTATTTCTCATGTGGTTGACTCCTGAGGACAGAGCCCCAACCTGTCAGCCATGCAGCCACTTTTCAGTGTTCATTTCAGCACATCAGGGGGCTCAGTCCTCAGCTTCCCATCACAGAAATCCCAGAAAGGGTTTGCATGCTGCCAGCTTCAAGGCTAAGTTCTGAGCGTAGCGCTTACCACTTGAAAGAGGAGTTTGACAGCCTCCTTTGATGTTAGGAACCCCCATGTTTTCAGATATCCTACTTGCCAAAGTGGATGCCTTTACAAGTGAGAGCACTTCTTGGGAACACTTAATTCCTGGATTCACTGTAGTCACAGGGTCAAGAAAGGCTCAGGAGTTCTTTAGTTTGGACATTACTGTGGAATCAGAGAAGACAGACAGACTTTCATGTTCTGAAGCTGATGGCAACTCACAGAATTTTTTAATGATCATTTAAACACTGTGATTACAAGGTTGTTTATAACAGGGTTTTTTTTTTACAGTTCCAAAGTTGTTCATGATTGAGTTTCAGTTATACAATGTCCAACACCTTTCGGTAGGACATATTTCTAGACAACAATGTTCCCAGTCCTCTTGGCCCTTCCACCTACCAGCTGGCAAGCAGGTATTCTTCTCTCTCTCTCTCTCTCTCTCTCTCTCTCTCTCTCTCTCTCTCTCTCTCTTTTCCTTTTATACACTTGTTTGCAGTATTGTTATTTAAGGGGGTATCATGCATATTTTCTCCTTTCAGCACCCAGGGGTGTTTTTGTTATTGTTTTTAGTTTTGTTTTTAATTTTCATCAACCCTCCATCCTGTGGTTGTTTAATTTTTTGGATGGGTATAATTTTTATGGGTTTTTTTTTCTATTAGCTTTGTCTTTTTTTTTTTTTTTTTACTATTTTTATAGTTGTTTTCTTTTTTCTACATATAAAGTTGTTCATGATTGAGCTACAGAGCTACAGTCATGCAGTGTATACCAACTTTTACCAGTGAGTATTTCCCGCCCCAATACCTCCAGTTTTCCCTCTCACCTTCACCAGTGCCCTTTCCCTTTTCTGCTTTCTTCTCTCTCCTTATCTCTCTTCCTTTTTTCCTTTAGACATTTTCATTTGCAGTACATTGCACATTTCTTGCTATCAATGTCCCCAGTTTCCTTCTCACCCCTCTGCCTGCCTCTGAGACAGACATGTTACTTCTCTCTCTCCCTCTCTCTCTCTCTCTGTCTCACGCTCTCTCACACTCTCTCTGTCTCTTCCCTTTTTGACACTGTGGTTTGCACTATTGTTAATGAAAGAGTGGCATACATGTTATTATACCCTTTTAGCATTGTGTTCTTGTCCAGTGATCAGTTTCAACTATCATTGTCCGAATGGATCCTTCTCTACTCTAACTGCGCTCACTGCTCTTTGTGGCAAGCTTACTTCCTGATCCTCATCTCTATTGTCTCTGGTTATTATTATTGTACTGTTTTTTTTTTATTTTTCTTATATCCCACAGATAACTGAGAGTATTCTGTCTGTCCATCTTCCTCTGACTCATTTCACTCAGCATAATGATCTGTATAAGCAAACTTCATGACTTCTTTTTTCCTAATGGCGTATAGTATTCTATTTTATAGCTGTACCAGTTTCTTTTGCCACTTACCTGTTGTTGGACACCTAGATAGTTTCCAGATTCTGACTGTGTAAATAGTGCTGTGACGAACATAAGAGTGCTGAGAGTATTTTTGTATTTTTCTTTGTGTGCTTCTAGGGTATATCTCTAGAAGTTGAACCTGGGTCAGCCCTAGGAGTGGTATTGTTGGATCGTATGGAAGCTTGATTTCTATTTCTTTGTTTTTCAGAAAAGTTGGACCAGAAGGCACTTTTACCAGCACCAAATGAGAATCCCTTTCTCCCCTCATCTGTGCCAGCACTGGTTGTTCTTGTTCTTAGTGATGTGTGCCAATCACTGTAGTGTGAGATGGTATCTCACTGTTGTTTTAATTGCATCTCACTGATGATTAATGATGTGAAGCATTTTTTCATGTTCCTGTTGACCATCTTTATTTCTTCTTTGTGGGAATGTCCGTCCATTTCTTCTCCCCATTTTTGGATGGAGTAGATATTTTTTTTAATTCAGTCAGTACCTTGTATATCTTAGATATTAACCCTTTATCAGATGGATATTGGATAAATAGTTTCTCCCATTCCCTGGGTAGTCTTTGTATCCCAGTCACTGTTTTCTTTGAAGTTCTCTCAGTTTAAGGAAGCCCCATTTGTATTATTTTTCTACTTGCTTAGACAGTGAGCACCCAGTAATTGTCTAGAGGCAATTCAAAGAAATGTGATTTGACAAGAGTCTGATCTCAAATGTCAGGAGGGGAAAGTCATAGAGGACTTTACTCCAGTTCAGTAGCCAGAAAGCTAGGTGGGTTTGAAGAGATAAGCCAGTGGGAAAAGTGTCTGCCTTGCACTCGGCTGACCCAGGTTCAACCCCTGGCATTGAACTAGGTGTAACTCCTGAGTGCAGAACAGGAGTAACCCCTGAAAATTGCTGGGTGTACCCCAAAACAAAAGAGAAAGCAAGCTGGGCTAGGAAGATTTGTCTGATCACTCTGAGATTGCCAACCTTGAGACAGGGCTGGGTAGGGAGTGGAAGGTGACTAAGAACTCTTCTTTCAGGACTAGAAAGATAGGATAGCACGCTGGGTGGGGCTCAGGTTTTGCACATGCAACCCTGAGCTCATTTACTGACAGTTCATAAGCTCCCAGAGGCCTATGTTCACAAAGGAGTGATCACTGAGCAGAACCATGGATTAAGCTCTAATGTGGACTCAAAATGATAAAGAATGGTAGAATGATTTCAAACAGGTATGCATATTTATATATTGATACATATTTATATAATATGTATGTACATTCTACTAACAAGCTATTAAAACACAGAAAGCTATGAAATAAAATCTTTCCTATCTTTTTTGTATATCTTTATTTAAACAGCTTGATTAATTACAAATATGATTGTAGTTGGGTTTCAGTCATGCAAAGAACACCCCCCTTCACCAGTGCAACATTCCCATCACCAATGTCCCAGATTTCCCTCCTCCCCACCCCACCCCCACCTGTACTCTAGACAGGCTTCTACTTCCCTCATTTATTCACATTGTTAGGATAGTTCTCAATGTAGTTATTTCTCTAACAACACTCATCACTCTTTGTGGTGAGCTTCATATAGTGAGCTGGAACTTCCAGCCCTCCTCTCTCTTGTCTCTAAGAATTGTTGCAAAATGTCTTTTATTTTTCTTAAAACCCATAGGTGAGTGAGACTATTCTGCGTCTCTGTCCCTCTGACTTATTTCACTCAGCATAATAGACTTCATGTACATTCATGTTTCCTCTTTTTCTTAAGGGTTAATAATCATAATTTCAGCTTCAACATAGAAATGGAATTAATCAAGACAGTGTAACAGATATTCAGTAGGGGGTAACATTTTTCGCAGTGCTTTTGAATTGTCCCTACCAGGCACAGATCAGGGGCTGTGTGGAGACAAGGACAGGATAATGGGGTTCTGTTGGGGGGCTGGCTGACTTAAAGGTATTCCTGCGTGGAAACACTGATTTCTGTGAGGTACTACCTTAGGGGAACCACAGTAGGGTCTGGGTGACCGAGGGGTGTATCTATTGGTATTGTGTGTCTTAAAGCTACCTTAGTTGGTGAACATGAGTTTTTGAGGAAAAAGGCACTTTGATTCTGAGCAAAAGCAAAGTTTCTAGAATAATTTTTGCCTGAAGAGGAGGCAGGTTCCTCAGAGGCCCGATCACCCCCAGTACAAGTTAGAATCTGTGGCTTTTTACCATTCTTTGATTTATAAATATAAGACAAATTGGTCTATTTCATTTGGAAGAAATTTTCTTGCACTTCAAATAGAAGAAAGGTACAATGGAGGAAAATGTTTTGGTGGGCTTGATTTTCATATTTATTTGGTTTTGATGCAAATACTGTCAGATTATCTTTATTGGAAATGGCACATTTTGTATCACTAAGCCACTCCTCCTCCAATATCTCAATGCCTTACTATTTATTACTTCCCTAAAGACGGGGCACTGAGTATTCTCATATACTGAGTTATAAAAATTCATTTTATACGTTCCATGCAGTTAAATTCTGAAATTTATGGCATGCAACTTTTCAAGCATACATTTTATGCGATGGTGGCAGTGATGGTGGTGGAGATGGAAGGAAGCATTCCTGAGATGATTGGATTTTTCATAAAATAAATTTAGACCTGTTGAGTCAGCTTACAAATCGACAAATAGGAGAAGCATCATGTTCAATGAGACTTCATGATTCTCCTACTGAACTATCATTTTTTCCCAATGAATATCCTTTTGATATTTCCCCTTGGTACACTGTAAGATTTATATGGTAACATGTTTTTGGATCTTCCACTTTGAAATATTTATCACATACAGTATAGAATGTGAATGATTCATCCTTGCAAACTTGAGAGTTCTAAGTTCCTCTTTTTCATGGTTCATATAAATACTTGCCCTCTCATGGCAGTGGGCTTCTTTCTTGCTGCCAGCTAATGATTACTTGGCCCATATTAGTTGTCAAGCTTTAACTATCCCCCTAAAATGTGAGATTTAATGACCCTGGGGTTTGATTTGATACTAAGGTGCAAATGTTCACAGAAACTGGAAGGATGTAAGCAAATAGAGCTTTTGACTCTATTGATATTGTTAGTCTCTATCTCCACTGTTGCCTTTACTGAGAGCCAAACCAGACACCGAAGCAGATCAAACCTACACATGTCAGGTTTCCCTTGGTGTGGCCAACTCCATGCAGCTTTTCTGGAGATGAAGAATGGCTGATGGGTGAGACCAATAGGAGAAAGGGCTCCTCTGACCTATCTGCCTGAGTCTGCCCTGGTTGTTGTAATAGTGCTCCATGGCTGACTAGGTTCAATAGAGAGATTTGCTCACCACAGTTTCAGAGGTGGGGCATCTGAGATGAAGGAGCAGCAGCGTTTTTGGAGTGAGAGGAGACAGAGACAGGAGAATGAGAGATATCTCTTATCTTCGAAATCATTGATCCCATCATGGGAGACCTGAAAATAACTTTTCAGAAGCCCCATTACTGTGGGGGTTGGGGTTTCAACACAGGAATTGGGGAACACAATTGCTAGCACCTTTTTTCTATTTCACAATCTCTATCTCTGCCCATCTTTCTCTATCCCAACTTTTCTCTGTACCTCTGTTACTCTCTCTATTCCATTACATCCCCTTCTTTTTTTTTTCAATGCCCTAACCCCATCCTTTTCCCTACCACATGTCTCTGATATTATGTGTTTGTATGTGTGTCCACTCACTCACTCGCACACACAACACATATACAAACACCTAACACAGAAACACATATACACACACCTAATTTCTGCCTGCCTGTCTGTGTCTGCCTTATCCCTAATCAGTTCTAAACACAACATCCATATGTGAGCTACATGGGAAACCATCTTCGCATCACTGCTGTGGAGGATCTCTGGGTTGTCCAATGCCTACGGGATTCTTCCCTGATAATAAGATGGATCTTCTTGTTTGACAGTATCAAAGGGACTGGATGACATGCCAGTTCCTTTCTGATGAGAATGTTCCACTAAAGATGAAAGACGCTTCTATAACGCTGGCTCTGAGCTTGTTTTCTCTGCCCACCCTTTCCTCACTCTCATTTTCACAATCTCAAAACTGTCAAAAAATTTAATTGGAAAACTCATCTTTTATCTATGTGGTCTTTCAAAGACCAGTTTCTTGTCCTTTTCCATTTCTGCCACCAGTGTTCCCCACACCTTCTAAAGTGGAGTGACAGAACCCCTGACCTCAGTACCTAAACAGAGGCTATTGGAAATCTCTGGTTAGGAGTGCAGAGGAGGAAGAAGCAGGCATGAGTGGGCAGTTTGATGAGGTTAAATTCCAGAGTTGGTGTTCCTCTGACTCCCTCCCAGTTGCTCTCAAAGGTTTCTGGTCTCTGTGGTGCTGTATTATTTCTTTTTAAAGAATAGGAAACTTCCTTTATGTGCTATTTTAGGGCTTAGAAAAGAATAAAAATTGTCTTCCAAGGATATGCCTAAACATTCTCATACACAGGTTAAAAATCAGGGGAAGAAATTTTCTCCTTCATGATTTATAATTTGTTTGTCACTTAGTTTCAGAGGAAGAAACATCAATATGATGGTATATATACACAAATGAAGCATTTTTCCAATGGAATGACCCAAAGAAAGTCAGGAATTATTTAAGGAAATCTTACTGGATTCTGAGGGGGAAATTAACAGCTTAGAACATAAAGCTCTTTTTTTTAATGTAATTGATATTATTTAAAAACTATTTTTTGCTGCATGTTTTATGTAATAGGAGAGATGGATTCTCATAATCAGACAAGAGAGATATATGTTAGAGTGAGCAACATTTTCATCAGTGATAATATAATTCAATAATGAGAACAGAGAAATCATGAGGGATCTAGAAATTAGAAAAACAAGTTGAAAACAAATCCTTTGTAATGTTTCTTTAAAAACAGTCCAGAGATTCTGAAATAAGTGTGGTCAGGTCTTCTCTGTGGTCTCTGAACTATCCAAGCCCAAAGACTTATAGATACAGGTCAATGGGAATACAAGCAGAGGGTCAAGGGACAAATAATGTGCCCCTTTGGGGACATTCTGCTTCTTTTGCTACAGGGGGGGGGGAGATCCTTAATGGGGCTGGAGAGATAGCATGAAGATAGGGTGTTTGCCTTGCGTGCAGAAGGATGGTGGTTGGAATCCCTGCATCCCATATGGTCCTCCAGCCTGCCAGGAGCGATTTCTGATCATAGAGCCAGGAGTACTGAGTGCTGCCGGGTGTGACCCAAAAATGAAACAAAACAAAACAAAAAAGATCCTTGACATATTATTTAAAAAATTTTATAGACAAGGAAAACAAGGATACAGAACTCGGGATTTGATTCTCTTAAGAAAATAATGAGATTTTACTAGTAAATGAGCTGTTATGAAAGGCTGATTGGCTATTAAGTCAGGTGATGGGATCAGAGTTTAGTCCTAATAGTAAGAGTCTCCACAGAGACTGGACCTCTGGAAACCCCTTTTTCCAGCTCTATACATGCACAAACCTGTATTAGGAGAATCAGACATTCCACTACTCTGGGATGTGCAAAACTAGAATGAAGGGTATATCTGGATGATTTTTACAAACTGAACCTTAGTAAGTTGATTTATGCGGCCACAGAACAATTATTTGTTGAGCAATTATTGTCTTTCTAAAGTCTTCCATTATTGTCTTCCATGGAGTTTCCCTGTAGATATATGTGCCTACTGGTGTGGTCATGGGTGAGATGAGTGATGCATAGACAAGTCTATTTTCTGAGTTTCATAAATTCATGCATAAAAAAATAGGATCTAGAGATGGGCAAATGACATATTTACCCTGTACTTTTATCTAGATAGTTGAATAGTATTTATTCAAGGGTTTAAATGATTTTTAGTTGTATATCACAAAACTGTTTCTGAATTAATGGTCTAGATTTTTATCACAAGTGGAAAGTGGGTTTAAAGATGAAAAGCTAGACCCGGGTTGCCAGAGAGATAGTATAGAGAGTAAGGCACTTGCCTTGTATTTGGCTGACCAGGTTTAATTTTGGCGCCTTAAATGACCCCTCATGCACTTTTAGGAATGATTCTTGAGTGCAGAGCCAGGAATAAACCCGAGGGCCACCACTTGTGGCTTTAAAAAATAAGTCAATAATATAGATGGGCCAAAGTGATAATACAGTGAGTAGGGCACTTTACTTGGAGATGGCTGGCCCAAGTTTACTCCATGACATCCCATTAGGTCCCCTAAACACTGCTAAGAGTTATTTCTGAGTCCTGAGCATGACCAGGTGTGTCTCACACACACACACACACACACACACACACACACACACAGCATCAATATTATATAAACTTAGCTTATTTATAAAATGAACAAAATATCTGAAGAGACACTTTGCCAAAGCAAACAGCATATAAAAAGATATTCAACACCATAAACTACAAGGGAAATGCACATTTAATACAATGATCTATTCTTATATACCCATTAATTAGAATGATCAGTATCTATGACTCTAGTCGATGGATTATTGACTTTTGTTTGTTTGTTTTGGGCCACACCCAATGACACTCAGGGGTAACTCCTGGCTATGTGCTCAGAAATCACTCCTGGCTTGGGGGACCATATGTGATGTTGGGGATCAAACCGAGGTCCATCCTGGGTCAGCTACATGCAAGACAAATGCTGTGCTACCACTCAGGCCCCTGAATTGTTGACTTTTAGGAGTTCTTAGGTGCATTCTGTATACCAATTCTTAAACAGATAGATGTTTTGAAAACATTCTAGTTTGTAGCTAGACATAATCCTTTTTTATAGAAAATTTTGAATAAGGTCCAGCAAGGCCCTGACTTAGCTTTTCTAATTTTCATATTATAGCAGTTTTATATATTTTTAAAATTGAACTTTTTGTAAACTTTTTTTCATTTATGCATATGACTGATTATAAGAGTATATTTTGTACTCTATAAGGTCTTATAAGTTGGCAAGTGGATATGTGATTATTCCAAAAGCTTTTGCCAAAGAAAACCTGTCCTTTCTCCATTGAACTGTCTTTGCTGTTCTGTCTGAAATCAGCTCTGCTTGTGTCATTCTGTTTTTTATTCTGCCTGTTTTACAAATCTATTTGTTTCTTCTTTCACCAAAATTACATTATGCCTATCTTTCAGTTCTCGTCTTCTTCAATGCTGTGTTGATAGTTCTAGATCTTTCATCTTCTTGTATACACTTTAGAATCATATTGGAAATATCTACAAAAACGTTCTATGAAATTTTGTTGTGATGCAGACTTTGGTTTGACTAAGGGAATGTTTCTTGGTAAATTTATTGCCCTAAAAATTGTAGCCTGGGATGATCACTGCCCAGGTAACCCATTTACAGCAATCACATTGAAACATTTCTTATTACCACAATAAGCATGACCTTGAAGCCATAGCAACTTTGCCATTACTGGTCCTCAGGAAGGTCCCAGAAAAATGTTTGAGAACAGTTGAAAAAGTTTGTGCACAGAGAAGAAAGAGAAGAGAAATAAAAAACTTGCAAGCTAAAGTTCTGCTTGATATAAGAGGTGTAAGTTCATTAAGTAATAATAACTGAAAATGGAAGGTTTTTGATAAATTATGAAATTCTAGAATTAAACTAAGAACATAAAGTCCATGCTGGTGGTAAGCAATAAGCACTGGTCTGATGAATGGTCCCAAGAGGTTTTTCCAGTCACTACATCAACCCCTGGGGCCCCTGGTGGTCTCACCTGATATCTGATGGGCACTTACTCAGAGGTGCTTTTTCCCTATGGATGGAGCCCTCTTTGCTCTTTCAGATTTGCATTTGAGAATTCATCAACTTGTTCTATGAGGTAGATAAAAATTCTATTCACAGAAGTATGCTTGAAAAAATAATTTTCTTAGAAAAAGAAGTTGCTGCTGATTTTTCGTCTGTTTTTTTATCTTCCTATCATTAGGAAATACCTATGTAAATAGATTATTTTAAGAAACTAGTTATATTTAATCATAAAAATTTTTTCTTTTGTATTATTGTAACTTAGTATAAAATAATGTGTCCATGGGCGAGAATAGTCAGTGGGGTAGGGCACTTGCCATGACTGTGGTCAACCCAGTTTCCAGCCCCAGGCACCATATTGTCCTCAAGCACTGCAAGGAGAGATCTTGAGCTGAGTACAGAGCCTAGAGTAATCCCTGAGTAAGCTCCAAACCCTAAATTAAAATAAATAAATAAGTGTCCAGTTTATGCTGTCTAGGTAATTTCCTGAGGTCATTTGTTTTATATCCCTTAGAGTGTTCTTCCTAGCAACCACACATATCTTCCTATCTACCATTTGCTTCCTGTACTGCCACAGCTACAGTTAAGTAAATGACCTTTTGTTTCAACAATTAACATGGTAATTTAATTCTATTAGGAAAATATTTAGAGGAAATTCAGTGTATCTGTCTCTTTATCATTCTATGTTATTTTTAGGTACACCTAACTTCTTTCAGAATGTGTGTATGTGTGTACAGATTAGAACTGGTGTTTTAAAGTTTGTTTTCACATGTAAGTTTTCATATGTTGCTTTATAAAAATTATTTATTTAGGGCAGAAGGGATCATCTAGAAAATCTTTATCTTGCTTACATCCAACCCTGGTGCCAGTTTGGTGCTCAGCACCTCAAGGACCACAGTGGTCCCTCCTAAGCATGGCATAGGAAAGAGCCCCCGAGCATGGCAAGTTATGCACCCCCATTGTCTGCTAGTTAAATAGAGTGCTGAGTACTTGAGATGTTTGTACTAGAATATACTTTAACACTGTCTCCTAAATTTTGTTTACTTATATATTTATTTGATTTCTTTTGCCACACCTGGTGTGACAGGGCTTACTCATTGCTCTGTGCTCAGGGATCTCTCCTGGCAGTGTTTAGGAGACCTTACGTGGTACTTGGGATTAAATGCAGGTAAACCATATCTTTGTTGTTCTTGTTTGGGTTACTCCTGGCTCAGAAATCACTCCAGCAGGCTCAGGGGACCATATGGGATGCTGGGATTCGAACCAATGACCTTCTGTATAAAAGGCAAATGCCTTACCTCCATGCTATCTCTCTGGCCCCTGTTGTTCTTGTTTCTTGTTTAGGGGCCACACCTGGCTGTGCTCAAGGTTTGCTCTGGCTGTGCAATCAGGAATCACTCCTGTGGTTGGCCAAAGGTGTACAGAGTGTTTCTGTCAGGCTTGCTTGTCAGTTTCTAGAGCCAACTGACCCATGTGGACTCCTAAGCTGCAGCTGTGAGGATGCGCTTTCGCTTTACTTCCACATGAATGTAGAGCTCACCTTCCTTCAATGCATGTAAGTGCCTTGTCAAGAAATTTCCACAAGTTTTGAAAAATAAATACTTTTGTACACAAAGTTACAGAGGAAATGCACTTTAAAATCACAAGAATGGACGTATTTTGTGTTAGTAGATGAGAATGGTTGGTTTGTATCTCAAATGCAGAAAATGTAATAAAAGTAGAAAGGATGCCAGAGATCAAACCCAGGTTAGCCAAGTGCAAGGCACATGTCCTACCTTCTGCGCTATCACTCTGGCCCTCATCTTTAGGTTTTATTTATTTTATTTTATTTTTTGGTTTTGGGGCCACATCCGGTGGCACTCAGGGGTTACTCTGATTTGCCCTCAGAAATTGCTTGGGGAATCATATGGGATGCTGGGAACTGAACTTGGGTCTGTCCTGAGCCTTCTGCTTGCAAGGCAATGCCTTGCCGCTGTGCTATCCCTCGGGCCCCACATCCTTAGGTTTAAATGCGTCTTTAAAATGAATAGAAGCTTTATTATTTGGTGTTGTGCAGGAGAATAAGAGCATTATCCAACTATGAGAGAAGAAGCATAATGTCCAGAGAGATTCAAGCCTGTCTAATATCAATTGGTGACTTTATATTTCTGTTCCCTCACAGAGACTGGCGTACTTCAATTCCTTGACTTCTATGTTAACAAAAGTACTGACTATCCGAATAAGTTCTACTTTCTTGGTTGTATACTCTATTATTTTTGACACTTGAGAGTTTTAGTTTTAATCGAGCAAAAGAGTAAATTATTTCTGCTCATTTTGCTCTTCTAATTTCTAAAAAGCCTTCTTTTGATACTTGAAGAGGCCTAACAGGGATAACTGCATAAACACAGCAGCTTATTGGCAGTCATTAATTACAAATTAAACACATATATTATTCCTTGTATATTTATGTATATTATATAATATATTATCATACATAATATAATGTGTGAATATATTAATATTATGCATAATATTAATAGTATAATTATAACATATAAGTATATTACATTTTGGTGAATTGCTGGGAGTGGTTGGGCACAGGTGATGCATATTTTCTGAAGGGCTGAACAAGCAGGACAGCCTGGTCAGAAGTCTTACTTCTGGTTTACTGGAGGACTCGGGGAAGGAGAATGTAAACTTTTATTGCTGTCAACAATTTGACATAGATTGACGCAACAAATTTTGCAAGTTAGCTCAAAGACATATTTGACAAGGATATACTCTATTTTTTTCAGCTTGCTATTCAAGATGGGAGTCCATGCTCAATTTTACAGATTCCACATGGAGTGTTTTTTTACATAGCATATTTGAGCAGATGTTTTAGATTTTTGAGCCAAGCAGCAACTTCAGTATCTGATAAGACTCATTTCATGTTCAGGGAAGTTCCATTATCCCCATTTCCTCCAGAAGATAGCAATGAATCTAGTCGTGTCAATCAAAGGCAGCTTTGTTATTGAATACCACCCTGTTATTAAGTAATTTTCATAAGTGTTGCAAGCAGCTGTCATGTTAGCAGTCATGAGTGAATGGTCCCAGGAGCAATTCAGTGGCCTGGCTCTCTGTAGTTTCTCGCATATTGATGGCTCTCTTAGTTCCTTATTGCTCACCAGCAGTATCTTTTTTATTTGTAAATGCAATATATGGCTTCTTGTTTGGTTTTTGGGCCACACCCTGTGACGCTCAGGGGTTACTCCTGGCTATGCGCTCAGAAGTTGCTCCTGGCTTCTTGGGGGACCATATGGGACACCGGGGGATCGAACCGCGGTCTGTCCTAGGCTAGCGCAGGCAAGGCAGGCACCTTACCTCCAGCGCCACCGCCCGGCCCCGGCTTCTTGTTTGAATGAGACATGGTTCTGAAAATTAGGTGGGAATGTCTATTGCAGAGGCAAGGTTCTGTACTTTAAAAAATGAAAATTTATACTAACAAATCATTTCAGAATCAACTGCTCAATGCAGCTGCTTTGGTTATGCCTAGATTATCAGTGAAATATGGAACTTACTATGATACAGTAATTAGACTACTACAATGTTAAAAGCAAATGAACTTTTTTGTCTTACATAGTAAAGGTATCATTTTTCCCAACTTAGAGCAAATTTGTGTATCCTACTGGTTTTGCCCCGTGGGAAATGGAAAGGTCAGTATTATCTAACAAGCACAGTCTCACAGGGACAAAAGATTGATTGATTCCCATGTCAGCCTCACAGAGATGCTTCTTCAGCCCAATTCTATAGATGAGTGAATGTAAAGGGAAACAGAAGCATGTCAAAGTTTGAAAGTTTGTGGAATTTCAATTTGTCTCATCCTGATGCTCATTATTTACACATGCTAATTTCTAATAATTCCAGGAAATACAAACAGATTAAATGAAAACACCTAGTTATTTATTCCTGATGTGAGGTACCAGTAGGTGGTGGGTTATTCCACTCTCCATTTTATTGTTGTCTTACATTGACTGTATTATTGTTTTTAACAGTATGTTCGAAAGGTGAAAGCCAGTTGTTGTTTTAATGAAATTCAGGCAATTTTTAATGGAGGCCAAGAAAAATCATTTGGGGGAAGATTCAAAGCGAGGCAGAGTGATAGAGATATTATCTCTAATTGTCCATTATCACTCTGCCTACGCTTGGTAATGTTGATGCTGTGGTTTTCATTGTTATAAAAGAAAAAATGTGAAAGTCAGAAATTGCTGAATATTAGGAAGCAAACTTGCCATGCTTTTAGATTGACAGTATAGTGATGGCTATTAACAAGAGCCACACCAGTTAGTATAGGCTTTGGAAAACATTTTCAGGGGATTGGTAGCTTATGAAAAAACTTCTTGCCCCGCATAAACCTAAATAACCACATACCTAAATAAAATCGAGAATTTAAAATGATGGAGCAAGTTTAATTTTATTCCTTCCCTAGAAAAAAGAAAACTATTTTAGTTTCAAATTAAGCATGCTGAGTTCAATCCCTATTCATTTATCTTATCTGCTTAGAGTTTAAATTATGCTATTATGGTTCTATTTGAATTGGGAGGGTGCAGGTGAAAGTATATAATTTCAAAACCTGAAAAATAAGAAGACTACATTTTAATTGCTAGAAGTAATATAACTCCCCAAAGGGTACCACCCTTGTCCTTTCTTAAGTTTCTATTACTGAGCAAGTCCTAATTTTAAAGGGGCAATGGGAAAAAATAATTAAGACATTTATGAGAGAAAAATGATTTTTGCAATCATGGCTGTATTGTGCTTCAACCTCATTTACTGATGTCCTTGTCCAGTCACAGTGTGAACTTTCTCCTCTATATCTGGAAATCTTTCCTCCCAAGTGGAGTCTTTCTTTTTTAAAAATAATATTTTATTTAAACACCTGATTACAAACATGATTGTGATTGGGTTTCTGTCATGTAAAGGACCTGCCCCATCACCAGTGCAACATTCCTATCACCAATGCCCCAAATATCCCTCCTCCTCACCCCACCCCCGCCTGTACTCTAGACAGGCTTTCTATTTCCCTCATACATTCTCATTGTTAGGATAGTTCACAATGTAGTTATTTCTCTAACTAAACTATCACTCTTTGTGGTGAGCTTCATGAGGTGATCGGGAACTTCCAGCCCTCCTCTCTTTTGTCTCTGAAAATTATTGTTAAGAATGTCTTTCATTTTTCTTAAAACCCATAGATGAGTGAAAGTATTCTGTGTCTTTCTCTCTCCCTCTGACTTATTTCGCTCAGCATAATAGATTACATGTACATGCATGTATAGGAAAATTTCATAACTTCATCTCTCCTGACAGCTGCATAGTATTCCATTGTGTATATGTACCATAGTTTCTTTAGCCACTCATCTGTTGAAGGGCATCTTGGTTGTTCCAGCGTCTGGCTATTGTAAATAGCACTACAAATAATATAGGTGTGGGAAGAGATTTTTGAATTGTATTTTTGTGTTCCTAGGACATATCCCTAGGAGTAGTATAGCTGGATCGTATGGGAGCTCAATTTCCAGTTTTTGGAGGAATCTCTGTATTGCTTTCCATAAAGGTTGGACTAGACAGCATTCCCA